>NW_008360304.1:3289185-3290166 GCF_000622305.1 Nannospalax galili | reverse complement strand
ACAAAAACATTTTCACCAGGCGTGGTGGCGCACACCTTTAATCCCAGCACTTGGGAGGCAGAGGCAGGTGGATCTCTGTGGGTTCAAGGGCAGCCTGGTCTACATAGTGATTTCCAGGACAGCTGGGGCTACAGGGAGACCCTGTCTCAAAAAGCCAAAAAAAAAAAAAGTTAAAAAAAAATTTAATGGCTAAGAAATAGTCTGTATTTCTTAGTAGTTTGAAGACTGAGAAATGTCACATTGCAGTTAGTGAATTTGGTAATTATGCATCAGACAGACTTCTTGGTTAGAAAAGGAATGATTAAGAGAAAACTTTCAGGATCTGGGAGAGTAAATGAAAGGAACAAAAGTAAATAGATAAATGTGAAAAATAAGTACTTTTAAGAGCCTTTTTGTGTCTTCTCCACAAATTAAAATCAGAACATTTCTATATCATCTGAATGATGCTTTCTCTTGAAAATAATTGTTTCCATCATTACATAGTTACTAAGTGTCTGTTGTGTGTCTTGCATTGGAGAAGACATAACATGGTAAAGATAATAAAAAAGGTAGAGGTTCTGAAAATTCTATAGGAAAGAATAGAAATTTACCATTTCAAAAATTGCTTGATGGGGCTGGAGAGATGGCTTAGTGGTTAAGAGCACTGGCTGCTCTTGCAGAGGACCTGGGTTCAGTTTCCAGCACCCACATGGCAGCTAACAGCCAACCATAACTTCAGTTCTAGGGTATCTGATGCCTTCTTCTGACCACTCTGGGCATTGCACTACATAGGTGCACTTACATGCAGGTAATACACTCATACACATAAAAATAATAATAATAAATTTTTAAAAATTGTTTGTCATGCCTCTTTACCTTAATTATTAGTATTAGAGGATTCTAAACAATGTTTCTTCATTTCTGAAAATTTTTGGAGAAAAAAATGACATGCCCCAAAGTGTAATTATTTATGATAGAATTATATGGAAGGCAGCTTCTGAA
>NW_008360304.1:3278678-3289129 GCF_000622305.1 Nannospalax galili | reverse complement strand
TATTTATATATATACTATTAATGTCTGAATTTTATATTACATTTTAATTATAAAATTGCAAGAATGTGAGTTGGTAACTTTGTGAAGATAAGTCATACTACACAAAGATGAAACTGTATTTTTTGTGAGAATAATTGACATTATAGAGAAGGGATAATCACATGGATATATTTGACCTTTCACAGACTTTAAAAAGTTGAAATATATTGTATATACAGTTTACACACACACACACACACACACACACACACACACACACAGAGGGGAGTGTATATTTCAAATGACAGTTGAATGAGTTCTTCACAAATTGAGTATATTCATGTAACAAACACCAAGACCAGGACATACAGTAAGCTTTTATAGATTTTGATTGTGTAGCAGAATAAAAATTTCTTATTAGCACTGTAATCTGATGGGATTGAATTCACATTGTGTTGTTGACTGAGGGAAACATCAAATGGGGTATTATTTTCATTCCCTCTCTAAAATACATGCATATATCTCTATATAAACACATATATATTTATGAGTAGTGGGGATTAAATTCAGCACCTTGCACATGCTAGGCAAGCACTATACTGTTTGTATTAGTCACTTTTCTGTTGCTGTGATAGAAACACTTACCCAAGCAATTTATAGAAGGAAGAATTTATCTGAGCTTACGGTTCCAGGGGAATTACAGTCCGTCATGGCAGGGGGAGGCATGATGGCTGGAGGTGGCTGGAGCAGGAGCAGCAGAAGCTAAGCTCTCACATCATCACGCAGGCACTGGAAGCAAGAACTCTGTAAGCCCACCCCCAGTGACATGCTTCCTCCAGGATAGCTACACCTTCTAAGACCTCCCGAAACAGCACCATCATCTGCCTGTGGGGGACGTTTTCATTCAAATCATCACACTGTTGAACTGAACCCCCACCCCCTCCTTCAATAATAATTGAATAAATGGAGGAACATTGTTTGTATTTTTAGTGATCTGTGGGGAAGTAGGTTCACCGTCTTTGTTTAGCAGTCTTGAGAAATTACAAATCAGAATAAACAACAACAACAACAAAAGAAATGGCATACTTCTGCTGCCTTTCATGCAGAGATGAGGTGGTATATAAGTGTTGGTGCAAGAGTGATCTTGAAAAACCTAGTAAACTCATTCTCTGTACATTTTAGGCATTGAGATGATTTCAAATGTATATATCTAAGGTTAGATGACACAACTTCTGGGTGTTTGGGTCTATTCTGTTAAATTCATAATGATTACCAGTGATAAAATGACATTTGGATATCCTGGTTTCAGAATTTTAAAGTTTTTCAAACTTTCTATAAATCTTTGTAAAGAAAAGGTACATCAACACTTTGTTCTCTAAAAGATTTCTCTTCTTGAGCTATTGTGTGCTTCCTGTTGACCTGTCCTCTGCTGCCTCAAATCCCTTTCTCTCACAACAGCCAGGAAAATCTTTAAGATTTTATGTATTCATTTTTATTTAATATCTATCAGTGTTTGCCTGCATGTATATAAATGCACCTGTTAGTTATGCCACGCCTGCAGAGGCCAAAAGAGGGTGTCAGATCCCCTGGAAATGGAATCACAGATAGATTTTAGCTGCTATGTGGGTGCTGGGAGCCAAACCTGGGTCCTCTGCAAGAGCAGCCAGTGCTCTGAACCACTGAGTCATCTCTTCAGTACCAGAGAAATCATATAAACCAGATCTTATCATGCTAATTCCTCAGATAAAAACTTTATGTGGGGGCCATATTCACCTGGTGATGATGGATGATGACCTTAGTGTATGACTCAGTATCAAAAAAATTAATACACAGCCTGTACAATTATAGAAAACCACAGGCTGAAATCACTGCAGAGGAAGAGCAGACTGGCTGAGAAAATGGGAGGGAAGCTGTGAGCCTGTGTGAAGTTGTTTATATGAGGCTAAGTGCAATGGGCTTGAGGAAGGACAATAGTGTGGAGAGAGGATGCCAGTGGAGAGAATTCCAGCTCTGCACATACAGCCTCTCTCTTGGTCTGGTTTTCTCTGCGCTTACAGCTTTCCTCATCTGATATCCCATGGTCCCAGCACTTCATCCCAGGATCTCCATTTCAACTTATGCTTCACTTTTCACAGCTACACATATTGGCCTATGAAAGCCTCCTTGTAGGGAATGCAATCTTTCCATACATTGCTTGGTGTCATTCATTTTGGAACCTTAGCTCAAGCCTTGGTTACCCCATAATTCTTGCATTTTGCAGGGCTACAAAACCAGCACCATGTAAACAACCCTGTCAGATTTTGCTGCCAGCTTGAGATACAGTCTGGCTCCCTTCTGTGGTAGCTACAGTGGCCTCTGTGTGCTTTGGTGGCAGAATCTGAGAAAAACACTTTCCCAGGCAGTTGTTTTGAAGCAAGGAACACTTTAAGCTGCTTTAGTATTTCAGGCTTTCTTTCAAATGAATTTGCATTTTTACATGGGAGTTTTGCCCTCAGGGTACCTTTCCTATTGTCTCAGCACAGAGAAAGACCCTTTAATGATGCTAATGTATTTAACAGTTATGGCTGTTTTCCTATCCGCATTGTCCAAGGCTTTTAATTCATTCCTGCTCCTTTTGTTGTCAAACTACACACTTCTGTATTTTTGCTACTTTTTGAATTTGCTACTTTTTGAATCACTGTAGGCCTGGATAAGAGCGAAACAGTAGCCTTGACACAGCTGAATGCTATCCTCTCTTGAATTTTTTTCTGCCAAATAAATTAATCTATGACTTTTGAATTTAGCCTCGCCCAAGTTCTCAGGACATGTGCAGAATGCGGCCAGATTCTTTGCCAGAATGCAACACTAGTGTTCTCTAGTCCATTTCGTGATACAGTTCTTTTTCTCCTCTGAAACTTCATGAACCAGGCTTCAACTGTCCACATTTCTCTCAACAGTCTAGTCTTGTATATGCCCACCAGAATGTTCTAGTGAGCTCTACTTAGAGCTTTCTGGGTCGTCTGTTGCCTACATCTCCAGTCTCTTCCACAGACCTGCAAACCAGTTTCAGAGGCCTACAAATCACATGAGCAGATTTATCATAACTGCAGCTCCACTCCCAGTAGCAGTTTTCTCTGTTAGGTACTTTTATGGTTGCTGTGACAAGAAACAACTTGAGAAATGAATGATTTGTTTTTGGCTTACAGTGTGAGGGTGTACAGTTTGTTATGCCAGGGAAGGCATGGTAACAGGAGTGTGAGGTAGCTATTCACATTGTATGCATAATCAAGAGGTGGAGAGAGCATGATGTTGACCTGTAAAGACTCAAGGTCTGCACCTAGTGACCCACTTCTTTTAATAAGGAAGGCTCTGCCTGCTAAAGGTCCTACAACCTTTGCAAACAGTTCACCAGCTGAGGACCAAGTGTTCAAAAACATGAGTGTGTGGGGAGACATTTCAAACCATAACTGACCTCTTTATGACTTCAGAAAGTTTTCCCTGCCCATGTTTTGTTCTCCATTAATTGTCTGCTTATGAGGCTAGAGAGATGGCTCAGTGGTTAAGACCACTGATTGCTCTTGCAGAGGACCTGGGTTCGAATCCCAGCACCCACATGGTGGCTAACAACCATAACTCCAATTCCAGGAGATCCAATGCCTTCTCTCCTCTGCAGACATTGCATGACATGGTGCACTTACATACATGTAGGCAATACACTCATATACATAAAATAAATTAAAATTGTCTACTTAATTGCCATATAACCGTGTTTGTTTCTACCATTGTTTGAGTTTGAAATGGTTTTCTCTGCTCTTTTGTTACTACATTTCAAGATTTCCTTTCACTTTGCCTTTTTCATAACATTATGTTCTACAGTTATTCTTCCTTTCTTTATAGTCTTACTGTGTTTATTATCTATAATACCTTCTGATCATTTATGAACCTTGTCTTATGTTACCTCATTAGATGACTTAATGTATATGAAGCACTTAAAACAGTATGTGACTTTGTATTAATAGACATAGAAATTAACATAAGAATGAGTAATGGTCAGAGGGGGTCAACTTATAGTGTCTTCTGGGTTTCTGGATCCTGTAACTAAGTGGATGGTAGTGTTATTCAATAACATAGCCAGGATCGAATGATATTTTCTTAGGGATGAACTCTATTTTGTTACATTGAATTTGAAATCATTGCAGGTTGTTCAAATTGAGGTATCAGCTGGGGATATATATAAAGAGAGCATAGAAAAAAAATTTAGACTAGGAATATGGTTTTGAGAATAGCCACACATGTAATGTAACCAGTCTTTAGTGACAATTTATCTTGTGCTGGGCAGTTTGGTGAGTATCTCCTATAATGTCATTGAATTCCTATACTAATCTATGAAGTGGTAATATTCTGGACAAGAAAATGAACACTTAAGAAGGTGGATATGTTGCCCTAGACCACACAGGTTATATGGAAGAGCTCTCATCTGAACCCCAGTGTTGTTTGCTTCAAAGCTGAGTTATTGAACTTTGGAGAATATGCAGTATCATATAAAGGGGAGAATGTAATACGTGAAAAGAAGGCTAAAAGATAGAATCCCAAGGAGCGCCAACATTTTAAAGGTGCACAGAAAAGAAAATATTTTACTTACAGAAGAAATTGAAAAGGAGTAGCTAAAGAGACAGGGAAAAAAAAACCAAAACCAAAAACCAGAAGTTGTGCCAGGAAGAAAGGGTTACAAAGTCTGAAATTACTTGCCTGTTTCAGACACAGTAGAAGCAGCCATTAGAGACTGAGTAATTTTAGCAACAAGGAAGTCAGCAGTCACAGTAGCAAATGAAGTGTGAAGATAGGATGAGATGTAAATGAGAGATAAAGAAGTGGCGACTGGCCAGGCCTGGTGGTGCACGCCTTTAATCCCAGCACTTGGGAGGCAGAGGCAGGGGGGTATTTCTACATAGAGAGTTCCAGGACAGCTGGGGCTACAGGGAGACCCTGTCTCAAAAAAAAAAAAAAAGACAAAAAAAAAGAAGTGGTGACTGATTAAGAGTACAGATACTTAAGCCATTGGACCATGAGGAATGGGAAGTAGAAGTCCTACAAAGAATTCTTACTCTTCAGCTGGTCCAGCCTTTCATGTATTTTTATCCATAATGTCTTCATTAAGCTTGAGTATGATAGCTTTCCATTTTTAGCCTTCCTTAGTGGGACCATTTGACCCAGTCCTTTAAGACCAACTCGTTTTGAATTGAGTTCAAACTTTGAAAGTGCAAGGATGTAGGGGCTGGAGAGATGCCTCAGTGCTTAAGAGCACTATCTAACTGCTCTTGCAGAGGACCCGGATTCTATTCCCAGCGCCCACATGGCAGCTAGAAACTGTCCTTAACTCTAGTCCCAGGGGAATCCAACACTCTCTTCTGACCTCCACGGCATTGCATAACATGGATGCACCTACATACATGCAGGAAATACACTCATATGCATAAAAATAATAAATAAAAAAAATGTTTAAAAAGAAAGTGCAAGGATATAATCTTAAAGAGTATATAACACCCTAACTTCCCATGTAGATCTTTATTCACTGATAGCAGAGAATCCTGTTGACTTCCCCTCCTCCAGCCCACCATTAGTTTACAGGTGGTGTGGTAGTCCATGTGAGAGAATAGGGTTAGAACATTTTTTTGCCATCATGTCTGTGCTTCCCTCATCATCATGGTTTTTCTTCTCTAAATTTTCAACGTTCAGACTCTGGAATCTGTAATTGCAATCAAGTGCTTGGTGTAGCCTAAAGATTTCTGGTGTCTTGAAGTTTATTGTACTTTATGATAGGGACAGCTATTTGCACAGAAAGGAGCTATTGTGCTAGACAGAAGTAACTTGGTAGAAGAATCAGGTTGTAATGCCTCGTGTCTGAGTGCATTTCTGTAACAGATGCATGTTTGCATAGCCGTTATGCAAGCCCACTTGTGTGGCTCGTTTTAAAAAAGAACAGGAAAGAAAGATTACAAATCTTTTAAACTTATCTTTGACTTTTTCCAAATCATGTCTTCCATCTGCTTCTGAATTTCCTGACCATTTGGAAAAATCTCACAAGCCTTTGAAGAAACAGGAGTAAGGTTTACTAGGTAGTGCTTGCTTTTTTTTTTTTGTCTTTTGGAGACAGGATCTCCCTGTAGCACCAGCTGTCCTGGAACTCACTATGTAGACCAGGCTGGCCTTGAATTCACGAGCTCTGCCTGCCTCTGCCTCCTGAATGCTGGGAGAATTCACGAGCTCTGCCTGCCTCTGCCTCCTGAATGCTGGGATTAAAGGCATGCGCCACTGGCCCTATCCTCTCAACTGCTTTGGTTTTTCCAGTTTTAGTTCAATATATGAAATGTGCCTTTTATTGGGTAATGTTAATTCGCGAATGTAGTAATGTTATTTCACAAATGTAATGTTACATCATCATGGGTGTGGCATTCTCTTAAAAATTATGTGAAAGGAAAGTAGTTGTCATAAAACTCACGTCTCTGATTGCACAGTCCCACTTGCTAAAACAAAGGGCACTTTTCAGGCTACTTTCAGAACTTGTCTTTGGATTTTCTCATCTATGAATGCAGTTATGCCATTAGGAGGCAGGGTACCACATGTCACAGGCAGCCTTACATATATGCCATGAGAAAGTTCAAACTGGTAACCGAAAGAGTCTATGGGAACTCAAATTTCATTTTTTAAATGATAATCCCCAAGATTTTCTCCAAGGAATGAATTGTTATTTTGTATTTTGTACCCTAAAAGCAGCTGTGAGTACATTTCTGAGATATAGCAGGAGACCAAAACATTTTTGGAAAGAGAATAAATATATGAAGAGAGGGGGGAAAAAAAAGTAGATACAGCAGAAGTAAACAGTACCAGGGGGTGTGAGCTTGAGGGAAGTTTTTTGAGACAGGGTCTCCTTGTAGCCCCAGCTGTCCTGGAACTCACTAGATAGACCAGACTGGCTTTGAACTCACCGAGATCTGCCTGCCTCTGCCTCCGGAGGGAAGATTTTTCTTTTTCAATGGAAGAGATATAATTAAATGTTCAAGAAAAAACTGTGTTTTCTATTGCTGGGAAACAATATTGCCCCTAAAACTGACATTTTATATGCTTATGGTTTGTAAGGCTTCTTGGGGCTGCTGGATTTCATTTCTATTCACTTTGGGCTTCATGAATCTTTGTACTGCCCTGTTGTTCAGCATTTAGAAACTATTGTTTTATTTATGTTGTTCAGTTTGTAATTGTTTAAGCAAATCTGGTCCTTGTTTCTTCATCAAGGCTGTCAGAGTTTCTTAACACAAGGCTTCATGACTGATGAAGTACACATAAATATGAACTGTATACATATAAGGACTATTTAGAGCATTGTTTCTGTTTTCCTGCATTGACTGAATCAGGTCCTACATGTGCTGTTCTGGAGTATCTCTTACTCTGTGAGGATCCCTGAAGTGCGAGTTGTCTGTTGTTCCCTCATAAGTAAATTTTATTAAGTCATAAGAAAGTTTAGTTTTGAATGCTGTCAAACGTGACTGACTCATTACATTAGTTTCTGTTCAGTCACAAACATAAGCAACTTTCTTCATGCAGTCACATTAATTTTGATCAGTATTCTCTTACATAAGAAAAGATTAAAAGTGTCTCTTTCCAGTCATTTCCCCGCATTTTAGATGAAGGGCTCTTTTATACATCAGTACTGTTGTAGTGAATAGCTCATACGTTTTGAGTCCTAATTTGGTGACAAACTCATAAGCAAATTTTTAAGCTTCTTTTGTATTCTTTTAAATGTCAAACTTGACAGGAAGTGAACATAAAAGGAAGAAAAGCTTGTGGTTCTGTAAAAGCCAAAAAAGGATATGTGTTGTCTATTTGTGTGGTAAATCATTAATCTCTGGTGCATTCTACACAAAGGTTTAGTATTGACTATGAGACAGTGTGGTGGTTTTCTTTTTTTAAGTTACATTTACAAAGAGGTAAGTCTTACAGGAAGACAAGTGAATTGTATAATGATTATAACCTTTACCAGTTTTTAAAAATATGGGTAAGAACAATGACACCGTCAGAGACAATATTTACATTTAGTTAGACAATAATGATGCAAGCATAATGAAAATTGAATTGTGTTTTCCAAAGCTCCTTGTGACCTATTTAAAGTAACCATGTATTTACTTTTGTTCTAGTAATAGGAACATATTTTAAGTTTTAAAACTGATTGTTTTTGAAAAGGTTCTACAGTGACTTAGGAGCTGTGGCTTCACTATTCAAAGCTGAAAATACTTTATTTTAACCATAATACAGTTTTGATAATCGGCTGATATTAGGGTTTTGAAGGACCTCTGCAATAGTTCCAAGTGCTTGTATCCAAAACAAACAAAAAGTGAGAGAAATGCACAGTGGCAGCAAAAGCAGAGATGTACATTTCTAAGGTGAAGTTGACTTGGAAGCTGGCCTGGGCACAAAGAGAAAGTTTAGCAGCTGATGGCCCTGCTATGCAGAGTTGGGACTTTTTAAGCTCCTTAGTATGAGCTTTTTGAAAACTGACTTCATAGCATGAGCTTTTCCATGCATGCTCTAAAAATGTCCTTCTGCATACAACTCCATGTGTTATCTGTCTCATCAGTATCTTAAATCTCCACCCAAGAGAGTTGGATTTAGTATGCCCTGTTATTAGACACCCTGAAGTGCTTCTGTGCCTACAGTGGTTGGTTTAGTTGGCCTTGAGGGGGACAGCCTTCCTCATTGCCGTTCTGTTTTTCAAATGCTTGGTAAAACACCTTCTGGGCCTTTTCTGCCCCATAATCCTGTCTCACATTTACTTCCCAGTATCTGTTTTCCATGACTTCTAAGGTTTTCTAAGCATTCTTTTTGATATAGAGCCTATAATTTTTAGAAAAATGCTTTACTCCCTCTCATACATTTCATTTGCAGGTCTCTACATCACAGCACCTTCTTGTATCATGGCTACATCTCTGTGAAAAGGTGTCCTTTGGCATTTTTTTCCCAACTTAAACTTTGTGGCAAGTTAGTTTTTTTAAAAGTGTATTCATACCTTATTTCCTGTTCAAGAACTTGCAGTTATGGGGGCTGGAGAGATGACTCAGTGGCTAAAAGCACTGGCTGCTCTTGCAGAGGACCTGGGTTTGATTCCCAGTATTCACATGGCGGCTAACACCTTCCCGAAACTCCCCTTCCAGGGGATCCAGTGCCCTCTTCTGACCTCCACAGGCACTGCACTACAAGGGTGCACTTATACAAATGGCAGGCTAAATACACTCATATACATAAAATAAAAAGAATAAATAAAATATTTAAAATAAAATGTTTTTAAAAATACCTTGTAATAACTTCTATTGCCTTACAGAAAAACTTACCTCGTTGCAGTGGCTGTACTAATAGGCCTGTTTTGTCACGGTCTTTCTAGCATTATTTCTACTATTCCTCACCATCTGTAGCCACAGAGTTCTTTCATCTTTTTTTAAAAATTATTTATTTAATAACCACATACTTAGAAGAAGCATTTCTCATTACAACAGTGTTGACATATTCAATAACAATTTCCAGAGCTGAGAAGCATCTCTTTCAAAATTGGCTGTAAATTTTTAGGTTCACAGTTGAATTAATACAGTTACACAACATAAACTCTGTAAGACATATAATTGAATGAGTTTTTGTCGGCTTCCCCTCGGCCCAAACTCCACTGCTACTGGGAGACCGTAGCGCACTGGTCCCCATTGCAGAGAGTCGGCAAGGAGAGAGACCAGTGGGGTGAGAGGGGCCTCAGGCGGTGGTGAGTGCAGCAAGAAGAAACACCCGGGATACTGTGTCAGTGGACAGCTTGTTTATTATGGCGGAAGCAGAGGTTTATATAGGAAAGTTTTGCGGGCAAAGAGGTGGGGCTGGGTTTCTGGTGAGCAAGCAGGTGTGGGGGAGGAAGGGAGCTTCTAGGGCTACAGCCTTTGTCCTGTTGTCAGGTCACATGATCTACAAGAGACCCAGTTAGGATTAAGGGATTAGAAACCTAATAGTTTTGCCTGGGGGCTGTTGGGTAAGAGAGAGTGTGTTTAGAATGGAGCAGTCCTGGCTCCTGCCATCTTCACTGGGAGGTCTCCAGCTGGCAGCCATGCTCTACGTTCCAGGCACTCCTGACTTATCCCAACATTTCCCCCTTTGTCTTTTATAAGGGGCGGGTGTCATCAAATTTGGAGAAGGTATTAGGGATAGTTTGGTACTGGACCAGAACTCAGTTCTTTGGGTATATGCCAAGGAGTGGTATAATTGGGTCAAATGGTAGGTTCATTTGTAGTTTTTTAAGAGTTCTCCACACTGCTTTCCATAGGGCCTGAACCAGTTTGCACCCGCACCAGCAGTGGATGAGTGTTCCCCTTTCCCCACATCACCTCCAACATTTAGTATCATTTGTTTTCTTGATCTTAGCCAGTCTGACTGGGGTAAGGTGAAATCTTAAAGTGGTTTTAATTTGCATT
>NW_008360304.1:3258982-3274840 GCF_000622305.1 Nannospalax galili | reverse complement strand
TCGGGCCTTCAAGTTTAGTTCTGCTTCTTTTTTTGAACTTTATGTGTCTTTGTGGTTTACTTTTTGGGTATGAAGAGCTGGTTGGTCTAAGCTTCTCTTTTGATTTTATATTGTCGTGACCTGATTGATTTTGTCTTCAGGAGTTCCGTGGTGGCCCAATTCCATTGTGGGTCAGAAGTTTTCAGACTTTCTCTTTAGGTCTGGAATCTACTAAGAACGATTTTGGCCTCAGGAACTTGGGAGTTGGACTGACCTGAGATCCTGGCCGAGGCCATGCCACGCAGGGATGAAAAGGCAGATGGGGTGGGAAGAAGCCCCAAGATTTACCAGGGAGTGGATTGAGTAGCTGGGTTGTACTGGATGCAAAGGATCAGGGAGAGGAAAGGTAAGCCTCGGAGCTCCAGAAAGAGGCTGTCAGCTCCAGAAAGAGGCTGGAGGGTGTTGCAGGACCAGGTAAGTAGAGGGAGGTGAGGGCGGGGCCAGATCCAGAAGCAGTGCTCCTGGGGCCCAAGGAAGGCACTACGTTGGTCTGGGTGAAAAAGATCAGGAAGCACTATTGGTTCCCCAGGTGTCTGGGGCCCCAAGACTAGGAATGGCGCAGGGCCCAAACTAGGAGTATAGAACAGCGGGGTGGGGGTTGGGGGGGGTGGCAGGGCGAATGTTGCTTAGGGAGTCCTGGCGGGGAGAGTTGCGCTATAGACTTACCCCAAGAGGCCTGAGGATGGTAGTCTAATTACCTTCTTATTTAATAAGTAGCCATTGAGGTGTATATAGGTAGGTACTTTAAAAAGAGCTAAAAATATAAGCTCACTTTAGTAAAATAACTTTTGTCCTTATAATTGTACAGGATCAATAAAGAACTAAATGTGTTTTTATGTGATTCCTCATATGTTACCAAAAGAAAAAAGAAAAAAATCCAAACAAATAGCAAACCTAAAGAAAGGATGATAACTGTTGCAAATCAGTGGAGGTCTTCTGTATAAAATGCTTGGTCCTTTGTCTGTTCTTTACTCTGGGCATTTGTCTCCTCCTTTAATCTTTAAAACACTGATACTGTGCAATTGGAGTTCATTGTGGAGAAATTCCCAAAACTTGTCTATTCATGTTGCCCCTCCCTACCACATTGTCCAGACAATATGCATTACCAATCCATCCAAACAATATACATTTTCTATCCTCTTTGTGCATTGGCACAAAGAAGTAAATTCAGAGATTAAAAAAATAAATCCCGTGATTTCAGAATGTCTTTTTGATTGCCTGTAGAAAAATGGTTTAGGAAGCAGTGCTTGGACAAAGCTCATCACTCCCATTCTTTGGAATCTTCCCTGATCATCATACAGATCTGCATCAAAATGACTCTGACTTCATGAAGCAGTTGATAGAGGAATAGTAAAAGGCAGTGTGTATAGGCATTGTAAAAGGCTGCTTACATGTGTTAACTAATTTACTTCATTCAACTATGTGAAATAGCTTCAGTTTTATAGATGAAGAAACTGAGGCACAGAGAAATCAAGAAATGTCTGTAAGATTAGTTGATGACTGAACCAGAATTGTATCTGAGGCTCTAGCTTCAGTCTCTTGCCAAACTTTGTGTTTCTTCATGTGACTGTTTGGAATTTGGATTGTCATGATTGGTTTCTTTCCTCATGCTTTATCTGGGTTAGTCTCTTGGTCTCTTTATTTATGCTGTGGCAGAAGAAGCCTGGGCTTTGGATTGTAAGATCTCATTTAATCTTCATTGCTGTCACTATTTTATAGATAAAGAAGCCTGAGATTTCGTGTATCTTGCTTTTGTGTATTTCTGAACAAATGATGGGTCATTATATTAGGTTTTCTTTCCAATCAATACAGATAATACTAAGCTTCCAGAATTTTTGTGAGGAATAAATAAGCATTTTATGAGAATGATATTGAGAAACATCACAGTTGTTATTTCCTCTGCCTTCATTCTCTTTCCCCTCCTGTGCAGTGGTTTATTAAGAACAGAGAACTGAGGGCATTCTTCAAGTAGAAAATGTTCAGGGGAAAAAGGGTCATTGAGCTCCAGCTTTGTTATGTGCAGGTAGTGTTGGCTCTTACACTGCCTTGGAATTTATTATATTGCCTTGTTTGTGATTCATATCGTAATTACTCCAAGGGCAGTGTTAATTCACTGTTCAAGCACGAACAAGAGACAGCAACTGCAAAATGGCTAAGAAGTATCTTCTGTCCTTAACCTGTAGGGTGGAGATGTACAGGGTCATTGATGTAAGAGAAAACAGTCTTAAAATTTCCCATTTAAACTTGTCATTTCTTAACTAGGATAGCGAGGATGAAATTCTGGATGTGTAAGAAAAAGAGAAGTATCTTATACAATATTCATCCTCATTGGGTAGCTTCTGAATTTCTCCATCAGTATAAGCAGCCATTAAAATTTGTGAATTTAGTAAAATTAGGCAGTTGTTTTTAAATCATCTGAATCTACTTACCATTAATCGTAAAACAGCACAGGTTTTTGTCATTTCTCTTTTCTAAATATTTATGGCTTGGTTTTAACTCTGAACTATTGCAACCCAGTCACTTCAGTATGCAGAGTTGTGGCCCTTGAACATAACATTTTTATTTACTTAATGATTTTTAGTATTTTCTACTTTTGTTTGAAATGATCAAAGTATTTTTAGTCAGAAGTATTTTTGCTGTCTTCCAACAAGTGGTAGATGTAAGGGTTGGTGAGATGGCTCAGGAAGTTAAGGCACTTGCCACCAAACCTCACAACCTGAGTTCAGCACCAAAGACCTGCATAGTGAAGGCTAGAATCGACTTCCACAAAGTTGCCTTCTGATCTCTACGTGTGTGCCATGGTGTGCATACACATGCTTTCCCCTCAACACAATAAAATAAATGTAATAATTTTTTAAAAAGACTGGTACACACCTTTAATCTCAGCACTCGGGAGGCAGAGGCAGGTGGATCTCTGTGAGTTCCAGGCCAGCTTGGTCTACATAGTGCGTTCCAGGACAGCTGGAGCTACAGGGAGACCCTGTCTCAAAAAGAAAAAAAAAAAAACAAAAAAAACTTAATGAAGCTGAATATGGTGGCTCAGGCCTTTAATCCTAGCACCTGGGAGGCAAAGGCAGGTGGATTTCTGTGAGTTCAAGGCCAGCCTGGTCTACATAGTGAGTTCTAGGACAGCTGGCTATAGGGAGACCTTGTCTTAAAAAGACCAAAAACTAAAACAAAAACAAACCCTTAATGGTAATGAAATGTAGAATAGGAAGCAAATGGGTTTGTTTCTTAACCTTTTGGATTTCTAAAAATTATTATTGCTAAATTTTAGTGGTTTTTTTATTTTTATTTTTTAACCTTTCATTAAAATATGATGGAGAAGCCACATGTGGTAATGTATGCCTGTAGTCTCAGCCTTTGGAAGACAGGGACAGGAGAATATCGAGTTCACTCAACTGCTACAGAGAAATCAAGGGTTGGATATGCAACCCAATGGTAGAGTACTTGCTTAGCATGCCCAAGACCTTGGGTTCATTTCTTAGCTCTGTAAAAGGGAAAAAGATTATATATAACAGAATTTCTCTTTAAGATTTTTGTGTAAGCTTTTAAGATTTCATCAAAAACTAACAGTGTGCTATCCTTTTAGTCATTTTTATTTTTGGAATTTTATAATTTTAGAATTTAGAACTGGTTAGTTTTCTCATTATACCCATAGCATATTTTGATGTAATTTATCTCAATTTTTCATTTACATATTAAGTAATGCTGGTTTGAATTAAGTTTTGTCACTTAGATTTTTTTACTTCTAAGCACTGAAAGAGAAAGGTTTGACTTGTTTACTAATATGTGTCACAAACAAAAAAAGAATGTAGGGACTCACTAGAGTCCTTGTTCTTGAAAATATCTTTTGCACTGTCTTTCCTGTTGTTGGACATTTTTAGTACTATGTAATTGTGCTGTCAAGTTCATTGGAACCCATATATTTAACAAGCTCTTCTGAAAATTGATTCTTCCACAGTTAAAATCAGAGGAAGAACAAATGGCTCAGCTGGTTTAGAGGCTGGAGAAGATTGCAGTGATGTCACAAGGGTTGTCCCTGACCCTTGTAGTTACTTCTCTTGAGCAACTCACTTATAATCTTTTGAAGAGAAACTATTTATATATCTTTTTCTTTTTTTAAAAAAAAAAAGCTCATATTTTTTCCTTCAGTAGTTAAAATTTTTCTGAATTACATGTGTTTAATCTTTTTGATCTGAAGACGTCTTGAGGAGCAATATATAAAGTATAGTAATTTTAGCCCAACAGTTCTGAAACCAGTTATTTTGGCCACCAGCAAAAATTACATGAGTGACATAAGCCAGATGGTATAATTTCAGTGCTAAGTCTTAAGGCCATTATTATCTAAATAAACTGCTTCTTCTGATCATCAACTGCTCTGCCTTTTTCCCTGAACAGCCTAAATTTTTGTTCAGTACAAATATTTTATGCTCATATCATTAAAGTTTTTAGTTTTAAAATGAAGAACTTAAATATGAGTCATGGGTTTTCATGCCCTATTAAAATATGAGCTAAAATATGAGAGTTTGTTCCGCAGTTGAGAGGCATTTTCTGTTCTTGCCAAGGACCTGGGTTCAGTTTCCAGAACCTACCTGGGGGCTGACAGCTGTCCATAACTCCAATTCCAGGTGATCAATGCCTTCTTGTGGCCTCTGTGGGCTTCATATGATATGGGTACACTTACATATATATAGACAAAACACTCATACACATGAAAATAAGAATAAATTAAATTTTAAAAATTAAAAATACGAGGTACTGATAATTGGCAAAATTAGTTGCAAAGGTATCCTTTATTTAAAGGAAGATTAAATTGAAGATTATATTGTTCATACTAAAGGTTTGCTTTGTTTCAGTGAAAAACTTTTGTTATTTTTTAGGTGTAGTAAAAGGGTTTTAATAGTATGACTTTTTAATGTATAACTTAGATTGTGCAATTCCTTTTCCTTTCTGTGTTTTTTGTTTTCCATATCCAGCAAATTTCCTTCTACAATGGTTTAAAAAATAATTTCCTAGTTCAAATTAGCAGACTTCTGCCCACACATTTTACTCTTAGGGCCTTATAGAACAACAGACCAGAAATACACAATCTCTCTTATAGGCACACATATACACAGGACAAACTCACTAGGGCTCAGACTATAAAGTGGTAAAGAAGGAAGTACAAGTATTTATTCATTTTTGTGATTAAAAGTAAAAGAGGGTGTTTTGATGGCTATAACAAAGACTAGTCCATGATACAAAGAATGCACACACCAAAATACAAAATGCTCTTATGGAGGTGGGAGCCTTAGCCTCTAAGCAGATATAAGAGTTGGGCATTAATCAGGAGAGTTTTCTAAAGTACCACCTGGCAGCAATCCTAAAGCTTTGCATGTATCAAAATTATCTGGGGGTCTTATAAAAACACAGATTACAAATTACTGGTACAGTCCCAATGTTTCCAGGGTGGGGACCAAGAGTTTGTGATTCTAGCATGTTTCTAAGAAATGCTGATGCTGCTGGTCTGGGCACTACACATTAAGAGCACGAATACTTGGACCCTTGACCCAGATAGGTCATACCAATCTTCAGAATCAGGAAATGCACCTGCCTTTGTGCTGATAAGTTAGTAAAGGAGCCTTATTGGGTCCTGCAGCCCTAAGTTGATAAGCAGAGTTTGGGCTGGAGCCCAATACTATTATATGCAGTGTACAGTCTATCTAAACATAAATGGTTCTCATCTTACAGTGGGGTTATGTGCTCATAAACCCATTGCAATGTATAAATATCAAGTCAGACATGTCTTTGATACCCTTAATCTACTGAATGTCATATTTTCTGATCACAGTACACTGGAGAGAGTAACCTGTCTGCGCTGTTATTACATGGCTGTTGAGGAGCTTATGACTTGCTATTGCTGTCCAGTATTGAAAGGGTGTCATGGAACATATTAGTAGCCTGGGAAACAATACAAGTTCAGTTTAGAGTGTAGTTTCTACTGAATGTGTACTGCTTATGCACTAGGATAAAGAAAAATCATTAGTCAAAACTCTGTGGGCCAGGGACCATCTGTATATTCCTGGCCCCAGCCCACCCTGCATTTTATGTATATATAAAACATCCAGAGCTGCAATTTTCTAATGGTGCCAAAGAGAGAGTGAGAGCAGGAACTATTAAATCTAGACTTCCATAAAATCTGAGGGTTATGGGAGTGGGGAGGCCATTATTGAGAAGAAAATACAAGATCTTTTTGTGCTGTTGGATTAGGTTACATTTCTTATGACTTTGATATGTGGAATACTTGGTGCACTACCTCTCCGTTCATCTCTACATGAAAGATCAGGAAAGAGTGGAGGAAAGAATTTAATAATAATAAATAACAGAAGAAAATTATGCAGAGCTAACAAGAGCAAGGAGGTTTTGGATAAAAAGGGACTGCTTGGCATGCCAAGCATGATTTGTGAGTGTAGATTCATTTCTAATGGAAAAAAATTACTCATGGGGGAATAAAATGCTGATCTATATTGTAGTTTTCATCAAAAGTATGGATATTTGATAACCTAGTATTCTTTACCTGAGTTAACATTGTCAGACAGGACAAACTGATAATATTTGTAGACCTAGGCAGATTCAGAAAAAATATATTTTTGAAATGAAATTACAAGAGAATATGCTTTAGAAAAATGAAAAGGGAACTCAAGAAAGAGGAAATTGTAGATCTGAAGAAAAAGTATAACTGTCATAGCAGAGAGGAAGAGGAAAAATTGAGGAAAATAGGTGAGCCAAGTAAGAATAAGGCAACACCATAAAGAATGCTTTCAAGAATAAAGTAGATTTATTTCTGTGCACATACATCTGAGCACATGCACGCACACACTCGTATACATGCTATAACCCATGTGGAAGTCAGAGGACAACTTTATGGAGTCAATACTCTCCTTCCATTTTAAATGGGTTCTATGGATCAAACTCAGGTCATGAGGTGCATGTGACAAGAAATATTTTATCTGAATGAGCCATCTTGCAGCACTAAAGGGGGTGGGGGGGGTGTTGTTGGTTCTTTTAAAGCAGTTGTTTGACCATATCTAAAAGGTGAAGATTTAACGGGTACAGTTTAAAGCTGACAAATCAAATATTAAGAGTTAAAGTGATAACTGTGAGAATTGAATTCTTATGTTGGTGTCACTGACCAAAGAAAATTTGCCTTTTTTCTTAGAGCTTTTAAAGAATTAAGTGAACCACCAATATGAGGTGAAAAGGGCAAACTTTAATTTTTTTATTTTGTTGATGTATGTATAGATATATGCATTTATTAGAACTACATGGATAAATACCCAGAGAAGATAAGCAAATAGGCATTGGTTATTAAAAATTAATACTTAATTTGCTTTTAACTGTAGGCCCCCTTCTTTCACTCTGCTTCTATTTTCAGTCTTGCATTAAGCCTTATAGAGAACACAAAAAAGTTTAAAACACAATTCCTTTCCTCAAGTTGCTGGATGTGTCTAGTTAAGAAGTCAAGACACAGCCAGATGTGGCGGCACACACCTTTAATCCCAGCACTTGGGAGGCAGAGCCAGCTGGGGTTACAGGGAGACCCAGTTTCAAAAAGACCAAAACAAAAAAGAAAAAAGACACAACCCATGTATAAAGGTAATTACCAGCTCAGCACCATGAGACATGACTGTAAATCCCAGCTCTTTGGGCAGGAGGATCATGAGCCTAAGACTTCAAGATCATCTTGAGTAACATGGCAAGACCCTGTCCTAGACACACACCCAAAGACAGGGAGTAAAACTAAGTACATGATCAGAGAGGGGCAGAGAAGGCTATACAGACAGGGAAGAGGGAGTAACATGTGGTATGCCTAGATGTCTGGTGAAAAAAGTGAGAATTAGAACTCAGGACAAATAGGAGAGAAAAGTGAAGTAAAAGTCCTATTTGGGAGACAGAAAACAAACTAAAATACAAATAGGTTGCAGCCATATTTTGAGACTATTGAAAGTGGCCTTTCCCCTTCCTCACCAATGAGCTTTTAAAACTGGGCATTAGGTAACAGGTGTAAGGTGTCATAACTTAATAGGTGAATCTGGCCAAGCTGTCATGGGATTAAAGGGAAGAAAGGCAGGCTGACTGGAGTAATTATAGTTGTCACAGCATGACATGGCAACAGTGCTTCAGTGACTTTTAAAAGTAGGGAATGAATGAAGACATGATGAGAATGGGAATCCTAGGGTGTCTAATGGACCCTATATCTTAATGTAGACCTTAGCCAACGATGAAGATGTCAACATAGTGAAGCTTAGTGACTGACTGAAGCCTTACTATCCCATAGGGAGGAAGTGCCTGGGCAGGATTACTGTCTTTTGTTATAGAATTTTAAGATTCATTTATTTAACAGGTGTTTATTAAAAATAGTTACAGGGCTGGAGAGATGGCTCAGCAGTTAAGAACACTGACTGTTTTTCCAGAAGACCCAGGCTCGATTCCTAGCACCCATATGGCAGCAAACAACTGTCCGTAACTCCAGTTTCAGGGGATCTGACAGCCTCTTCTGTCCTCCACGGGTGGGTGCACTTACCTACATACAGGCAATACATGCATACACATAAAATAAAAATAATAAATAAAATATTTTTTTAAAAGCCGTAGCAGTACTGTGCAAGCCTGTAGGCCTTAAATATTAGGTATCTGACTCCTGAGTCAGTTTGACAATTACTTAAATTACATTATCATTAACATTAACATTCTTCCAAAAGTCAAAACTGTACCAAAAAGTTGTAAGTAGAAAAGTATGTTCATTTTATTTATTTTTTTAAAAATATTTTATTTTTATTTTTGTGTATGAGTGTATTGCCTGCATGTATGTGAGTGCACCCGTGTCGTGCAATGCCTTGGAGGTCAGAAGAGGGCTTCAGATTCCCCTGGAACTGGAGTTAAGGACGGTTCTGGTTCGTAGCCACCATGTGGGTGCTGGGCAACGAACCCGGGTCCTCTGCAAGAGCAGTCAGTGCTCTTAACTGCTGAGCCATCTTTCCAGCCCGACTTAAATTTTATTTTAAAAAATGGGTCTGGGAATAATTCAGTGGTGAAGCATATTCTTAGCAGTGTGCAAGGACTTGGTTTGATCCTTAGCACCACATTTATTTTATTTAAAAAGTACTTAGTTGTTTGAATGCATATGACCCAAAACTGAAATCTTACTTTTAAATCCTCTTGGATATGATTTTACCCTTTTTTTTTTTTTCCCCAGACAAAAGAGGTAGTTTTGTGCCCTTTTAAGAGCTTATTCGAGAGCTTGGCATGATAGCTTATTCTTACAATTCCAGCACTTGGGAGGTTGAGGCTGAGGAAAGATTGTCACAAGTTGGAAGCTACATAGTGAGACCATGTCTCTGAAAATAAAGAACAACAAAGAGTTTATTAGAGTACATCTTTTTAAGAGGGAGAAGGTCTTTATGGAGGAATTTGCCTAGAATTAATTTTCTGTTTTTGGTTTGTTTGTTTTTTTTTTTTTTAAATCTGGTCTTTTGTCTATTGATAGTCTTCTTTTTATAAAAATAGAGGGCTGAAGAGATGGTTCAGCAGTTAAGAGTGCATACTGCTGCTCTGGAGGACCCAAATTCAGTTCCTAGCACCCATGTCAGGGGTCTCACAACCACCTATAACTGCCGCTCCATGGGTTCCAATACCTCTGGCCTCTGGGTACTAGAAGGCATGTGCTTACCAATATACAGACATACACATACACAAAATTAAGATAGTAAAAATAACCTTTAAAGAATAGACCATAAATCTATTGCAATAAGGCAAATTTGAGAATTCATACTTTTATGAGTTATGTATATGTTAGTCTCTGGAAATTATTGCTAATTAAATAATGTTAATTATTAAAATATGATAGATCAATTTAAATGTACTCTATAGCCATAAGCCTGATCAGTTCTTTAGAATTTGGAACTTATTTCCTAGAAGTCATGTTACCAATGGGTAATTCAGTTCTCAGACCCAAAAGAGCTTTTAAAAAACAGATTATTTAGCCAGGCGTGGTGGCACACGCCTTTAATCCCAACACTTGGGAGGCAGAGGCAGGCGGATCTTTGTGAGTTCAAGGCCAGCCTGGTCTACATAGTGAATTCCAGGACAGCTGGGACTACAGGGAGACCCTGTCTCAAAAACACCAAAAAAAAAAAAAAAAAAAAACCCAAAAAACAAAAAAAACATTATTTTAGGATCACATTGAGATTTTGTCCACAACTAAGCACTTTTAATAAAATTGTTTCTATGCAAAAAAAATACTAGATCATATCTTCTTTCATTTATGATATCTGGAATTGGATTTATCTGTAGACATTTAAAAATAATTCTAAGTATTGGTGTTGAGAAGTAGTAAAGATTCTTTTAGGCATTAATTAATTTAACATACAGATGAACAAAAGACAAGATACATGAAAGGTCCACAACTATAGAACCAAAGACATTTTTCTGTAGATTCAGTAACTACTCCCATTCATAAATTAATATTCCTCACTTGGGAACATAAACACTGCTCCATTTTTTATTTATATTCCTCAGCTGAGTGACTAATTTCTGTGAAAACCAATACTTAGAATTAATATTTCAGATTTACTGCTAGTGTTTCAAATGTGAATAGTAAGGCTTGCTGATAACCCCTTGGTGTAGTACCTTCATTTTCTTCAACTTTCTGTGGATATGCTCTGCACACACGTTTATAAACTAGTTACTTGGTTGGTGTTTTCTCAGAAAAGATAATTTCTGTGTTTGAAACTGATTATTAAGGATGCTATAAATCTGTCTTCTATACCAAAATTTTTTCCTGATCTTTTCTTTGAAGGAAGGCAGCATGAGAAGATTAGTTATATCATCTACTTTTTGAAAATGGTGGCAAGTTTTTTTGTGGGGGAGGGGCAGGAGTGGGAGGATTTGGCACTATCATTTTAAGGTAATTAAAAAATAAAACTTCAGTCTTTTAATATATGTGAGAAAAGGGGAAAGAGAAATTCTTTGAAATATATCATTTACTTCACAGTACAGCATTTTTTTCTTCTGATGCCCTTTTTGTCCATGTAGGTAAAGTTTATCAGTAATTGAAATTGCTTTTTGGGGTGGTATTGGAGATCAAATCCAAGGCCTTGCACATACTAGGTTACTCACTCTACCTCTGAGTTGTATCACCTGACCTTAGTTTTTGAAGTTCTAGATGAGAAAACCAGTTTTTTAAAATCTGTTATAGTATTACTTTGTTAAGACTCTTAAAAATCTTGTTTCATGCTGCCCTGCTCACAAGAGGGCAACAAACCGTTCCCTATTGAGCCTAGAATTAACAATTATCTGATGTCTGTCTTCCTAGGGTTTTAAAATATCATCCATGCTTTGTGATGTGTCTTAGGGCTTGCGTACTTCTCTCTGAGTGGGGAAAGTTCTGACAAATATCAGTCTTTGCAGAACTCCTGGCCCCTTTCCTCTTGATCAGTAGACTGTTAGCTGTTTTTCAACTCAACAGTTGCACAAGACTGCTAAATGTATTTTCTGAAGGAAAACGTCAGGGCAGGAAGAAAACCTGTGTACAAGAACATAGATACTTATATCTATAATACACACACTTCTCTTGGGATGTATTCAGTTTCTTCACTAGTTTGTTGCTTTGATAAAAATTTATTTTGCTTTAATTTTACCTATAGGAAACCATGGATTTCTAAAGAAAACTTCCACAGTTGTATTATTTTCTTACCAAGAGATTTACCTAACTTAGCAAATGATCATCATTTATCTGAAATAATTTCAGCCCAGACAACAGTAAAAATAAATTTACATCATATATATATATATATCCAAATTGTTTTCAAGACTTGAATGATTAAGGTGGTAAAAACTAGATAGGCTCAATGCATAATTCAATTACATGTCCTTTTTTAAAAATGCAAACATTCTTTTTTAGTTAGCTTCAAAGAATTGCTTGAATGGGAGGGTGAGAAATAGTGGGAAAAAAACGTTTTCCCATAGCTGGTATTTCTTTCCTAATCTAGCTCAAACCCATACCTTCTTAAATGTTTTGTGAACTGAAAATGTAATTGTGTTTAGTTATTTGTTTTTCTAGGTTTATTGTTTTCGATGTAAGGAACTTTGTCCTTCCTTAATAATTTAGACCTATTAACATTTTTTCCCCACTTGAAATAACCTTTTTCAGTTATTTAATATTTGACCAAAAGTGTTCAGGAGAGGAAAAAAAGAAGTGAAATCTATCTCAGCTATGCATCACTTTCTAAGTATGACATCCTGCAGTTCACTGTCCCTGATGATTTCTGGCCTAATATTGCTTAAAATCCAAGTTCTTTGTTCTACCTTCAAACTATATCTCTAGTAGCATCTTGCTTTTAAAATGATCTATCTAGCAAAGTACCATTTTATTGTTTTCCTTTAAACTTTAAAAAAAAAAAATTTTTTTTTTTTTAATGTGTATGAGTGTATTGCCTGCATGTATGTGAGTGCACCCATGTCGTGCAGTGCTGAGGAGGTCAGAAGAGGGCATCAGATTCCCCTGGAACTGGAGTTAAGGATGGTTTGTAGCCACCATGTGGGTTCTGGGAATCGAATCTGGGTCCTCTGCAAGAGCAGTTAGTGCTCTTAACCGCTGAGCCATGTCTCCAGCCCCTAAACTTTTATATCTTATATCATTTTGAAATTGGATAGTGTAGCCAGAAAACGAATCAAAATTTCAAAATATACGGTATAGACAGTACCTTTTTTTGTTGTTGTTGTGAATTGCCCACAAAGACAAAATCCTTAAATATTACTATGTTTCTGTCAAGATGTTCACGTAGTATGAGTGTGTCATCATTATATAGAATACGTTTATAGCTCTTTGTGGGTAAATACTCTAAAAATGTTTGACTGTTAAAAATTACTTTCCTTTGTTGTTTACAGTTAAGAAACATGATTAGTAGTTTTAATTTAAAATGAAATATATTTAGCAAAATATTACTTAAACAAAACATCTAATGAGTTAAGGATAAAAGCATTTTGCTCAACAAATTAGTGAATTAAATCATTTCATATAATATGAAATTTTAAAAGTAAAAATGTTCACCATATTATTTAAACCATAGTTGCTTTCGATTGAATAAATTTTTGGGTTTTTTTAAATGAAGAAAACATTAAAGTGGTTCAAGAAAATAAAATGGAGTGTATTTAAGAATAGAATAATTTTAATGCTTAGCATATTGAACACAAATTTTCTTTAAAACACTTAAATGTTCGTATGTTAATTTCCTTTTGGAGGTGGAGAGCAGTTTTTCCAATAGAGCACTTTTCACAGTAGAAAGAACCTGGGGGTTCTGTTCCAGTGAAGTCCAGCCAGGGCTTGCTTTCAGGCAGCTTAGATTGTAGATTCACTGTCAAATATCTTGCTTTTTAAGGTCTGCAGGTTGTGTTGAATAAAATTCTCTGTACCCTGAACTTCAGAAAACCTGGAATCACTTCTTCTAATAGACCAGTTTTTCATCTTTATTGAATTCTGAATTGTGTCTGAAGTAAAGTAGTAAACTATGGGGTCAAAGCAGCAGTTGGAAACAGCAATGCAGAGAGTGATAGGGTACATTGTCCTCACTGCTGCCACCACGGAGCAGTTAACGAAGGTCTGTGTTCTCATAAGAGAGTACAAAATAAGATTGATATTGTAAGGCACAAAGCAGAAACAAAATATGATCAAATGTACAAAAACCATTTTTAAAACCTTAGTTTTGTTCATCTTGCTTCTACTTAATGTAACAGGTTTATTTAAAGTTCTTAGCACCATACTAGAACAAGTTACATTCAAAATTAGAGGAATGAAAAAGCCCACTATTTCGATGAAAATCACAATTCTTGAAAGATAGGTTTTCCACGTGGCTTCTGGAAAGTTTTCAAAGCAGGCTTCTGAAGTACTGTTGTTACCCTGCGAGTGGGTAGACTGAAAAAAAACAGCCGGTGCACTTCCTCCCATCACAGTGAACCACACGGCAATGCAAACAATCTTTGCATTTCGCTTAGTTCGTAGAGTCTTTGACTTAAATGGGTAGACGATAGCCAGAAATCTATCTACGCTAATACACGTTAAGAAGAGAATGCTTCCGTACATGTTGGTATAAAACAGCATTACCGAAATCTTACATAATAAATCTCCAAAAGGCCAATTCCGAGTTGCAAAGTAAAAAATCCGGAACGGTAATGTGAAAACGAAAAGCAAATCTGACATTGCCAGGTTAATCATATAAGTTGTAGTTTCATTTCGCACTTTGAGGGCACAGATGAAAATGTATATAGCAACACAGTTGGATATCAACCCCAGCACAAACACCATGCTGAACATGCACCCATACAAAGTGTACTTAAAGGAGTCATCGTAAGGGCACTGGGAGCTGTTGGTGCTTACCATTATCAAGGCAGTCCACCCAGGAATCCTTTTGTCTGCAGCAGTCTCCTTTGGTAGTCAAATTGTGGTTACCTCCACAACCAATTTATTTGCAAATTATTTGGTTCTTTTGGTGATCTTATAAATATCTTCTCTGAAGTCTCCCAAGGAAACATGAAAATTGTTCCTTAAAAATTTCCAGTAGGTTCAGCAGGAAAATATTCTCATTTTCTAGTCTCCAGAAAAATCCATGAGTCCAGGATTTAGTAAACTGACAGAAAATTCAATCAAGGAAGCCGACCCATAGAACTGCAAAAGTAAAGAGAAGTTGTGTTTCAGAAGCTGTGTTTCAAGTTAGACACAACTAGTCCTCTTGTAAGCTTGTATTTCAGTAGTCAAGACATATATTCCAAAATTAAAATTGCTTTCTGCACAAGAATGTTTAAACATAAATTATTGATCTTACTTTGTCTTTCAATGCAGTTTCAGAGACTTAAACGTTCCCAGTCCGCCTTCCTCTTTTACTTCTTCTTTACTCTTTTCTTTAAACGAGTCTTTCTTCTTCTTCCCCCCCCCCCTTCCTTTTTGGTATTTCTACAGTTGATTCCAGATGTCAGTAAGCAGAGTCTTTTAAAGCTTCCCAGATAAATTCCTAAGCAAGTTAGCTCTTGCTGAATGGAGCCTTTCCTGCAGTTGCCAGCTGTATTGTGAGATGGGCTGTCTCTGAAGTGAAAAAGAAAGGCTTCCTAGATTTGTAATATGACATCACAGGAAGAAGAGGCTGGGCTTGGACAAAGGAAGGTTTCAGCCCAGTTGTTTGCAGTTTCTTTAATCTGATCAAGTGTCTGTTGGTAATATATCTAGAAGGCTTTGCAAATGGTCACTGGCTTTCCAGCTGAGCTGGACTGCTGTTAACTCTTTGTGTGGAAATACCCTTTAAGATTCTGGCAACCTCTTCAAGTTGGTTTGATTTGTTTTGGTTAGTGATAACTAAGGGGGGGGGGAATCAGTTTAAGCTTGTTTCTCTTGTTTTATTGCTTTTGTGTTTGAGACATTACCTTTTTAAAAGAAATAAAATGTATGTGTATGTATTTTTAAATTGAAATCCTTAGTGATATCAGTGTAGCATTTTAAAGAGCTACTCAGTAACTGAAGCAAGACCTTTAGCCTTTATATGTGAAAAGGGTTTGACATAGTGATTGGTAGTTCTGGCACTTTTGTCTTCTGGTTTTTTTCCTAAGTGCTTCTCAAGATTTAACTTGGTTGGTATGACTGTGAGTAGCTTTAATCCTAGGTCTCCTTAGATTTTGAAAAACAATGCTCTAACATTTCTTTTTCCTTTAAAACTAATATTTTAGAGCTGTTTCAGTTTTCATTATTCCTCTCACCAAAGAACCTTTAAACAATATATTTTAGAATGAAAG
>NW_008360304.1:3247514-3258594 GCF_000622305.1 Nannospalax galili | reverse complement strand
TCTGCCTCCTGAGTGCTGGGATTAAAGGCATGCGCCACCACGCCCAGCTCAAAGTGCATTTTTAAAAGAAGACTTTACCCCCTCCCTCATAAATTAATTGAAATAACTTGTAGAGAATCAAAGTTCTACTACTTATGTAAATTTAGGCTCATATTTTCATTTCTTCTAGCTCTTCCCTTAACCCAGTCCATACGGCATTAACTACATGTTGAATATATTTCAGGTCTTATTTTCATTTCTAAATTTGGCTCAGTTTGAGCTAAAACTTTTCTTTTGAGTATCAGTTAAAGTATTCAAGAGCAAGTTTTTCTTTCACAAATTAAAGTTATAAATTACAGTACCATGTTTTATGCTGTTTTACACCTTCTTAAATTAGATTACTCTAATGCTCAACAACTTTTGATGGTGAATTGTAATGTTTTTTTTCATTGTTTTGTTTTTGTCATTTTTTAAGTTTTTTTAATTTTATGTGTATGGGTGTTTTGCCTGCATGTATATAAGTGTACCATGTGCATGCAGTGCCTGCAGAAGCCAGAAGAGAACATTGGATCCCTTGGAACTAGAGTTACAGATGATTGTTAGCCACCATGTGGGTGCTAGGAACTGGGAACTGGAGAGATGGCTCAGCAGTTAAGAGCATGTGTTGCCCTTGCAGAGGACCCAAGTTTGATTCCCAGCACCCACATAGGGTATCTCACAACCCTGTAACTCCAGTTCCAGGGACTCTTAACACCCTTTTTGGCCTCAGCAGGCACCAAACAAGTATATAGTACACATACCTACATGTAACATACAAGTAAAAAATAAATAACTACATCTTTTAAAAATACGTAAATAAGTCTGGGCATGGGGGTGCGCACCTTTAGTTTCAGTTCTCAGGAAGCAGAAGCAGGTGGATCTTTGTTGTGTTCCAGTCCAATCTAGTCTACATAGTGAGAGCTTGTCTAAATAAATAAGATGTACTATCAAAAGTGATATTTTAGGATGTTATGTAGATTATACCTCAGTAGAAAAAAGTTGAGAGTCAGTGTAAAAGAGTTAATAATTTGCTGGATGTGGTAGTATATGCCTTTAATCTCATCTAACTAGGGAGCTTGTATTCATCTTGGTCTACATAATGAGTTCCAGGCCAGCCAGAGTTATAGAGTGCAATCCTATTTCCAAAAAGAAAAAAGTTAATAATTTATTTTTATTATTTTTAGATCTAGCGCTGAAGAGATGGCTCAGGTTAAGAGTTGGCAGAACTTGTTTTTTTTAGTTTTAGTTTTATTTATTATTTTTATTTTATGTGTATAAGTGTTATGCCTACATGTTGGTAAGTGCACCCATGTTGTGCAGTGCTCGCAGAGGACAGAAGAGGCTATTGGATCCCCTGGAACTGGAGTTACTGACAGTTGTTGCCATTTGGGTGTTGGGATTTGAACACAAGTCTTCTGCAAGAACAGTCGGTGTTCTTAACCGCTGAGCCATCTCTCCAGCCCCAAGAGTTGCAGAACTCTTACCAGTACTCACATGGTTGCTAACAGTCAACCTTCTTTAACTCCAGTTCCAGGGGATCTGATGCTTTCTTCTGGCAGGCATCAGGCACACATGTGATACACATATATACATGCAAGCAAAACAGTCATACACCTGAAATAAAAATAAAGTAAAATAAGTAAAATGAAATATAAGGACTGGAACCGTTCAGTAGTAGAGCTCCTTGCTTAGCATACATGAGACCCTGCTTCAATCTCTAGCATCTCAGGTAACAATGACATTAAATAAATAAAATGTGAGCAATACTAATTTAATCAATATTATTCTGAACATGCTTATTCTCAGTTATTCATTTTGAATGGGATAAATGTGTACAAAAAATTTTCTAAATCACAGATTTGTTTATTTAAACAATTAAAAGCATATGGTAGGGCTAGAGAGATGGCTCAGCAGTTAAGAACACTGGGTGTTCTTGTAGAAGACCTGGGTTCGAATCCCCACTCCCACATGGCAGCTAACAACTGTCTGTAACTCCAGTCCCAGGGGATCTGACAGCCTCTTCTGACCTTCATGGGCATTGTACAACACGGGTGCACTTACCTACTTGCAGGCAATACACGCATACACATAAAATAAAAATAATAAAATTTAAAAAATCATATGGTAGTGGAAAGAAACAAAAATGGGAAGGAGTGTGGAATAATATTAGAAAAATCTAGGTGAAAGAAATCTGATACATTTGACAAAAGCCCCCCCCTCCCTCCAAGTGTGTAGTTGTTGTCCTTATTTAATAAATGACCATTCCAGAATATTCAGGAAAACCTTTGCTTGGTCTTCACATTATATACCATCGCATATGTTTTCTATTGGCAGAAATACTTGTTTATGAAAGACATTTCTTGTTGGCTTCATTTTAGGAAAAGCACCAAATGTCAAATCATGATTCTGGCAAAAAATACTATTAATAGGTAGATTAATTGTCTTGGTTCAATCCTGGAGCAAGCTTAATTTAGTGCAAAGGGTCTGCTCTCAGGGACTTTGAAATCATTAAGACCCATTTTATACGCAATCTCCCCATTGGGGGCTAGTTTCATCATAACCTTTGTGAGATTCTCAAACACTGTGACTCTGAACAGTTAAGAAACACAGATCTGAAGAAGGATCAACAAGTTTTGCTGACCAATCTGAAATATCTGGAAATAATCTCTGTAGTACTTTGAAAGTTTTTCTCTATGGAAAGTCTAGAATGAATTGCTAGTATAGATTCTTTATGCATACATAAAGACTTGTGTATGTAGGCAGTAAAATAATGACTGTATGTATCTTTTTCTAAATGGGGAAGTATGAAAGTGTTGTGCAAAGAGTGTCCAGCAGAGAATGCAAGAGCTTTCTCTACAGTCACTTCACTCTTGTAGGGAATCTGGTTCTTTGGCTGTAAAAAAGGATTGACTGTACAAAGTTACCTTCCTGCTCCCATAACTGATTCTGATTATTTGAATTCTTTGAATGTTTAAGGTGCCACATTGGACTTTTTTTAACCCCTTCATACCAAGGAGTCACTTTTTATCCCTAATGTTTAGGAATTTGTAATCTTTAAATCAGCCTATATCAAGAAATACCTACAAAAAGAAATACATACAGGAAGCAGAAGCAACTGCCTTTTTATACTCAGAGTAAATCATCAGGAGCTATGTGGTTATATAGAATTGCAGACTATCATTCCAGCCCTCCTCTAGGCCTTTTAATTCCTTCAACATCCCAGCTTTCTGTTTTACTTCTCCTTCCTTTGGAGCCACAGGAGGCTGAGGCAAAGGTTATGGCAGGGGCGGGAATTATTAAAGTCAGAGAGAGGGATCTGGGCCATGAGGCCATGAGATCTCTAGGAAAAAAAAAAAAAAGCAGGTCTGGTGGCTCATGTCTGTAATTCCAGCACTCCACAGGCTGGGGTAGGAGGATGGAGCATTTGAGAGCAGCTGGGGCTACATAATGAGTTCAAGGTTAGCCTGAGCTACATAGTGCCAAGTTGTCTCAAAAAAACCAAACATCTCCATTGCAGACCTTAAAGGCTAGAGCCAGTATTCACAATGGTTAGTTCTAGCGTGGTCTCATTAGTATAGTCATACTACCTTTCACATTCAAATACACAGAAAACTGTTTGAATAATTATTTACTCACTAAGAATACCATATAATGTAATCCTACTTTAAATTCCTAGAGGAACAATTCTTCACATACAAGACATGCCCTGGGGCATAAGGGTTTAATCTGATAATAGAATGATAAGGTCAGTTGCAGTTTTCAAACATCTTTTCAACTGCTTTAGAAGCAGCAAGGTATAGTGAAAAGACCAATTGGGCTAGGTGCTTAGTGACCTGAATTCTAATCTTTGCTACTAAAAACTTTAACTTTATCAAGTAATTTAGCTTTTCTATTATATATTTGTTTGTTTTTTTTAAATTCTTTTTATCATTCTTATTTTATGTGTATGCATGTATTGCCTGCATGTAGGTAAGTGCACTTGTGTCGCGCAGTGCCCGCAGAGATCAAAAGAGGCCATCGGATCCCTTGGGCCTGGAGTTACGGACAGTTGTTAGCTGGCATTGCTCAACATGGATGCACTTACATACATGCAGGCAATACATTCATACACACAAAATAAAAATAATAAATAAAAAATAAAATATTTTTTAATAAAAGGGGAACTGGAGAGATGACTCAGTGGTTAAGAGCACTGACTACTCTGGCAGACAACCCAGATTCAATTCCCAGCACCCACATGGAAGATAATAACCACGTGTAACTACAGTCCCAGGGGGTCTGATGCCTTCTTCTGACCTCTTTGGGCACTGCATGACACAGGTGCATTTATACACATGCAGGTAAAACTCTCATACCTAGAAAATAAAAGTAATAAAAGAAATATTTTTTTAAAATAGCAGTGTGGTTCAGTGTAGGTCAGTGGTGGAACACTGGCCTAACTAGCATGGTACGTTGGATCTGATCCTCACCAGCACACAAAAGAGTAATAATAAATAAAAATTAACAATAGGGTACTAAAAGCTTTCTAAAAGTATTGCATAAAGTGTGAAATTTCAAAGGAAAGACATTGAGTTGACTGTGTTGCAGTACCACTGTGAAGTGAAAGAAAATGGCCCTATGATACTGTATTTTATATATTTAAATAACAAATTTCTTTATGGAAAGAAATCTGTTAGAACAAGCTGACAAAATTTAGCACATTCAAAAAATGCGGAGAGGATCTGAACAAGCATGCCATTTTATCCTTAACTTGAAAGCAGTTCTGTTTTCAGTACTCAAATTTGACATTTCTAACTTTAAAAGTTTTTTACCTTCAAAGTGAAAATGACTGCATACTACATTTTAAAATAAATGGCAGATGTTTGAAAGATCTAATTATGTCAACATTATTCCAACTATAATTAAAACCAGAAACATCATTTGAATTTAGGCATTTAGGCTCTTAATCCAATTAGACTAAAGAAAGACACTGACTTATTAACAGATAGGAACACTCAGTGGTCTAGAAGAATTGTTAGTAAGGCTCCAAGTTACTGGTCATCTATTCCCCAAATGAAAGTTCCATAGTAATTTTTATTAGTTTGCTCCTGTGATTGTTTTAATCAACTGATTCCAATTCTTAGAAAATTTGAAGATTTCCTGTCAATACCAGATGGAGCCAGCACTGCCTCAGAAAGGTTGAAAACAAAAGACCGGAAGGACTGCCTCTGTAAGAGGCCTGAGTCAAAGCCCAGCTTTTTTTGTTGTTGTTTTTTTAGTTAAACAGAAGTGGGCCCTTTTGACCTGACCAAACAAGGTTGCTGGATTGTTGTCCCTGTCACTACATAGGAAAACAGGACAGGCATGTAAAAAATCTTTCCTGCTGGGCTGGGGGTGGTGTTCTGTGATCAAGGCCCGTGGGTTTGATCCCCAGCATCACAAAATAAAAATCAAAACGAAATAAAACAACCCTTTCTTAGTTATGTTATTTTCATCTCTAGACCCACTAATATTTATTTGTTTACTCAACATGGGATATTGACTGTCAACACATGCCAGGTGTTTTTCTAGGGGCTGGGAATACTTGAGTCTGTATTTTCTGTGGGAGAGACAAGCAGTCAGCAAATAAGCATGTGGACTTGTATTGATAAGTCCTCTCTGAAGAAAGGAGGAAAAGGGATAGGAGGGCGGGGGACACTCTTACCCTTCCATCAGGAAGGTCAAAGAAGGCCTTGCTGACAAGCAGCAGTTTGAACAGACTGGAAATGAAGGAATGGCTCTCAGGGATTTAGCTTTAACAGATGTACAACTTTGAAAGACTGCTCTAATCTATATTTTTAGCCTCATCTCCCATATATTCATGTGCTTGTTTCTTGTCTTGAAGATTTTCATGGTAGTTACAAATTTGTAAATAGCATTTGTAAATTTGTGCTTGATAAAATTCTACACATCTACCTCCGAGTTTTGTTTCATAAATGAAGAAAGTTTAGTTTTGTTTTGGCTCCTTGACATCATTCTTCTAATTATTTTTTAATACTTCTAAGAAAATTGCTGCCTTTCATTAAAAAGAGCCCCAGGTTAATGGCTTCTCCCTGTTCAGTGATTACCTTTACTCCTTGGTTCTGTGACTACACCCTCTTCCTTAAGAGACTGAACTGTCTTCTCCTGAGCTCGCTTTCCTTGACATCAAAGACATCTATGTCTTGTATCAACTGTCTTCTGTCCTATCTGTACATGGAAGAACATTCAGGCTCTTAAACATGAATATTTTTACTCCATGATAGCATGATGGTCTGCTTTTGTATCTACCTTCTGATTCTATTTGTCCTTCAGACTTGTGTTCTGAAGCATCCATTGCCCAACCCTACTGAGCTGCCTGAAACTGACTTCATCATTCTCTGATCTACTATACTGCCTAGCATGACATCTTCCATGAGATGTCTGCTTTTCCTTGAGAATAAATTTTAAAAATTATTATGTATGTATACATGTATGATATGTGTGTGAATGTGGGCACACATAGCAGGTACGTGTGTGGAGGTCAGAGGGCAACTTCTGGGAGGAGGTTTTTTTTTCCTTCCACTGTGCTTTTTGAGGCAGGATTTTGCTTTCTGTTTCTGTCACAATGTATACTCCAAGTTAGCTGGCTTGCAAGTTTCAAAGCAGATCTTCTGTCTCCATCTCCGATCTCATCTCAGGAGTGGGACTGGAAGTTCAGATGTGCACTACCACTGTATCTGACTTTTTAACCTCACCTCCGAGATCTAACTCTCTTCATCGGACTTGCATGACAAGCACCTTTACCTGTTGAGCTATCTCACTGGCCCTAAATTTTCAAACTATAGGCATATATTATTGTTAGGGCTCTTAAAAGGCATTAATAACATGAGAATAAAATTAGGAGGGGAAAGATAACATTCTAGTAAATCAGCTGTTTGTAATTTTCTAAGTTTAATTTCAGTCTTTGCTGTTATGTTTTATGTGGTTGAAATTAGGATAATATATTTAAGATTTGGAAGGGAACACTACTTTTTCTTTTTTGTGCTTTTAGATAAGAATACTTTTTCTTCTGTACCTTTTAAGCTATATCCTACCATAAATTTCTCAAAAAGATTAACTGTCTCTTCTAAACAACATGAGAAATGAGTGAGTTAATTTCTGGTGTGAATATACATGTTAACTAAGCCTCAGTGCCATTATGATGTTGTATCTGGGATGTTATCTGCTAGGAATACATTCACTTGTAGACCTGTATCTTTTTTTTTTTTAAATGTTATGTGCTTTTCTGTTTATGAAAATACATCTAGATACATTTAGAAAATGGGAAAATGTTCTTTGATGTTTCCAAAGAGTTAAAAATCATTCACTCTAAACTCAATTTTAAGATATTTTATTATTTTTATTTTATGTGTATGAGTGTATTGCCTGCATGTATGTAAGTGCACCCGTGTCGTGTAGTATCCACGGAGGTCACATCCCCAGGAACTGGAGTTACAGACAGCCACCACTTATCAGCTCTAATTACTCCTTTTGGGTTCTGTGTTATCAGCACCTAATCTCCCATCTCTCTTCAGATACTAGAATTATCCTTAGCAATCCTTAATTTCATTCAGGCTTCCAAACTTTGGTTCATTCTTTTGGCATGTTTGTATCTTTGTATTTAAAACTGGCTTCCTATGGATAGCATAGAGTTGCTTTTTATCTGCTTTGATAAGATTTGATCAGACTGTACAGACTACTTGTATTTAACATAATTACTGATTTAAATCCTATATATATATATAATATATTATTCCATCTATTCTTTGATCCTTTTTCAACAAGGGTATACATAAGCACACATGTACAAAAGAACCGTGATGTAATTCCAAAAGCTTTTCAAAACTGAACTCACTCCAGGCGTGATGTTAATGTTTGGATATGTCATATTTGAGATGCTTGTGACATATACACATAGAAATCTTTAGTATCCAATTGAAAATGTGAACCTGAAATCTGAACGAGTAGTTTGAGTCCTAAATTTAGAATCAGAAATAATATAGATGTTGCTAAAGCCATGTCAGTAGCTCTTACAGCAAATGTATTGACAAGATAATCTAGAGGAATGACAGTTTTAAGGGACAGTGAAGTAAAAGATAAAAGAACTAGCCAGAAGGTCAAGGCCAAAAGTTTTCTATTTTCTAGCCTAGTTTCCTTTTGCAAGGCAAAAGCCTTAGAATTTGGCTTAGGATAGTACAAAAACATTTCCTGTAATGTAGATGCAGTAATATTCCTTAAAATACTCAGAAAACAATAGCAGTTCCTGCCATCAGTTCCCCTATTGTTAGTTTTTCTACAGCTCTGGAGACTTTCTATTTACTTGATAATCAGGATCTCTTTTAGGAGCTCATGTCTGAATAGCCTTTATGGTCTTTAATCTCCAAAGTTTGTGCTTGCTTTAGAAATGCATGCTAATTATGAAAGGTCATTTAGAACACACAGCTTCTGCTTTTCTGTCAGTATTGTTTACTTGATGAAATTTATACTAATCTTACTGACAGGGAGAGTCTGGTTTCCTTCACAGGATTAAGTACTAAAACAGCAAAAGTGTACACAGAACAGTTATGCTGACAGTGAGTTTAAGTAGGTAAGTCATGTCATGAGGCAGCTTACCAGAGTCAGGAGAAAACTACTGCTTGAGTGCTAGGTAGAAACAGCATTACAAAAAGAAATATGTATATTTATGTATATTTTACTTTCAGAAGTTAAGTATTCTAGAGGTTAAGTATTTTCTTCATGGTATTTTAAAAAGTCAGTAGCTGTATTAGTTATTGATAGAGGTATTAGTCTCTTAGCAATTTAAAACAACAAACATTTCTTATCATATGAATTTCTGAAGGTCAGGAAGCCGGAGTGACTTAGCTGTGTGATTTTAGCTCAGATTTTCTCATGAGAGATCCTGAAATTGTTAGCCAGCTCCATAGTTAGCTTAAGGTTTTACTGGAATTGGAGAACTAACTTTAAAGTTCACTCCCATGTCTGATGGCCAGCTGCTTCACTGCTTTGCCACCTGGGCCCCTCCATAGCAACTTATTATGTGGCACCTGGTTCTCTTCACCCCAGAGCAAGAGATCCTATGGTAGACACTGCAAGTCCTTAACAAGCTAATCTCAGAAGTCATACACAGTCACTTTCACCATATTCCTTAGTCATACAGACTAACCCTGGCACAGTTGAAGAGTGGCTTATACAGTACACAAGGGTGTAAAGAATCAGTGCCAGAGTTTATTGGATGATCCTGGAGGCTAGCTCTGAATCTTGCCATTCTTTGTCAGCTAGAAAGCAAATTCTATTATCAGCTTTCTTGTTTGTTAACCTATAATATGGCTATGATATTTGCTAATATTCTAAAAATATTTACTGAATGTTCATTTTATATTGGGTAGGGGGGATGTTCTATGTGGACCCTGTTAGTAATGTGCTTAAATATCCTTAACTAAGTTATCTCTTCCTGTTACCTTGTTATGCAGTCTATGATTTAGTTTTGTGGTGGTAATAACTTTTTTCATAAGGGTTTATGTGCGAAGTCCCAGTCTAAATACATTATATGTATCATCTCATTTGTCAAAATAGCCATGCTATGGCTTGACTGTGCTTTATCCCCATAAGTTAATGTGTTGGAATCTTGATTCTTACTGTGATATTAAGAGATCGTAGAACCTAGTAAGAGGTCACTGGGGGCATTATCCTAGAAGGAGCTGATATAGTTCTCATGGGCTCCTGAGTTACTTCTAGCTAGAACTCTAGTTATTATAAACAGTGAGCCTGGCCCCTCATAGTACTCTGGATTCTTATCTTATCATTTGATTAGTCCTTCTCTCAGATGATTCCCTCCACCATGAGGGGATGCAGTCTGGGAGGGCTTCACCAGACAGAGCCTGACCACAGTGTTTAGACATTCAACCTCTAAAACTGTGAGCTAAGTAAACCTCTTTATAAGTTACCCAGCCTTAGATATTTTATTATAGTAATGGAAAATAGGTTAATACAAGTTCTATGAGGATACATTGTCCTTATTTTATAAAGGAGCTATATGAAGTTTCTCTGGGTTCACAATTTCTCTTTCTCTTATCCTACTCCTCTGTTTTTGTTTGTTTGTTATTTTTGGTTTTGTTTTTTACTAAAATAACTTTTATTCCTCTTTTGGAATTCATATCAGTTATAACTTCTAAGACATTTGCCTTAAACAGTGATTTAAGTTAGGTATTTCTCCCTTGATTTTCATGGCATCCTGTATGTTTTTATATTATGATATTAACTGCTCTGTATGTTTTTTTAATTTACCAATCTTTTTACCTATTAGACTGTAAATTGAAGCATAAAAGTTAAAACAAAAAAACAAAGACTCTGGAATGGGCCAAATCCCGGATCTACCATCTACTGTGCCTGACAGTTTGCCTTTAAGCTACTTTATTTCTCTTGTAAAATAGCAGTAAGAGAAATAGTAACTTCTAGGGTTTGATATGAGAATGAAATAACATAAGTAAAGCATTTGGTGCTTTCCTGACATTGAGACAGATTGACTTGTGGTGCTTTACAGTTGTGCCTTGATAAGAAAGCAGCAGCCTGACCTTTAGTGTCCATCAAGAGCAGACCCAAACTGCTGAACACCTGCTCCTCCAGATGTTTCTTGAAAATGTGCTCTCAAGCAAGGGCTTCACTTATTCTTTTATTGAAACAGTATATCCAGCATGAAATGGGGAGCTAAAAGTCAGGACCCATCCTTATCAGAGAATCTTGGTCTTTGATCCCTGGACCCAAAATATCACACACACACAACTATAAACAGATGTCTTCTCAATTTTACTCATTGTTTTCAATGAGAAAAGCATGTTACTTGCAGTGCTTTGATATGTAAATCATGTATACACACATTCTTACACCATCTTGGGTGGAGGGCAAGGAGAGGTCCTGAGGGATCATACGCTCAGATCACCAGAGGAGCACATGGCTCAGTGAGCTTGTTTACAGTATAAACAATGATTTTTTGGTTACAAGATTAGGGAATAGTCTTTAGTTCTGATTATATTCATATTGGAAAAAT
>NW_008360304.1:3238220-3244905 GCF_000622305.1 Nannospalax galili | reverse complement strand
ACAGAAAAAATGAAGAAGCTTAAAAAGTAAGATCAAAACAATTAAGAAACTGTAAACTTAGAATTTTAAACTCTAATCTTTATTGCTAAGACAGGAATGCCCTATGTTATAATATTCAATGTTTATAATTTTTTTTCAAATTATATATATATATTTTTTTTAAATTTTATGTGTATGCGTGTATTCCCTGCGTGTACGTAAGTGCACCTGTGTTGTGCAGTGCCCGCGGAGGTCAGAAGAGTCTGTCGGATCCCCTAGGACTGGCGTTATGGACAGTTACCCGCCATGTGGGTGCTGGGATTCAAACCCAGGTCCTCTGCAAGAACAACCAGTGTTCTTAACTGCTGAGCCATCTCTCCACCCCCTCAATGTTTATAATTTAAAAGTGAGAAAGAAGCGGGGCGTGGTGGCGTATGCCTGTAGTCCCAGCATTTGGGAAGCAGAGGCAGGCAGATCTCTGAGTTCAGGGCCAGCCTGGTCTACATAGTGAGTTCAAGGACAGCTGGGGCCAAGGACAGCTAGGGCCACAGGGAGACCCTGCTTCAAAAAGACCAAAAAAAAAAAAAAGAAAGAAAAAAGACTCTTTAGAGACATTCTAAGCATGAATAAGCCATTGACAATCTAGGCTTGAAATTAATGCTTGATTGCCTAGATTCCTGTTATGTGTCTTAGTCTGTTGGAGCTGCAAACAAAATACCAGAGACCAGGTGGCTTGTAAACCACAGGCATATATTGCTTACAGTTCTGAGGGCAGGAAGTTCAAGATCAAGGCAGCAGCACAGTCTATATCTTGAGAAGGCTTGATTTCTTTTTTCATAGATGGTCTCTTTTCACTGAATCCTTAGATGGTTGAAGGGGTGAAGTTACTTCTGGAGCCTCCTTTATAATGGCATGTGTTAAACTCAGTTGTGCTTAGAAAGGCCTTTGTTACTTTTACAATGTACCCAGGGCAAGAATGGCCTGTGGGTTTCCAAAGCCAGAGCAGGTGTAGAAATAGTAGCATGTATATATCAGCAAGAATCATTTTCGAGGAATACAAGCCCAGCCAATAAGCCTACTCCTATTGACTCAGATTACTTCACTTTCGGAATTAAAAACTTCAAAGTTTATAAAATCCTGGGGACTCAAGAGTACCTAGAAAGTCGAAAGCAACAAAGCCCAAAGCAGGTGAAATCTTTTATTGTGTTAATGTAAGGGTTTGGTTTTGTTTGTGCTTGGGCAAGTGCTTTACACCAAATCACATCTCTAGCCCATAGCTCAAGTTTTTAAGTTTTATTTATTTGTTTACCTTTTTCTTCCTTACAGACAGGATTTCACTTCACAGTATAGCCTAGGCTGACCTGGAACTCACTGGCTAACCCAGGTTGGCCCAACTCACTGTCCTTCTGTCTCAGCTTCCTGAGTGCTGGGATTTCAGATGTGCACCACCATACCTAGATTGTTTCATTTTTGAAACCAACACTTCGCTAACAGTAAACCATTTTTACTATAAAACTTTGGCTTAGACATGATACAGTATTTGCTGTTACGGGGTAATGTGTATGGGTAGAGTACTTTGGAGATTTCCATAGGAAAGAAATCTGGTGGTTTTGATTCTCTAGCATAAAGGCCACTGTTAAGAAGCAAGGAATGTTTGAGGAAAAGCTCCTTAGGTAACTTCATGTCCTCACTTCAGCATTGAAGGCATGTTTATTCCTGACTTTTGAATAGCCCTTCTTGTGCTTCCTTATTCAGTTATAACTTTCTCTTCCTTTCCTCCAAAATTTGGCAAGGCATCCTTTACTTTCATCATATTGTAACTTCCTTTCAAGACCTCTTTCATGCCCTGTTCCGCTTTTAATGTCTGTTTCTCACACTATATTGGTTCCCCTTAAAGTATTAATTCCTCCTACAATGTGAATTTTTGTGCATATTTCAGATATTCATTGTTATTTTATAATATTTTTCCGAATTTGTAATCACACCATTACTTCCTAAACAAGATCATTGTCTCTTCCTACTGTATTCTACACACCATCTGGATGGGAATTGTATGTTTGCTTATCTCTCTACCCAGTACCGCACACACAGTATGATTCACTAAATGCTTGATGTTCAGAGGATAATGATTCACAGTTTAAAATAATTTTCATTTTTACTCTAGTTTGTATAGAGTACTCTGTTGTACCTCACTCTCCACTTGGCTTTTTATTTTACTTTTATTTTTAAAAATTTTATTCATTATTTTTATTTTACATTTATGAGTATATTGCCTGTATATGTGTAAGTACACCCCTGTTGTGCAGTGCCAGTGAAGGTCAGAAGAAGGCATCCAGTCTCCTAGAATTGCCATGTGGGTGCTGGGAATCAAACCCGGGTCCTCTGCAAGAGCAGTCAGTGCTCTTAATCGCTGAGCCATCTCTCTAGCTTCTGCACTTGACTTTTAAAAGAAAGTCTTCTAAAAAGGCATTCTGGGGGTTGGGGATTTAGCTCAGTGGTAGAGCAAGGCCCTGAGTTCAGGCCTCAGCTCCTGGGGGGGGGGCAAAAAGACCCCCCCCCCAAGGCAACTAAAACAGTTTACATGTTTATACTTTGTGGATAAAGTGCATTTTCTTTTCTTTTCTTTTATTGTTAATTTTTATTTTATGTGTATGAATGTATTCTCTGCATGTTTGTAATTGCACCCATGTCATATAATACCTGTCGGATCCCCTGGAATTAGAGTTACAGGCAGTTGTTAGCCACCATTGTGGGTGCTGGGAATCGAACCCAGGTCCTCTGCAAGAGCAGCCAGTGAAAGCTCTTAACCATTGAGCCGACTCTCCAGCCCCAAGTTATATATTTTTATTTGACTAATATTTTTTGGAAAAAGAACCATGACAGAAAGGAGTACATAAAAAATTTTTATTTTGAAGGTTTTTTTATACATAGACAAAAAAACTTACATTTTTAACTTGTTACTCACTTTAAGATAGAATTAACCTCAAAAAGTTGGGAGAAGTTTAACCTTCTTATTCCAACTATTTATTCAACAAATGCTTATTGAATCCCTATCTATAAAGTAGTTTTAAACATTAGAAATAACTCTTGTGAATAAGATAGATAAAACCCATACTTTTCTGAATCTTGCATTCTAGTACAGACAGTTAATAAACCAGTAAACAGGTATAATATCAACTAAAGACCAATGCTTTGAAGAATAGAGCAGTTGGGGTAGGAAAGAGTGGGAGTTATAGCCTCTTGACGTGATGTTTGGAGAAGCTATTTGGGAGGTGCTGTTTGAAGAGATGTGAATAATGGTGTAGTGAGTGCTCTGGTGGAAGAATATTCCAGCCAGAGGAAGCAGCAAGTTGAGAAACAGGCTAGACCCATGCCACATCCATGGAAGAGGAAGGACCATCATGACTGGGAAGGGCAGCAAGCAGTGTGGTCTGAGAGAGAGCAAGAGGCGTGACTTCCTGTGGTGTTTTGCAAATCAAGATAAGGAGTTTGGATTTATTCTAAATGTGATAGGAATCCTTTGGAAGGTTGAATTGGGAGAAGGGGTAACTTTTTGCTCTGTTGAAGAGAGCTGAGCAGCAGTAGAATTTAAACTATGGAAACCAGTGTGTTGGATGCTATTTCACTGGTACAGATTAGACAACAATGGCTTAGACTCTAGTGGTGTTAGAAGTAATGAAGATGAGTTACAGTTGGGATATAATTTGAAGTTAGTCTCAACATGACTTACCTGGTAGATTGGATAGTACATGGAGAGAAAGAGTAATGAAAGGTGACTTCAGTGCCCAACTTCTCACTTCCCACTACTAGATATAAGGAGTGATTAATGATATGGAAAGGAGAAGCAAGGTTGTCTGTTTTTGTTGTTGCCTTCATGTTGAGGATGAGTTTGTGTTACATATACATAAAGTGAAGATGCTAAGGACCGATACTTGTGGGCAAAGTAGACATACAAATACTGTGTAGATGGATAAAAAACTAGGCATACATTCACATTTGAATAAATAAATTGTCCTTTGTAAATGACATTTATAACTAAGAACTATAACCATAATGTCATCAAACATTTATATTACATTTTGTGCTAAGGACTGTTCCAAATTCTTAACATGTATTAACTGAATTCTCACAATACTGTTCATTTAAGTTCCTATTACCATAAGTACCTCTACTTTACAGTGAAGAAAAGTGAACCCATATGATCTTAAACAACTTGTCTAAAAGTCATGTATCCAGTATGCTGGCTAGCATTTGAACCCATGTGGTATGGTTTCAGGGTTTGTACTTGTGCCCACTGTCATAACACACTGTCATAAACCTTTTATCTATATACCAGTGTGATAACTTGGGTTGGGGGCATGAAATTTATAAAGATGATAGCTGAATGAAACTTATTGGTGAACAAGGCCACATCTAATCCTTAAAGGAGGAATTTAGTGTGATCATATTATACTGATCTAAAGCATGAACCAGGTTTCAACTCATATCTAAAATATAGGTAAGTTAGCTGCTTAGCATACTTTGGTCTTATTAATTATATATTTTTGTGAGGTTCCCAGGTTTTCTAAAATGTCTTTATTGAAGCCAGGTGTGAGGTACATGCCTATAATCCCTGCCCTTGGGAGGCTGAAGCAGGAAGATCTTGAGTCAGAGGCCAGCCTGGGCTATATAAGATCCTGCCCTCCCCAACCCCCCTAAAAGAAAAATCGAAAAGGAAGTCTTTGAGAGACAATTGGGAATGGAATACTCCAGCTAAACTTATGTTTTGCACCAATACAATTTATCTTGTCTAGAAACATGAAACACAGAGTATAATAATATTCACATTCTTTGACATTCATGTACTAGGTGTGAATTATTAGTATTACTTTACTCAGATGAACATCATTAATGACTTTGACAATAAAAACAGCTACATATGGAGTTACATTATTATATTTTGGAAAAAACCTTGCCTTCTCATACCTCCATAGGACAGCCCATTCTGACACCACCTCCCTTGTGAGAACTTTTTCTGTATTGAGCTACTATTAAAAATGGCAACCTGTCTTCTCTTGGTCCATTTGAACTGAAAAGAGGTTGAAAAACATTAAGGCTTATAGTGATATGTGTAATAATGACTGATTGGTGATATTATTTTTATTTTACATGTATGAGTATATTGCTCGCATGTGTGTAAGTGCACCCATGTCATGCAGTACCTTTGGAGGTCAGAAGAGGGTGTCAGATATCTTTGACCTGGAGTTACAGATGATTGTTAGCTGCCATATAGGTGTTGGGAACCAAATCCAGGTCCTCCACAAGAGCAGTCAATGCTTTTAACAACTGAGCCATCTCTCCAGCCCTGGTATATCTCTTTTTATTTATAATTTATCAAGCACCTACTTGGTACCTAGAAGGGAAAAAGTAAATGTTTAACAGACATTTGTTTTTTTCTCCTAAAGTTGAGAATTGAGCACATCTTTAACATACTCAACTATATAGCCAAGGGACACAACCAATGTAATCACCCCAAATCATGGAAAGGAGAGGAAAGAATGACTTGTCAGGTGGCTACAGTGAAGGAACTCCATGTGTTATGTCATTTATTCCTACAGTATGAGTGCTGTTCTTGCTGTTCAGGTTGTACAGTTGCAGTTCCAAGAGCAAAATTGTTCTTACTAGTAAGATTAGGAAACAGAATTTAAGCTTTTATTTCTCCGATTCCAGAACCTGCACTCTTATTGCTATTGACTTTTTAGAAACTAATCCTTTATTCTTTTTGTTGTTGAGATGAGTTTAGGCAAGACTAGGATGAATAAGAAAAACATACTATTTAGGGATTCATTACTTATACTTGAGTAACTTACTATCCGAAAGGACTGCTGAGTAGTTTAATTTATTGGGATTTCTTTCCTTTTAAATTTTCTTCTTTCTTTAAATGTTTCTCTCAAGGTACTTTTGTTTTGTTTTGTTTTGGCACCTTCATATTAAAGACTTACCAGAGATATTTGATTGATAATCAGGTGTAAGAGTAAGTCACTAAAAATTAGCTAGAGGCTCTGAGTACCTGGGTGGGAATTGTAATTACCTGTACGGTGACTTGCAAGGATAATTCCCTGTGAATCTTTGTTGACTAATATCTTTAGGTCTTTTTGAGTCACCGTTTACTCAGCTTTGACTTCTGTTTTCATGCCTGGAAGATACGATAACGACTGCATACATCCTAGGATACAGAGACAGGAAGCAGTCTACGATATGCAACATTCATGGTCTAAACTTTTCCTTAATGCTGTCATTTTAAAATATTTTATTCTTATTTTATGTGTATGAATGTATTGCTTGCATGTGTGCAAGTGTACCTCTGTTGTGCAATGCCCCTGGAGGGCAGAAGATGGCGATAGGTACCCTGGAACTGTAGTTACGGACAGTTGTTAGCTGCCATGTGGGTGCTGGGAATCAAAACCCAGGCCTCTGCAAGAGCAGCCAGTGCTCTTAAACACTGAGCCATCTCTCCAGCCCCTATTTTTAGTTTTATGAGGAACCTTCATACTGATTTCTGTAGTGACTGCATAAGTTCACATTCCCACAAGCAGTGAGTAAGGAGTCCTCTTTCCCTATATTCTCATTTGTTTTCTATCCCAAATGCAAGTATGTGGCACCATGCTTAAAGGGAATGTTCTCTCTCTCTCTCTCTCTCTCTCTCTCTCTGTATAATATATGTGCA
>NW_008360304.1:3237039-3237775 GCF_000622305.1 Nannospalax galili | reverse complement strand
CAAAGGTGCATCTCTTTCAATATTGGCTGTAAATTTTTAGGTTCACAGTTGAATTAATACAGTTATGCAATATTGAACTCAGTATAAACCCCATAAGACATAAAATTGAATGAGTTTTTAACCTTTAAAAAAGATCTCCATTCATTATTAAAATATACAGTTTCATACAGAAAAATTCATTTTTAATACAGTCGACACTAAGATGCATATGAGTTTCTAATCTATATATCTGATTATTACTAGTCACAGTCTGTTACTTTCTGAACTCCTTGGCATCTGAGTATGGATATAAAGCCATCAGGTAGATTTCAATGGTAATGTTCTTCACATCTACTAATTATTGTTTTTTAATCATTATTTTTTTAATTTTTTTTTCATACAGAAGAATTCATCCCAAAGCAATTGACATTGAGACGTTTTCACATGCATTTCTAATCTCTATATACATGACTATCACTGGTCATATTCGCCCACCTTCTGAGCTCCTCGACATATGAGCATGAATACAAACTCATAAGATAGACAGCCTTCCTCTCCCAATAGAGGCTCCATACTCTGCCATCCCTGTCACTGTCCACTGTGTTGTCAGCACCCTCATCCATCTTATTCAACTATACACCCACTTTCCAGATGGCACCCTCCCATAGCCTCCCTCCCCCGACTAGAGCCCGTATACTCTGATATCCCTGCTACTGTCTGCTGTGTTGTCGGCACCCCCAGCCATTCCCCACTACTT
>NW_008360304.1:3217851-3237010 GCF_000622305.1 Nannospalax galili | reverse complement strand
GTTGGTCCAGATAAACCGATTTATTTTTACTCTTAGGGTCGTTTGAGGATCTGTTCCTCAGGGGTCACATGGGCCTGGGAGGAGCCCCTGGCTCCTTTCTTTTACCAGTTCTGCCTATGTGAAGATAAGTCAAAGGTCCTGTTCGACTATGGTTGGCTTCGCTTGGAAGCATGGAGGAAATGATTCCTCTGTGTTGACCCTCCTCTTTATAGACTGGACACTGGTTCAAGTCCATCTGATGGGGTCTTATCTCCCCGCTTGTTTTGAAGCAAGGTCTTCTATTGTTTCTCCCCTTCACCATATACTTGAGGGTAGTTTCTGGATGAGTCTCCTGTCTCCACCTCCCCTCTTGCTATAGGAGCATTAGAATTACAGATGTATGCTACTGCATCAGACTTTTTATATGGGCTCTGGGAATCCAAACTCAGGTTGTTCGGCTTGCCCAGCAAGCACTTTGACCCAAGAGGAATGCTTTTCACAGTTAACTATTAATAGAATGCATACAGTGACTTTTTTGCTTATTAATGTCATTCATCAGGTTAGAAAATGCCCTTCTGATCCTGATTTCCTGAATTTTCTTTTTTCTTTTTATATTTTAAGTGAATTTTTAAATTAGAATTTTGCATTTATTTTGATAAGATTCTTCATCTTAGATTTATTAATGAGATGATTGCTAATAACCTTCTTAATGTTGAACCGCCTTGCCATGTGAATAAATTCAAGCTGGAAATTATGAATTCACCTTTTTTTAAAAAAAAAAAAAAGAATTCTCAGGGCTGGAGAGATGGCTCAGCGGTTAAAAGCACTGACTGCTCTTGCAGAGGACCTGGGTTCAATTCCCAGGACACATATAGGGGCTAGTAATCATCTGTAACTACAGTTCTTGGGGAAAAATGAGTTGAATTTATTGGCTATAAAAATCTATTCTGATAAAGCTATTCTTTTCAAAGTAGAAAAAGGCACAATTATTTGAGATGTTGAAAGATCAGTCTTTCCTTCCTAATTCAAAAATAAGAAAGAAGTTAACGCAAATCCTGGCAAAGGCCTAATATCAGTATTGTGAGATGGGGAAATCCCTCCATCCAGGAGTAGCATTCTCAAAGTCTGAACAAAGAGCAGAAAGGAGTGTGGATGTGATTTATGTGTTTCTTACTCTCTGGGTTGACAGTTACTAGAAGACGCTGTGGAGAGGATTAAAAGCTTCAATCTGTCACATTTCCCTTTTCCTGAGCTGAAGATGGAAAAGGTTGATCTTCTCTTAAGTACCTATGATGGGCAAGGACAGGGTCTATATCAGGCCCCCTGTGCAGTAGAAAAAACAGATATTAGTTGCTTATGTATTATTGGGATGTTGACCTTGAAGCCAATGTCCTGGTTCATAGAAACACTTCCTACTGCAGAGGTATATCTTGTCATATATAATACTATTTATCCCTTCTCTCTCTTTCTCTTTTTTTTTAAAGTCAATGTGACTGGAGGCTTGTTTTTTATTTTAAAGAACAGTTGTTTTCTTGTAGATCAAGTCATATATTTTATAAATTCAGTTTACTAAATTATGCTTGTATCTTTATCATTTACTTCTTCCTACCTTCTTTGAGTATTTTGTACATCTTTTGACTTCTACCTTCTTTTCTAAGAAGGTTGAACATCACTATAAACTCTGAAATTCAATTGCTTCAGAATCCAAAGCTGCTTGTTATGGGGTAGAGTCCACAGTATCACTCCAGCTAAGAAGACATTCTACTACGGAACTATTCTGTAGCTCCAAATCCAAAGCTTTTTACATACAAATATGACACTATCTCATATGATGATCACAGTCAAAAAAATGAAACTAAAAATGTTGATAAAGGTACCTTCAGGCTGTGTGTATAAGGTATACAAGAAACATTAATGAATCCCTTGTTTAGACTTTGGTTCCATCCCCAATAGGTCTCATTATGTATGTGAATATTCTAGAATTTAAAAAAAAAAACAAACAAACAAAAGCTAAGACACATGTACTCAACCCTGGGGGACTATACGGTTATTTTTCCTACTTTTATGTGTGCATACACACACACACACACACACACACACACACATACACACATACACACATGCACATGCACGCACACAGTCAGAGAGCAATCAGGAATCTCAAGAGTGGAGGAAAGGCTCTCATTCTGATTTCTGAATTGCCACTGTGGTTGTGTCTAAAGTTAATAGTGCCTACCTTGACAGATAATACACTTTTGATATGTACTGAGGAAAATCATACTGTTGTTGTTATAATGTCATCTTTTTCATCTAGGATTCACCTTTATTTGATCTCATTAAACAATCAAAGGATGGAGAGGGACCAGCTGATAACCTTGAGTCTGCTTGTCCTCTCAACCTTCCTCTCCAGAATAATCATACTGCAGCAGATATGTAAGTGTATATATGTTATGTTATCTGTTCAAACTGAAAATAGATTTTGACCATAAGAGAAATGCAAAGCAGCACATAGAAATTGTAGAACTAGAGTTTTGCATAAGACATTGTTTCTGCTTTTAAGAATTAGGAATGTGCCAGGCATGGTGGTGCATGCCTTTGATCCCAGCACTTGGGTGGCAGAGGCAAGCAAATCTCTTTGAGTTTGAGGCCAGCTGCCACAGAGTGAAGCCCTGTTTCAAAAAAAAAATTCCTAAAAAGGGGGAATAAGGGGCAGGATGTAAAACACATAACCTAAGTAAGGTCATGTAAAGTACTGAATCACATGGGATTGGTGTAATGAAGGAAGTTTTTATAACACAGATGACAATTTAGATAGGTCTTAAATTTTGGATAGGATTTCAAAATGAAATTGGAGAAGCAAGATGAAATATTCCAAGAGCCAGAAATGGCATGTATCCATAATGGTCAGAAAAGCAGGAAACATTTTTTAGGGAATATGTATCAGACCATTTGGAGTGAGGGATAGTATAAATCTAGGGAGTAGTGTGGAGTACTGAGATGGTTCATTAGTGTGTGGTGGTGATGGTGAGAGAAGAAACAGCTAATATTTATTGAGGGTTCCTAGTGTGTTAGGCATATGCTTAAGTCCTTCAGATTCATAGATTTCATTTAATGTTCATTCTAGCCCTGAAAGGTAGTCCCATTACTATCAGCATCTGTTATCTGTAAAATAGGAATGAAAGAAATAATGTAACTTGCCTAAGATAAACAGAAACGAAACCCAGGCAGTCTGATCCTAACATCCAAGCTCTTTTAATCCCTCTAGCTTCTGCCTTTCCTAGAATGGGCTTAATGTTATTTCTGCTTGATTCTATGTAGGAATTGACATCACAGTATTCTGTGGTTACATAGGGATAGTGTTCCTGAGGTGTCATTTTCATGATAACTTCTATCCAAAGTACTTCTGGAACACAGAGACTTTGCATTCATGTGTAAATTTATTTGCTAGGTAATATTTTTATACAAGTCAACTTTATGTTTCCTTTAATTCAGTAAACAGTTAATCTGTTAAGTGCCAGGTTAACAGTGCCAATCACTGGGAAGACTGTAAGGTGGTCTGGTTTCTCCTCCCTCGTAGAGTTTTGTATCTTGGAGGAAGGAAGCAGTATATGAACGACCCATCATAAGATGATTTCAGGTATTAGTGCTATGAATGAAACAAATGAAGTGATATGAAGATGAGAAACAGAAGGTGATAGAATGTCTTACATACTTCCCTTTTTCTGATGAAGTAATTTTGACTGGAAATCTGATGGACAGTTGAATGCTGGCCAGGCAAAAATATTTATGTTTTGGAGCACATAGAGTTTCGGGAGTAGAAAGAAACCCAGGTAGATGGGACATGATAAAAATGCTAAGATGAGATAAGAGAGGCATGCTGGGGCATGATTTTCTAAGTTCCCATCAGCCTTAGTAAGGAGTTTAGATTTTATAAAGGTAGCAAAAAAGCATTTAAACAGATGCAGCTTTGTATAATTTGTATTGTTAAAGGATTACTCTCTGGCTGCTATCTGAAATACAGATGGGCTTAGGGGAAAGAAAGGGTCAAGGCAAGAAAGGTGGAGACAAGTTTGAAGTCTATTTCAATAGCTCAAATGAGGACTATGGATGACTTGGTCTAATATATAACATTAAAATGGAAATGAAGATTTGTAATGTATTTTGAGATAGAAATAATCTACATAGATTTACATTAGATTTGAGGAACTGGGAAAATGGAGAAAATAAAAATAATCACCCCTAGATTTTTTACTTTAAAATACTAGATGTAATATGGAAACTTTTTTTTGAGATGGGAAAAACTGAGGGAAGGAATTCAGAGTTCTGCTTTGCCTTAGTAGGTTTGAAATCCAAGTAGTACTATCTGTTATGTAATTGGATATTTGCATGTAGAACTCAAGGGAGGCCTAGTTTCCTCAAGTTCAGTCATTCTATAATTGTTATGGAACTAAGGGGAAGTCAGAGGGAGACTAGAGATTGAAAAGATAGCAGTTTTTCCTATTAAGCTACCTTTCCCATCTTGAATTTAGTCTGCTCATGGAATTTGGTATAGAATATTAGCTCTGATCAGATGTGCCTGAGTGCATATGTTTAAGTGTGTGTGTGTGTGTGTGTGTGTGTGTGTGTGTGTGTGTCTGTCCATGTGTCTGTCCTAGCAAACTTCAAATGAAAATTGTTCCTTTAAATACTCCTAGGTATCTTTCTCCTGTAAGATCCCCAAAGAAAAAAGGTTCAACTTCACGTGTAAATTCTGCTGCAAATGCAGAGACACAAGTAGCCTCAGCCTTCCAGACACAGAAGCCATTGAAATCTACCTCCCTTTCCCTGTTTTACAAAAAAGGTCAGTAGAAGCTTACTTTCAAGAGTGTGCACTTGGAACCAGGCTTGCTAGGTTGAATCATGGCTCCAGTATTTACTGTGTGACCTTGAGCACATTACTTAATATCTCTGTGCCTCAGTTTCCTTATTTGTAAAATGAAAGCAATAATAATCTGCCTTATAGTAATATTGTCTTATAGGGTTGGGGCATAATTCATACATATAAAATGTTTTGAGCCTGGCCTAACGTATAGTAAGCATTCAGAAAATGTTACCTGTTAGTATTGTTGCTTCTGATATGTCTTCAAATTAATGTTTGGAAATATTTGCATAAATATTACTGTGTTGTTTAAGTGTATATATAGAATTAAGATTATAGAATATGCTGCTGCCTAGTACAGAACATATTTCTTAGATATTTTCAGAACACTTAAGAAGTCCACTAACCAGGTTATATAGTATTCTTTGGTTGTATGCGTAAGTGGTGGAATAGGGAAGTGGATTTTGCAAATCTGTGCATGTATATGTGTATGCAAATGCTCACCTACTTGTAGCTCTTTGAAAGAGTGAAAGGACAGATTCCTTTGTGATTAGGCTTTTTAAAAAATTTATTTAAATAAAAAATATACTGAGCCATAGCCAGGCGTGGTGGTGCACGCCTGTAGTCCCAGCACTTGGGAGGCAGAGGCAGGTGGATCTCTGAGTTCAAGGCCAGCCTGGTCTACATAGTGAGTTCCAGGACAGCTGGGGCTACAGGGAGACCCTGCTTCAAAGAGACCCCCCCCCCCAAAAAAAATACTGAGCCTCATAGGCATATAGTAAGACTTAGTCTTTGAGTTAGTGTAGTAGTTTTCTCAAAGGGCAGTCCCTAACCAACAGGATCCATGCCACTGGAAAGTTATATGAAAATTTCAGGGGCAGGGGGTCCACCTAGATCCTCTCATTCAGAAACTCTACAATAGGGCCTCCAGATTTTTAATAACCCTTTAGGCAAGTCTGATATACAATAAAGTTTTAGAGCTTTGAGCATAAATTTTTACTTTAAAAAGTTCTGTTTACAGGGCTGGAGAGATGATTCGGCAGTTAAGAACACTGGCTGTTCTTGTAGAAGACCTGGGCTCGAATGCAGCTAACAACTGTCCGTAACGCCAGTTCCAGAGGATCTGACAGCCTCTTCTGTCCTCCGCGGGCATTGCACAACACGGGTGCACTTTACCTACATGCAGGCATATAACACATGCATAAAATAAAAGTAATAAATAAAATTTTAAAAATTTCTGTTTACCTTATACAAGTCTTTAAAATTTTTTTAAATTTATTTTATGTATATAAGTGTTTTACCTGCATGTATGTAAGTGCACCTGTGCATACAATGCCTGTGGAGACTAGAAGAGGGTGTCAGAGCCACTGGAATTGGAATTATGGGCAGTTGTTCTTTATCATGTCGGTTCCCACTGAACTGTTGTCCTCTGCAAGAGCAGACAGTGCTCTTAAACCACTGAACTATCTCTCTCCAGCCCACCTTATGCAGGTCTTTAAAGGAACATTTTGAATGAAGACTCTTTACATTTAAAGCAGATGAATAAAAATTCAGTGCCATGATCCCTTCTCTCCAAAGTTATAATAGTATTTTAAAGAAACTAAATTTCATTTCACAGTCATGTTGCACTCATACAGTTTACAGATCTACCACTTTTCAAGAGCATGGTCCATTGATATTTCATAGAGAAATGTGGGGTGTGTTTTTCTTTTAGAATAGGAAAATAATAATCATATTTCCATTATTTTAAAAATAGTCATCTCTCTAATACTTAAAGTAGAAATTTCCAACATCTCTGCTGAGTGATTACCAACTAGAACTGAAGCAAATCTTACTTGGTTTGCCCAATTTCACAATATCTTACAACCCCCCCCCCGCCTCAGTTTCATGATATAATGGCTAATTCAGCAAATACTATTGTGCCTTCTGACTGTAACACTGTGCTAATACTACGAATTATTTATTCATAAAGAAAATAGTGTTAGAGGTTAGGTCACTGTTAAAATGATATTTACCGGTATTATGGAAATAGCAATTTAATGATTTTGAAAACTCCATTTGTAGTTGAAAATGAACACTAAGCATAGTTCATTCCCCTTATGCCTACAGTGTACCGGCTAGCATATCTCCGACTAAATACACTGTGTGCGCGTCTTCTGTCTGACCACCCAGAACTAGAGCACATTATTTGGACTCTGTTCCAGCATACATTGCAAAATGAATATGAACTCATGAGAGACCGGCATTTGGACCAGGTAAGAAAATCAAGCACTTCACTATCTCTTTTCCCTATATTGTGTTAGCTATATTTTGTTTTTGTGTGAAGAGTAGATTCAAATGAATAGCTAGATTAATTTAGCATAATTTACATATATTCACTTATTGGATACAATTTCTTATAATTCTTACAATTTGGAGTTTTAATTTCAAAAGTACATTTCAGTATCTATTCAATGACACAAACATTTTTATTTCAAAAATCACTGAATAACCCATGAACCTTTTCTGTATTGTGATAAGTGAGACTTCATTTTAGTATAGAAATACCATGAAGTAAGAACCCGATCTAGCCAGGAGTGGGGGCATCAGCCTATATAATCCCACCTATTCTCACAGGGCTAAGGCTGGACATTCACAAGTGTGAGGACTACCACCACTGCATAGCAAGTTCAAGGCCAGCCTGGACAATTTAGTGACTTACTATCTCAAAATAAAACTAATAAAAGGGCTGGTGACGTAGCTCACTGTTAAAGTAGTTACCAAGCATACATGAAGCCCTGGTGGTCCAATCCTAGTCCCTCGGAAAAAAAGAAGAAAAAATATTCACATGATCTCAAACAGTGTCTATTAGAAGGAAAGAAGAGAGGAAGGGAGGAAGGAGGGAGAACGTGAGAGAGGGTTTAAAACAGAGAATGATTCCCTGTAGCCTCCTTTCTCTTCTCTCAAAAGAGGTATCAGTATTTGAAGAGGTGGACAGCAGCTTATTGATGTATCATACATCATACAAAGCACACATTTAAAATGTATAATTCAGTGGCTTTAGTCTGTTCATAGAATTGTACAACTACCACAATAAATTTTAGATCATTTTTATCACACCAAAGAGAAACCTTTAGTAGTAACTCTCTGTATCCCACATCCTTCCAGCTCTAAGCAACACTAATCTACTTTGTCTCTGTAGATTTCCCTAATCTAGATATTTCATATCAAATGTAATCATATGCATTTTTTAATGTTTGGCTTTGCATATGTTGGGAGGTTGTTGGACCCACAGCCTTGCAAATGCTAGGCAAGTACTCTACCACTGAGCTACATTCTCAGCCTTGTGTTTGACTTCTTTCATGTAGCATATTTTCAAGGTTCATCTATATTGTAGCTTGTATCAGTACTGCATTCATTTTTATTGCTAAGTAATACTCAGTTATGTGGATATATGTTTATCATTCATCAGTTGATAGCCATTGAATTATTTCTACTTTAGGCTATTATGTATAATATTCTATGAGCATTCATGTATAATTTTGTGAGGATATGTTTTATTTCTCCTGGGTATATACTTCAGAGTAAAATTGCTGGGTCATATTATAAATCTTTGTTTAACCTTTTGAGGAATGGCTGGATTGTTTTCCAGAGTAACTATACCATTTTACATTCTTCCAAATAGTATATTAGGTTCCAATCTTTCTACATTTTACCAACTTGTTGCTTACCTTTTTTTTTATTGTTGCCATTGTAGTAGACTTGATGTAGTATCTCACTGCTGTTTTGATTTGCATTTTTCTGATAGTTAATGATATTGAACATCTTTCTATGTGTATTGGCTATTTGTATATCTTCTCTAGAGAATCATCTATTAATGTCCTTTAATAGTGGGCATGATGATGCACACCTATAATCCTAGCATTCCTCCTGGACTGAGCCAGCCTGGGTACATAGTGAGTCTCTGTCTCAACAAACAAAAACAAGCCAGACGCAGTCTTTAATACAAGTACTCACAGGCAGATCTCTGAGATTGAGGCTGCATGGTCTATAGTGAGTTCCAAGCTATAGGAAGACCCTTTCTCAAGAACAAAAAAGCAAGAAAAGGTCTTTTCTCCATTTTTAAAATTGACTTATCTTTTTTGTTGAGTTGCAAGAATTTTTATATATTATACATATAAGTTCCTGTATGCGATACATGATTTGCAAATGTTTCTTTCCCATCATGTAACTTATTTTACTTTTTAAATGTATCCTTTTGAAGCATTAGTGTTTTTTGTTTTTTGTTTTTTGTTTTTTTGGTTTTTTTTTTTTTTGGTCTTTTGGAGACAGGGTCTCCCTGTAGCCCCAGCTGTCCTGGAACTCACTGTGTAGACCAGGCTGCCCTTGAACTCACAGAGATTCACCTGCCTTTGCCTCCTGAATGCTGGGATTAAAGGCGTGCGCCACCACGCCCGGCTTGAAGCGTTAGTTTTTAATTTTCATTCCCTCTAGGAGTCCTTCTTTCTATATTATAGAAAGCAGTGAGAACATAAGGCAATAAATTATCTATTTTAAAATACCCATCATATATCAAAATATGCTCTTATAAAATATGTATATCTGTAGGTTATACTTTTAAAGAATAATCTTTTTTCTTTTTTTTTTGCTTAAAATATCATTCTTGGGGGCTGGAATATGATGCCCTCTTCTGGCCATTGCAAGCATTGCATGACATGGGATGGGTGTACTTACATACATGCAAGCAAAACATACACATAAAAAATAAAAATAAGACATTTTTTTACAAGTCTTTAAAATATTCTTTAGGAGAACATTATTACCAACCTCACAGAAATAAAAAGATTATATAAGAATACTATGAAAATGTGTATAAATTAAATAGATATCCAAGATGAAACAAAAGTTTCTAGAACTACACAAACTATCAACTCCAGAAAAAGAAAAATAGAAAACCTGATCTTGAATTAGTAATCAAAAGCTATTCACAAACAAAAGCCTGTACCAACGTGGTTTCACTGGTGAACATTTCATGAAGCAAAGAAGACCCAGTATGAATTTTAAATAAACTCTTCTGAAGTTAGAATTCACAACTGATTTTATAAGGACAGTATTTTGCTGATACCTAAACCACATGAAAACACTATAAGAAACCACAAATATCTTTATGTGAAAACCCTTAAGGAAATACTAGCTAAGCTAAATCCAAGAACATATCAAAAAGATTATATACTATACCCAAATGAGATATATGCTCCCAGAAATGCAGAATTGGCTTAACATCTGAAAAATCAATTAATGTTACACTCCAAGTTAATTAATAATACTAACAAAAACTACATGATCATATAAGTAGCTTTAGAAAAATAATTTAACAGAATCCAACACACTTTCTGTTAAAGGCATTAAAAAAACAAAAAATAGGAGGAAATTCGATGTATATTTTAAAAACCTGATAGCTAACAATATATTTAATTGGAAAAAAAAAAACAACAGAATTCAACTGAACTCCTTCAACTTATATTCAGATCAAGATTCAGAGTACAATTAACAATATGGAGTCTCTGTCACCACCACCTCCTTCTGGTACCAGGTTATTCTATATTATTTTGACAGCTTGAAACTTTTTCACACATTTTTAAAAGTGTGAATAATGTAATTAACTGGTTCAAGTTTGAACACTTTTCTGGAAAATACTAAAGAACAGGAGCCAAAGTTGGGATAATTTACAGACTAGACAATCAAACCTGAATAATTGAGTTAACTGCTTGCATTTTGTTCTTTCAAAAACATAAGTATTTGGGTTAAACACTTCACAGACTTTTAAATTGAGCTCATGATGAAAAAAAATCATAGAAGAAATTAAACATCTTTCTTTTAGGGCCAAAATAAAGATAATAGTACTTTTAAAAGCAAGGTGTCATACTAAGGTTATGACCTCTATCATATCTGCATACTAGATTATGATGTGCTCTATGTATGGTATATGTAAAGTGAAGAACATTGACCTGAAGTTCAAAATCATCGTAACAGCCTACAGAGATCTGCCTCACGCTGTCCAGGAGGTAGGTGATCATTCATGGTAAGATTTTTAATAAAATTAGATCCATACTCATAATATAATTCCAGTTGTTAAAGGTCATATATTCTGATTTAATTTTATAAGATTAGTTAATTATTTGTAACTAAAATGGAATTAGAAAGCTAAGGCAAACTGAAATCCATTCCAATCCATAGTTTAAGTTAATAAACAATACTGTATCTATATCTAATAAGCAGGATATGTGTAATAAACATGACCAAATAATATGACTATATTAGTTTTTAATATTCCACAGGAAAAGCCAGTGTAAGTGCAGCCTTATAAAGACATAACACAAATTTTTGGAGTAAGCACATTTCATGTTTCTAGCTTCCTCTTCTGCAGAGAAGCCATAGTGAGAAAACCCATGTATATGATACTCATTTCACGCTCTTCTGGGCACAATGGTGATTCCTGGGTTATTTTTTCCAGTTTTTCATTGGAATTTTCAAAAACAATACAAACCATGCTTTTGTTTATATATTTGGAATTATTTTTAAATTTTGTATTTAGATTGCGTATGAGGCATTCTATAAAATTTCTGTACTTTTATGTAACTAAAGTTTATGTATAAGTTGGGCATGGTGGCACAGGCCTATAATTCCTAAACTTGGGTGGCTGAGGAAGGGTGTAATGAGTTTAGAGCTATATAGTGGGACCCTGCCTATAAAAATAAAGAAATGAATTAAATACATAAAGTTGAGTAAAATCTACTTGCAGAATAAGTGCTGTTACTGTCTGCTTCTTGCAAAGGAGCAGTGTATACTTTCGGGACCCTTTAAGTAGGGGATGTGGGCTGGTGCAGCCAGTGAATTGGTTGCCTACCGGGGGGAACGCTGTTGGCTTTTTTGCTCAACTCCAGCCCTTTGCTTCCATCTTGTCAGCCTGTCTACTCCCTTACTGGATGGTCAGCTGTTCTGTCTGTGGCTGCCCTGTTGGTCCCTTCTCTGGATCTCTTGGTGACATTTCATTTTTGAGTGTGCATCTATTAATTCAAGCCTAAGGAAGCCTTTCAGACTATTGTTTTCTGAATAAAATGTGTTTTTGACTAGTTAAAAGTATTAGAATTATTAAAAGGAAAATTTAAAGAGATAAGTTCTTAAATTCATTTAACAAGTCTTTTTATTCTTCCTCAGACCTTCAAACGTGTTTTGATCAGAGAAGAGGAGTTTGATTCCATTATAGTATTCTATAACTCGGTTTTCATGCAGAGACTAAAGACAAACATTTTACAATATGCTTCCACCAGGGTATGTTGAAAGTGTCCTTTGATGGGGGACTCCAGTGACAAACGTAACGGTCCCAATAAACATCATGTCAGTACTTCTTCATTTTTGTTCTAGCCTCCTACCTTGTCACCAATACCTCACATTCCTCGAAGCCCCTACAAGTTTTCTAATTCACCCTTAAGAATTCCTGGAGGTAACATCTATATATCACCCTTGAAGAGTCCTTATAAAATTTCAGAAGGTCTGCCAACACCCACAAAGATGACTCCAAGATCAAGGTTGGTGTTTCCTCTTTAAGGAAATGCTAAAAAATAAAAATAAGTTGATCATTTTGATTTAAGCATACAAAATAGTGTTGAGTTTCTAATTTGCTTACTTATATTAAATAAATGTATAATTAAGAATTTTGGGGAAAAGAGAATCTGCTTTTATCTGGATGGATTGCAAGATTAATCATGAACTTTCCCTGCTGCTGAGCTCTCTTCTTTTTAAAATAGTCTGAGAACCAGTTTCAGTGTGTTTCAAAAGACTTTCATAGTTTTGTAAGTCATCAAAGTAGACTGCTTTAGCTTAATAAACTTTATTCCAAATTTACTGGTTTCCTGTAAACTTATTCCAATTTTACTGATTTCCTGTAAATGTTTTCTATGGACCTTACTTAACTTTGCTTGTTACAAAAATCCAATCATGAGAGCTAGCATGATGGCTCAGCCTGGAAAAGTGTTTGCCAAGCAAACCTGGTATCTTGAGTTCATCTATGGATCTCACGGTGCATGCGTGCTCTCCCTCCCTCCCTCCCTCCCTCTCTCCCTCTCTCCCTCTCTCCCTCTCTCCCCCTCTCCCCCTCTCCCCCTCTCTCTCACACACACACACACACAGAGTAGTAAGTTTTTAAAATGTAGATGACTTATTAAATGTAGATGACTGTCAATTAAGTCTTTAACAACTATTCTGCTGATGGATTTCTTACATTACATTGGGTAGGTCTCTATATGTGTTTAAGAAGAGTGCTGTGGCTCAGCAAAATGATTGTGAAGCTGTTTTAAATTCTCAGATGAAAGTTCTATACAACTACAAATCACAATATTCCCCAGCTTTGAAGTCCTTCAATTGACTAATTATATGTTATCATGGACTACTTGAAACTGGCTTAATGTTTATAAAATAGGAGGCCAATTAGCAAGTATAATTAATGTAGTCTCATCAGAAATTCTCAGTAAATATAGTTTTACCTAATGAGCAAGAAAAACAAACAAGGAGAAGGGGCTGTATTAGCTATTTAGGAAATATCTGTGTGGTACATTTAATTACATGAGTAATACACACTTTTAATAAAAATTTCAAACTCTACAAAAATATTAAGTAAAAAATAATTGGAAATCCAATGGAAAGGCTCTTGTGTGATCCTGAGTCCTTCTGTGTCTATGTGGTTTACTTGTATCTGGCTATCTGTATAGAGCTATTTACAATTCACATTGTAAGCTGCTAAGAAGCCAGGCCACATCTACTTAAGTAAATGTATACAGTCCCATGCTGCCACATGACAGTGTATATTTAGGTAATTTCTTAATGATGATAATTAATTTGTATTGTGATTATAATGATGGCTGTTTGCTGTTCTTAAGGAAATCAATTCTGTATTGCAGTTCTCTCTCTTATTTTGAGACAGGATCTCTTACTTTGTAGTAGAAGGTGGCCTCAAAGTCATGGCAATCTTCCTTCCTAGGCCTCCTAAGTCTTGGGATTACAGGGGTGAACCACCATGTCCAGCATGAATTGCTGCTCTTTAGCCAAAAAAAAGTTGCATTCTGAATGTTCTAGCTAGTACATTACTGATGATTCTTTAGAGAGCATCTTAGCACTTTGTTTATCCAGCATACTTAAGTGTTCTAATTAATCAAGTATTATGTGTGGACTATCACTTATGAAGGAAATGAGGACACTAAGTCTACATAGCCACTAGTTATGTGTACATAGCTTTAAGTCTTTACTGAGTTGTACTGAGTCAATACTTTTTCACTTTTTTAATCAAGAATATAAATTGCAGTTTGGTCTGTAGCACAGGCCTATAATCTGAGCTGCTTAGGAGGCTGAAGCAAGAGGATCACAAGGCCTGCTAGGCAACTTAGTGAGACTCTGTCTCAAAATTGGTGGTAGAACACCATCCTAACATATACAAGGCCCCAGGTTCAATCCCTAGTACCAAGAAACAGAAAAACAGCATAAACTATAAGGTTGAAATGAACAGACAGTAGTAAGGATCTCTCATTCTAGGATGTATAACCATTAGCTTCCATATGTCAATATAGATCGCAATTAAAGTCTAATTATTGCTTTATAAACTTGAAACATTTTTAAAATTACACTTATTTGTGGGAAGGGTGGGGGGTATAGGTACGCATGCCTTTAAGTTTTTTTTTTTTTTTAATTGTTATTTTTTGGGGCTGGAGAGATGGCTCAGCAGTTAAGAGCACTAGTTGCTCTTGTAGAGGACTCAGGTTCAGTTTCCAGTATCTGCATGGGTCTAACAACTGTCCTTAACTCCAGTTTCAGGAGATCTGACATCCTCTTCTTGGTTTCTGTGGGCATTGTACTACGCAGATACACTTACATACCTGCAGGAAAAACACTTAAATAAAATAAAAGCACTTAAAATTATTTTGTTGTATTTTTCATTTATTACGAGGGGGTGCATGCATGTCACAATGCATGTGTGGAAGTCAGAGGACAACTTGTGGGAGCTGAATCTCTCCTGTTATGTAGGTGATTCAACTCAAGTTGTCATTCTTGGCAGTAGGTGCCTTTACTAGCTGAACCATCTCTTTAGCTCTTAATTTTTTTTAAAAAAGTACTTATTTTATACATTTGTATGAAATGTAACTTTAGAAATGAGGAAATGTGAATGAAGTTAAACATTTGTAGAATTATGAAGAACTAAGTAAAGGTAAACTTAAAATTTAAAAATCATCTTTAAATGTGGGCCATGGCAGAATTATGTTTCACAGACCTAGAGTTCTTGCTGAGAACCTAAGAGGATTGGAGTTGTAGCTCAGTGATAGAGCAAATACCTAGCATATTTGAAACCCTGGGTTTGATCCCCAGCACCATAAAACAAACATCTGACTAGCTAAGTGCTTGATCATACTAGCACTATCAGAGTAATCACCCACTGGATATAATTTGTCAATGGTTATAGGTACAAGAATCCTTTGATCTGGTTTCTGATAGTTCAGAATGAAGTGTCTATCTTCATCTCTGCATATCTGCAAAATCTCTATAATTTTCACTACTAATTCACATTTTATTTTGACAGAATCTTAGTCTCAATTGGTGAATCATTTGGGGTGAGTATTTCTTTCTATGAAATATGATGCCATGGAATGTTACTTGTATGCCTCTGTATCATCCTTTATTTGATAGCCTTGTAGTTGGGTATTGGTATATGGATAGTTGCAATTTACATTGCAACCATAAAAAGAATTAAAGATTTCTGTAATTTGAATTTACAAATACTATTACCCAAACATATCATCTAGGCATATTAAATAGAATTTAGAAAATATCTATCATAGATTTAGTTTCAAATCATATTCATAATTGGTAAACTTCTAAATTGTTTTCTAAACATTTCTCTGAGATTATATAATACATGTATTGATTATGCATACATTATATATATATGATATTTTTACTTAACACTCAAAAGGTGTATTCGCCAATTCTCTGGACACAACTGCTGTCTTACAGTTCAGTTCAGTTTTGACTGTTACTATATAGTTATGATCAGATTCCAACGAGCTCAAAGTTCAATCCATTCGACTGTACTCAGATGCTGATGAGAAGGTCAAGTACCCTAGTTACACCAGTATTCCATCTGAATTGTTTAAAAGTCAGGAAGTGCCTGTAATACCTCCCCCTTTCAGGTTTGATCATTTGCTAGAATTGTTCACAAAATTCTGGAAAATGCTTTACATATTATTAAGTTAATTATAAAGAACACAGATAAGCAACTAGCTGAATAGACACATGGGGTGAGGTCCACAGGGTTTCCTAATGTAGGAATCTTCTGTCTCTATGGAGTCTCCAACTCCAGAGCTCTCCAACCCTCTTGCTAAGGGCTTTATTTATTTATATACACATAGCTGATTAATAAATTTTACCGACTTTCCCCATCCTGGAGGTTAGGAACTGTGGTTGAAAATTCCTAGCTTCTTATGGGGGGGGGCAGGTAAGGGGGGGGTCTAAATATGATTAAAATGCATTGTATGAAATGCACAAAAATTCAATAAAGTAGTATAAAATTTTCTACTTTCTAATCAAAGTTTGTCTTTCTGGCAGTCAAACCCTATCCTGATGCTATCTAGGGACCCAACAGGTATCTCACCTTATTAGAATAAAAGATGGCCTTATTACCCTTACCACTCAGGATGTTCCAAAGATGTTAGGAGCAGGAATAGAACACAAAGGCCAAATAATATTTTTCCGTGATAGCACACACATGCATATAATCTCATATAAATGTTCATGAAACTTCAGATTCAGTAACTGGGGTGTAATGTGAAATGAAGTACTCTTAAAATATAAGCCACATATCCAAACATTATCAGCCTCTGTCTATTTATTACACACATATTCTCATATTCGTTCTCCCTCTCCCGCTCCTTCCCTCTCCCCCTCTCTCCATCTCCCTGCTCTATTTCCCCTCCCTCCTTCCTCCCTTCTCAGACTGCTATAATAGTCTTTCTCTGATATATGATTAAGAATTGGTTCAGGGAGATGGTTCAGTGGTTAAAGGTACTTGCTGCTCTTGCCTAGTGACCTAAGTTTGATCCACCCACATAAAAGGTGAAAGGAGAAAATGTACTCTACAAGTTTGTCCTCTGACACACATGCCCATATACACACAATGATAATATTTTTTAAAAAATAATTGGTTTTATGATGAGCCGAGTTCAATGGTACATATATGTAATCCAAGCTAATTAGGAGGCTGAAGCAGGAGGATCAAGAGTTTGTAGCTAGCCTGATGCCTCACAATAAACAGTGATTTCAAGACTAGTATTGGTATGTAGCAAGAATGTTATCTCTGGGGAAAAAAAAAGAGAGAAAAGAAGAGGGAGGAGAGTCCATGTTACAGACACTGTTGTGACAAAGGAGATGTGGAATTATGCACATATAGTTGGAGCTAGTCAGATGTAGAAGGAGGTCTTCAGACTCTTTGCACAACCTGTACAATAGGAGAAAATGTTCATTCAATATTTTAAAGCAAATAACTACAAATATTAATAGGGGCATAGGAATTAGCTTCTGTCTTGTTGAATATGTACTCTCAATAACATTTTCCATTAAATAAAGGTGATCCTATCTAAATCTACCAGTTAGGTCAAATGTAACTTGTCAGAAGGTCTGGCTTCATCTTGTTGGCTCAGGTAAATAGCAGTACACATCCCTGAGTCAGTCTGATTCTAAAATGGAAGCCAGGTAATGAATTTCCCCATATTTCTCTACTGGGTAAGATAAGAAAAGTGCTGTGCTCTAACTGTCCTCTCCTTCAGATGGTATTTCAAATGATCCAGTAATATTGCCTGCACCTAAATTCTCAAGTCTTTGGATATCTGAATTTTTTAATTAATTAATTAATTAATTTTTTTGAAATTTTTATTGAATTTTTGTGTATTTCATATAGAACATCTTAATCATCCTTATACCCCTTACCCCACTGGCCTCCTTGTATAGCCCCCCCCACACACACTGGATTTCATGTATTCTGTCATTTGTGTTACGGCCTATCATGTCAAGTTAGTGTCTCCAGACGTCCCTCAGTGCAGGTTCATCCACTGAGGTCTAGTCAGACTATCTGGAGTCCCTCCTGTTAAGCAGATCAGCTCTTCCTCACCCAGCAGTAATCAGCTGCCAATAATTTTTCAACTAAGATTGGGGCCTGCTGTCCATTTCCACAGTTCTATGTTGGGTCTTTGCTTGAGTTTGCATGGGTCTTGTGCATGCTGACACCATTGCTGTAGGTTCATATGAGCAAGGTTTCAGGAGCCTGTAGGATTCTATTTCCATGTGGTTATGCACCTCCTACCTGCATCTTACAATCTTTCCACCCCCTCTTCTGCAGTGGTCCCTGAGCCCTGGGTGGGTGGACTTTAGTATAGGAGTCCTGTCCAAGGACCCATACTCTGTAGACTCTTATTCTGTACATTTTGGCCATTTGTGTTCCTGGCCCTTTGTTACATGAGGGAGCTTCACTAATAAGATTTGAAAGATGCATTCGTGTTCTTTTTATCCCTTGTTCTATGTTCTGTGAGAGCCTTAGGTGTAGAGATTACATCGTAGATGTGTCACTTAGGCTTGGGCAATTCAGAAACAGTATCTGTGTATGACCAGTTGTGGAACTCTATAATTATCTCTGTTGAAAAAGAAGCTGCTTCAATGGGTGGTGTCTGGGATACTTGTCTGTAAATTTAAGGATTCATATTTTGCACACAGTAAGAAATTACATATTTCTAGGGATATAACAGCCTTGGGGTTTTCTCTAAGATCTGTGACCTCTCTAGCTATGTGTATTTGGCTAGGTTTACAGTACCACACACGTTTCTTCCCATTGAGTGGGCTCTAAGTTCAATTAGGTAGCTGTTGATTACCTCCAAGATAAAAGTGTCACTACTAGCTGGGTGTGGCATAGTCCCAGCACTTGGGAGGCAGAGGCAGGCGGATCTCTGTGAGTTCAAGGCCAGCCTGGTCTACATAGTGAGTTCCAAAACAGCTGGGGCTACAGGGAAACCCTGCTTCAAAATGACAAAAACAAAACAAAACAAAAAAAAAACAGTGCCACTACTGCACCCATGTTGTTTGCTGTGCTGGCCATTGATGTGGATTTTAGGCTTTGAAGCTGGGGTTGGACCATCGATTGGTTTTCTCCCTTACCAGCTTGCATAGTGCTCTCCAAAGCTATGATAGCATGCCTTCAGGGGAAGTGGCTTCTAGGTCAGTTACAGCTCATTGCTTCAAGTCCTATGTCCAAAG
>NW_008360304.1:3196432-3217712 GCF_000622305.1 Nannospalax galili | reverse complement strand
CCAAGGACATTGTGACTTTTAGCCAAGAAACTGGCTACTTTTCTTTGAGGTCTTTTTACCCTAACTGCCTGGCCAATTCCTGCCTCCTATTCTTATCACACCATCCTCCGAAGGGGAAATACTTTCTGAATTAGCAACATTTCCTCAAATACAATTATCATTGGTAGTTTGTAATACACAAACAGTATGTCCTGGCAACATAATGTCCCTAAGATGAATTAAAGTTTTTTGAGATCCCTCATTATCTAATACACACTAACTAACTAACCTAATAAAGACAAAACTGTAAAAAACAAGGTTCCAGAAATTTGACCCAGCTCTGCTGCTTCTGTGAAGAAGCCCTGGTTTCATCTGTGGGTAAGTCCTGACAAGGACAAGCCAGGGCTTGACAGAACAGGTTCCACAGAGGAAGAGTTGGAGTCTCTTGGGAAAAAGCAGGGGGACTTAAAAGGAGTGGGTGTTTAATGAGGGCATAACTGACACAGTTATTCTTTTAAAATCTCTTATTTAATCCAATAACACAGAACCAAAATGAAGAGAATATTTCTGCCTTACTATTGACACCTCACAATAAAGTTTGCAGTTGCTGCCTTCAAAATGTTGCTGTTTAATGATTTTAAATAACTCTACAATTCATAGACATCTGAGAAGTTCCAGAAAATAAATCAGATGGTATGTAATAGTGACCGAGTGCTCAAAAGGAATGCTGAAGGCAGCAACCCTCCTAAACCACTGAAAAAACTGCGCTTTGACATCGAGGGATCAGATGAAACAGATGGAAGGTAGGAACTGTGGATGTCCCAGTAGATGAGCAGGGCACCTGGGAGTCTCAGCACTGCTGTGGGAACAGCTCCAAATAACAGGTGTGCTGGGATTGGTGGTACACACCATTAGTCCCAGCACTTGAGAGGCAGAGGCAGGTGGATCTCTTGTGAGATCAAGGCCAGCCTAGTCTACATATCGAGTTCCAGGCCAGCTCAGGCTTCAGGGAGACCCTGTCTAAAAGAAAGGTGTGAATATTCGGTAACATGTCAGTTGTTAGAGGTCTAATCATAGTCTTACACATTGATAAAGTTTTGTTAGTTTTAACATTAAATATTAAAAATCCTTACTCTTGAAAAATATTAGTGTGCTTTATAAGGACCACTGAAAAATATATAGGATCATGAGTTTGTGACATCTTTATTTTCAGTAACTTACAAGCTTTTGAAATTAAAAGTTGCTAAAATAATAGCATAACATGGCATTGAAAGCACCATAGTTACTAGAAACTTGAGTTGTATTTATGCTTATGAAATAATTGGGTTTCTTTTCAATCTGCAGTAAACGTCTCCCAGGGGAGTCCAAATTCCAACAGAAACTGGCAGAGATGAGTAAGTACTTTCTTTCCTTTGAAACATTTGCTTTCATTGCAAAAAGCCTTTAAAGTTTATGAAGGAATTCACATGTAATTCCTTCAAGTAGCAGACTTCCTAACACATTGAAAATATAATTCAAACCAGGAGTACAATATTTACCGCAACATTTGTGGACTAAGAGGGCGCTATAGTGAAGTCAGCATTCTTCCTAAGACGGTTCCTGTAAGAAGACTGGGAAGTGAAGCATCTCAGCACATTTTCAGCAGGAAAAGAAAGTGGGAATGAGGGTGAACATTCAGGAAATGTGGGTGTAAGGAAGAAAGCACCACTGAAGGTGTGAGGAGGGGCCAGGCTTGGGGGACACTGCAACAGAAAGTTTGCAGAATAATGCTCCTGGTCCAGTTTTAAGCTTTTTCCTGTGTTGTTTCAACCAAGGCTAAATATACCAGACACTTAAAATATTACATCAACTAATACATTTCTATTTTTATCTTGTGTAGTGATGGCTCCCCCATACCCCAGTACATGAAAAAGACATGACACTTATAATAAAATTAAAATCTTGAAACATAGTAATTTGGAGCCTACAGACACATATTTTACCAGGGGCAGAAGGCTGTGAAAAGATGTGTATTTTCTTAGAGAAGTGGTTCATAGCTGTAGTCAGTGCATTTTCTGGTGCCAAATGGAGCTATGACATTAAGGACAAGCAAAGGGAGTTTAAAGCTGACAGGCCATGCAAGGCATTGTCCAGGATGCTCTTTGGTTGGACAGAAAAACTTGTATTCAGGGCTGAGGATATGGCTTGATTGGTAATGTGCACAGAGCCCTGGGTTCATCCTCAGCATTGCAGTAAACCAGGTATGGTGGTACATTGCTAATCCACACACTTTTTGGAAGGTGGAGATAGAGGGATCAGAAATTCAGGGTTATCCTGGGGGAAAAGAGAATTGCATTCCAATAGATCATCACAGGATGCTGGCTTGCCCAAGTGAAAGGCGGTAGCAGTGGGATGCGTAAAGCTTGACTGTTTTCTTTCATTTTCAAATTAATTTTTTTTTTTCCTTTTTGGTGCTGGAGATTAAACTCAAGAATCCTGCCCAGTGAACTACACCCTAGTCTTTCTTTGTGTTGTTGCTGGGTTTTGGGTTTTCTTTGTTTTAATGAAGAATTCTAAAGTCAAGTATTTTCTTAGTTTTATCCAAGTATATATTTACTGTAATTGGGCATAACACCCTCCTCCTACCTTCCCTTTTCTTGCCCCTCCCTCTCCCATTTGTCTCCTTTGTTTTCCTAGGCAATTTCACTTCTTTTTCAAATTTTATTATTTTTATTTTATGTGTATGTAGTGTGCTGCCTGCATGTATATAAGTGTCCCTGTGTCATGCAGTACCCGAAGAGGTCAGAAGAGGATGTTGGATCCCCTAGAACTGCATTTGCAGTTGGTAGATGCCATGTGGGTTTTGGGAATCAAACCTGGTTCTTTTGCAAGAGGAGCCCATGCTCTTAGCCACTGAGCCATTTCTCCAGCCCCTTCTTTTATTTTATATATACATACATCAATTTTATGTGTAAAGTCAGAAAATTTCTAGTAATTTGTGTTCTGGTTTTGTCCATACTGTAATTAACAATTACTTTTAAAATGTACATGTTCCGTTTAACTTTGTGGCACCTGTGAGCTGTCTTCAAAAGCAAGGGGCTCCCTAGCATTGCTGAAAATGCTTCACTTACTCTTCAGGCCAGGAGCCATGGTTCTAGTCTGCTCCAGCAGCCAAGCTTGACTTCAGCATCTCTAGTCTGCAGAGGGGCACAAGGAGGAATATGCAAGGCTGTATTTGGCAGGGGTGACAAAGACAATGATTTTTATTCTCTCTCTTATGTTTGAGGCATACATTTTATAGTCTCTACACACATACACTACTGACATTTATTCTGGTTGTTCGTGGTTAGAAAAGAATTTAGTGACTGGGAAATCTGGCTTTTGAAACTTTATCCAGGCATTTTGGCACGTACCTGTAATCCCAGCACTCGGGAATTTAGATGGGCGCATGAGTCTGAGACTAGAGCAGGCTACATAGCAAGATCCTATATGGAAACCAAGGCAAACCCCCAAAGCCTATGAAGACCACTGCAAGACTGGAAGCTCCATCTGTCTAGATGAGCACAGTAGCCATGGCAGCCCCTTGTCGACTTACCCAGTACCCTCAGCACTACTAACATTTTTCATCATTTTTCCAGCTTCTACTCGAACACGAATGCAAAAGCAAAAAATGAATGACAGCATGGATATCTCCAACAAGGAGGAAAAGTGAGGATTTTCACGGCCTTGGACACTGTCGGAGCTTGGTGGACACCTCTGACTTTGTGTCTCATGGACTGTGTAATTCTCCCAGGTTCTGCTTATGGCCATGTTTACTCATTTAGATATAAAATGTACAAGTGCAAGTTGAGTATTTGTGTGGGTGATTCCTAAGCCACTTCAATGTTGTACTCAATGGTATATAATTGTTATTACACAGGATTGAGAATCTTGTGTAAATCATGCCATTTAAAAAGCTAGAGCAGATTGTCTGCATTTCCAGAGTGACCTGCTCTGCTCCGTGAGGTGAGGCTGCCTCTGGTGCAGGCATCCCAACAGCCACTCAAGCCTGTCCGACTACTTTGCCTTCCCTCATAGCACATGTGTGATGTTTGCTCTTGTTTTTATTAATTTATATGTATATTTTTTTAATTTAAAGTGAATACCCTTAGAAAATGTGTCTTGTCTTCCAAATGCAGTTTGATTAACTATCCATTCAACTAAATTATTCTGAATTCTTCTACTGAAACAGATTATTGTTACAAACCGGGAAAAAATTACCAGTTTATACACATTGGGCTTATTTTAATATTGGAATTTGATGTGCTGTGTGCTTGTTTTATGTATTTTACCTTTTAAATACAAGGAGAAAAACAAAGTATAAACATATGACACTGTCTTACTACTGACAGATTTCATACCTCAGAACCTATAGGAATTTATTCTTTTATTCATCCGACTCATGCTTTAAACTGAAATTATTGATAATACTCCAGGTTTTTTCTTTTAACCAATTCAAATCACTGAATTTATAAGAACCCATGTAGTACTTGAAAAGTATAGAGTCTAGCCACACCTTTGCTGCAGAGGACCCTCATACAGTATAATCCAAGTGCACTTTCTAATGTTTCTGGGTCCTGAAAAGTCAAGATACAAATTAATTTCATTCCTTAAGCAGACTGTTAACTATAGGAGCCTTAATTTTTTTTTCCTTAGAGAATTGTTTAATTGCATCTGAACAGTTATTTTGCTCTCCTAAGTTTGGGAAAATTTGTTTTCTCTGGAATGGTACATGTCTTCCAGGTTTTGAACTGGCAGTTACCTTTTTATAAAAGTCAATCTGGTCTAACCCCAGCACATTCAAAGCCACATTATTTCTAGTCCACTATTACTGCAAGTAATCAAAGGTGTCCGTAAGTTAGGCATTAATGTTTCTCTCTGATTTTGTGCAAAACCTTCAGATTTAAATAGTTGCATTAAAAATTGGAGGCGCTCCCTTCACCCCTCCGCCTAAAGGTGTATTTAAACTGTCTTGTGTGATTAACTTATTTAGAGATGGTATAATTTAAAATAGTTGATATTTAAGGTAGCATCAGCTAGCATTTAAGAAAATCACTTTGTCTCAACTCAGTTCTTTTTAAAAAGAAATCTGATCTTGTTAGAAAACAAACTTTATTTTGTGCTCAATTAAGTTTCAAATTTACTATTTTGACAGTTATCTTGATAACAAAAGCAATAGACAGCTTCTCCCATTTCTTTATTAAGTTTTGCATGAACATCTTACACATTAGCTGGATTTAGGTCAAGGGCTTACCATACTTCTGGGTCTTTTGCTAGTAAGTTCAAGTTAGAATTAGTGACAGAAGGAATTTCAAAGGTTCTGTATTGAGATTTCTTAAGGCTTCAGATACACTATTGCTTTTTTTGTACTGGTTAAAACTATACATTCAAAATTGCTATGTTACTATTTTCTACAATAGTTTGTCTATTTTAAAATAAACTAGTTGAAGAACCTAGTGGTTTGATGTGGTCTACATTACATGCTGCTCTGTGTGTAAGCTTTCTCTAAACATATCTGTTCTCAGCCTTTAAGAGACTCTTTCTGCTGATGAGGCTGATTTGCAGAAACTTGCTTTTACATCCATGTTTTGTTTTTTATTGTGTTCTCTTTTGTTCCAATTTTTATGAAATGAGCTTGTTAAAAAAGGTGGTGGGGAACAAGGAGCTTCATGAGGCCCTGTCAGAAAGACACAGGCAGGGAGAGTGAGGCATCTCTGCTACAGCAACCATGCAGGGCATAGAGAAAGAGCAAGACAAGACAGAAAGTGCTTGTCTACCTGCCAGAACTGGTGGCTGCAAGTCCTTCCCACACCTGAATGCTGCTTTGTTGGGTACAGTAGCAAATCTTATCAAAAATTTAAAATCAATTATGTGAGGCTAACCTTGAAAATAACAAGTTAGTAAGGATACATGGCTCCAAAAGTAGGATTCATTTAGGACAAGAGGCATCCACTTTCTGTCTCCAAAAAATGGACAGTTTGTCAAACGAAACTATACACTCAAAATGAGCTGGATATGGTGACAAATGCTTGTAATCCCAGCACTCAGCAGCAGACTGTCAGGGGGACTGTGTGTTTGAGGCCAGCCTGAATTAAACAGCAAGACCTATGTCAAAAAAAGAAGAAGGGGGAGGGGTGGGGAACACAGATTAACAGGATGTGAGAAAATTTTTACAAATGAGACATCTGAAAAATGACGGTTATCCAAAATATACAAAGAACTCTTAAAATCCAATAAAAGGAAAATAGACAACTCAATAATGAGCCAAAGACCTAAACAGACATCACCGAAGAAGATACACAGCAAATAAGCACATGAAACAAGATAGGGAAATGCTAAGGAAAACAATGACATACCACCACACACCTGTTAGAACTGCCAGAATCTGGAACAAAACCACCACATGCTAGTGAGAGTGTGGGACAATGGGAACTCTCCTTCCTGCTGGTGGGAAGACAGCTTGGCAGTTTCTTAATAAACTAAACATAACCTTACCATATGATCACATAATCACATTCCTTGGTATTTACTAAAAGGAGCTGAAAAAAAACCCCTACATACAGTTATTTAATCCTTTCTTCACAACTGCCCAAATCCTTGAAAGCGATCAAGTTGTCGTTCAGTAGATGAATGGATATGCAGTGATATATCCAGAGAGTGGACTATTAATCAACACTGAAAAAAATTTACCAAGCCATGGAAGATCTGAAATGTGTATCACAGATTAAAGAAAGCCAGTATGAAAAGACTACATTCTCAGATTTCAAAGACATTCTGGAAAAGAGAAAACTATGGAGACAGTAAAAAATGAACCAGACCAGTCACTATTATGTGCGGGACTATGATGAACACATGTAGCATGTATTTATCCGAACCCACCGAATGTATGAAACCAAGCTGCCGTCTTCACTGAGGATGTTGTGTGAAGATAGGTTCATGAGCTGTAACTAATGTACCAGCCAGGAGATGCTGCTGAAAGTGCAGGGGTTCAACATGTGGGAGGCAGGGGCAAGGGGAACATAGCTGAGCCTTCCTGTTTTGGTGTGAAATTAAAACTACTAAAAAAATTTAAGTCTTCAAGAAAAGTAATCTTACCAACAAACAACAATGAAAGGTGATAAAATAGTAACTGGATTGTTTATAAACCATTTATGCTTTAGTACACAGACTCTGATGAGACTATACATGAAGATCTGCCTTAAAGAAGCAAATATATAATATAAAAAATGGATTTATATATACCTATGAGACAAAGTTGGTATTTTGATTTTGTTGCTTAAAAATTAAAAGGACAGTTCTATTATCTTCAAAGAAGCACTTTATTATCAAATAATTCTACATCAGAACAAGATTTTTATTTCCAAAAGGATTTCTTCATATAACATCACATTGTGAGACACTTAAAAAGTGGGGCACTATATCCTGTTCCAGTTTGTCTTTTCCCACTGGGTGGCTTGTTTTACTCTAAAAACTCAGACTTCTCAATCTTGTTACTGGTATCCATGAAATATATTAGTTCCTCTCCATCTAGTTTAACTACACTAGTGTCAGGTTAAGAAACCTGTCTTATAGTGACATAAAAGCCAGCTATAGGAAAAACATATAATCAATTTTACTTACAGAGGAAGACCCTCAATATAAAGAAAAGCAAAGGGGTTTATGCAATTATGTAAGGCAAATGATTCCAGATACAACATTCATTCAAAGTTAATACTTCATACCCAATAATGTCAAATGAGAAATTAATGACTCAAGAGTAAATAGAAAATTAAAATTAGCCCTTGGGCCTTTGACAATTTAATTGCTAAGGCCTTCTGTGAATTCTAATAATGCTCTAAATTAGCCACTATCAATGAACCAAAATATGAACCTCAGTAATTAGAGACTATTCCATTTATTTTGTGTAATAACCTTCATCCTACCGTCTAGCTGTTCCCAGACCACCCTCAAAGATTGACACTAGGTTAACTGAGTGTCTTCTATACACAAGGCACTGTGCTAAAGGCCAAAAAATGTGTAGTTGACAGCATTCCTTGTGTAGCTACATATCAGCCAGCTGAATAATGGAGCATTTGGCCAGAATAGCACAGACATATACCAAGGTACCAAAGATATCCAATAAGTGATCAAAAGAAGAAATGGTAACTATGATGACATTATCATTTTTTAACATGAGTATAGTCACATCTAATCGGAGCATATTCAGTGCCTTCTACTGTAAACTCTGGGCTTGGGCAGATGGAGAAGACTGACTTGACTACCTTCCTTTTGACAGAAGAATTCAGCCCGATGTAGCTCTCATTAATACTGTTAGTTAAACAAGTTATTCATCAGTGGCTTTTTTTCTTTTTCTTTTTCTTTTTCTTTTTTTTTTTTTTCAGGGATGAAATGGAAAGGCTTCATGTTCCTTTCCTGCAGGCGGTAGTCAGTTTTTAAAGGCCCCAACCCTGCTGGCTTTGCTGATGAAGTTCTTCAGAAGATCGTGGTCCATTTCTGCAAAGCCTGAAGTTTGTGTTACCACAGTCAAATGGTTTATGCAGAACCTGAAGCAGAATTCTTCTAAGTCCTAGGAACAACAACAATGGTTTAATAAATCTGTATTCACCAGCCAAACATGGTGAGGGAATTCTTCAAAGAAAAAGAATCTGACAGCCTGCAGGACGAAGGGTTGGTGCGGCCATATAGTTCCAGCAACTAGAAACTATAATTAATCCGTGTTGCTAAAAGTGTAAAGAATACAAAGGAAAATGTTCGGATTTGGCCAGTGCTAAGAATATGGCCTTTTTTTCCTCAGAGACAGGCACTTAGGTACAGGAATCTTCAGCACAGTTTTCTCGCAACAGCACTTGTGTCATACTTGTGTCATTCATTGCATTTTCAATTATTTGTTAAAAGTTAGGTTTCCCCAATGTTTTTAATTTTTTCTGCCTGTGAAGATGGTGTGCAAGGGGACAAGCCAGAACAACTAGTAATGCTGGGAAACTGCTTCCCCGAAGTTAACACACTATTATTTTTTTCTCTGCAAGAGGACATCAGAGTGTGGATTTTACCACATTACATGCAATAATCTTAACTGGGGAGTAAGTGGTAGATTATGTGCTTGGTATGTGTGAAGCCCTGGGTTCAATCTTCAGAACCAAATAAAAATGTATACACACACACGTGTATTACAAATATATGTATTTCTCTTTATTTAAAATCGGTACTGAGGAATGAGCCTAGGGCCTCATGTGGGCTACGCTTGCTAGGCATGTGTTCTATACTGAGATGTTCCCAGCCTACCAGATGCTTTCTTCACCTGGGAATACATGAAGCTAGCCTGCTGAGACCTTGCAAGCCTCAGCCCCTAGACTGTGATATGGCCTAGCACAAGGGGCTGCCTGTTCATGTTTTTTTTTTTTTATTTCTTCTATATTGTTGAAGCCAATTTATAAAATATACAGCTCTCAGTAATTCCCAAGCAGTTACATATGTACGCTGCACATTATAGTCTGTTCTCTATATATCAACACTTAGCACTATGCCAGTGTGCACACAAACCTGCATTACATTTCTCTAAGAAAGGAAAATGGGGCTGGAGAGATGGTTCAGCAGTTAAGAACATTCTTGCAGAGGACCCGTGTTAGGTTCATAGTACCCACATGGCAGCTAACAACCTTCCATAACTACAGTTCTAGTGGATCCGATGCCCTCTTCCAGCTTCCATGGGCATTGCATGACATGGGTACACTTACATACATGTAGGCAAAACACTCATACACATAAGAGTAAAAAATTAAAAAGAAATAAAAACCAACTGTGAGAAAAATACAATTATTTCATCCCTGAACAGACTGGCCGGCTGCTAGGGTCTCACTGGCAGTATAGTCTATTTCGGTCCCACAGGAGCCCTCAGGGACAAAACAAATTTCACACATTTAATAACAAAAATATGCTTTCTTGATATATGTTAAATACCCCAGTAGCTAAACAGGGAGTTGCCAGTCTTTGGCAGAACTGTACAGAAGGGCGGAGAGTTGCATGCCCACATCATACACGTTACAGTGTTAATGCTACAGGGCTGGGGGCCTGGGCACTTGAGTGTCCCAAAGTTCTGGACAGTGCCAGCAAAAGTGCTAATTACTGGGAGAGCAAAATGACACTACGGAAGTTTCTCTGATATACCTTCTTTTACTTTGGGTGAGAATCTCCCATAATTATCCTAAGGATGGGATTTGGAAAGAGTTCTGTAATTCTAAGAATCCAGTAAATTGGTATAGTGATACCAGTAAAGGAGACGTCTGTCCATACAAAAGAAGGCCTCTATCATTTTTCAGTAAAAGACTAATGTCTGCTTTAAATGCTGCTGCTTTATACAGCGTCATTTTAACAAGGAGTCCTTAGTTCTGTCATGCAAACACAGAAACCATAGTTCCTGCTCATTCATTCCCTGACATGACTCTCATATTTTGTTAGGCCCCAGAACTTCCTCTTTCTTATCCTAAGCTAAACGTGACTTCCTTTTCAGTCAAAAGAGGCTCCATAAGCTCTTAACCCGCCTATCTCCTTGCCTCCCTTGCTACACACTGTGGACAGTTCTCTTTCCTGGTACCCTAATGAATGGTCCATGGTGGATATAAAGCCTGTCCCCTCACACACTCACTAGGCCACACTGCCCCACCTACTCAAGGACCTATCTAGCAACTGTCCCCATCCACAGCCTGTCCTTCACTGGGGTTGTTGCCTTTTATAAAAACATGCTTCAATTTCTTTAAAAAAAAAAAAAAAAAAAAAACCTTAATACTTCTCTTTCCCCCACAACCTGTTTCCCTTTAAATTTATAAAATTATCAGGAAAAAGTCATTTCTGTTCCTCATATACTCTGCTAGCGTCCCTTTATCAAAACTTTCACTTCTGACACCAAGTGCCTGAGGCTTGATCCTCAGCCCTGTCTGCTCATGACAGCCACTTATGGCTCTCAGTACACTTCTCTTTCAGCTCCAGAATGGTTTATGCCATGTGCTCATTGGATGTGTTCCCTGGATGTTTAATAGGTATCATATACTCGACACCCTCATAACCATATTCCTGGTGTTCCTTAAAATGCTGCTCCTTGCCACCTTCCCCATCTCAGTAATGACAGTTCACCCTTTAGGACAAACACCTTAGCACAATCCTTGCGTTCTCCTTTTTGCTACCTGGCATCCACCTCAGCAAATCTGTTTACTGTTTAGGGTTCCAGTCCATCCTTTTCACCATTCCTCCAGCAAGTGATTGGGCCAGGCTACTCTCACCAGTTTCTGGAGGGCATGCTCCCTCTCTGGACACTGCCTGCCTTCATCACCTGCCTCTACCTCCTATACCTGCAGCAGCCACCACACCCAGCTGTGGTGGTTGTTTTAATTTGAATGCCAAGTGAAAAAACAAAACTTAAAAGTATTTAGAAAAGTATACAAGTCAGACCTGGTGGTTTAGGCCTACTATTCAAGCCACAGAGGAGCCTTAGGCAAGAAGACCTCAAGTTCAAGGGCTGTCTGGGCTACATAGTGAAACCTGGGCTAAGTAGTGAGATCAAAATAAAAAGTAAAGGGGGGCTGGGGCTATAGCTCAATGGTACAGTACTTGCTGAGCACTTATAAAGTTTTAAGGTTCAATCCCCAGAACCACAAAAATTTTAAAAATAGGAAGACGTTCCAGTCCCAGAAGTGTCAGGAAGGTGAAAGTTGTACCATCTCTGCCTGATGAGTCATTTCCACCCTCAGAATTCTTGAGTTTTCTGCATTTTCTTTAATAAGCATATTGTTTACATTTGCCGAGAAGGGCATTACCTTTTTCCACTTGTCTTTTTTTTTTTTTTAAATCAAAGGAGAGGATATCCTCATTCCAAAAGGAAACTGACTGGGAGAAGTTATGGCCTGTTTCCTAAAGATTCAGCTCTAAAATGTTTCCTTTCCTTTCTTTATCATAACAATACAAGCCACTGAAGAGAGTTCAGAGAAAGCAGAGAAGGAAGTCACAGTCACCACCGTAAAGACTGCTCCAGCCCCTCCACGTGTACTTAACATATTATTCCGATTTTCCCTGTGTTCTCTGCTCCACTCTTTCTCTTTCAAACGGCCCATCTTTTCTTTTTTCTTTTTTTTTTTTACTATGGAAAACTTACTTCATTATATGATACAAAACATTTTTCCACATGACCATTATTTACTTTTGAATCTTCTCTGGAATATTCTTTGGTGTATGAATTTTTAAAAATTACATTAATTTGTGTGTGTGAGTCTATGCACACATGTGTGGAGGTCAGAGGACAACTTATGGGAGTCAGCTCTTCTATCATGTCGGTCCCAGGGCTTGAACTCAGGTTGCCAGGCTGGGCAACAAGTGCCTTTACTTGCTGAGCCATCTCACCCCCGGTGTGTAAGTTTTTAATCACTGGAAATCAGATCTACCAATTGTTTACAGTCTCTGCCTTTGGGTCATTATATAGTCACTTATATTTTTGTATAACATTATAGTCACATATTTTTCTAGTGTTCAATTTTGTATAACATTTTCATCTTCCTGGAGCTCATTTTGATTTAAGGTACGAAGATGCACCTAACTTTATTCTTCCTGGAAGGTGGCCAGTTGGAAGGATGCTTTTCTTACCTGGGCGTCATATTTCACTGCAGCTGAGAGCAGGGCAATAGCGTTCTCCTCACAGATTCCTTGCTTGATAGTTTGCTGGCACAGCTTTTTCAAACGATTTTCTCTGTAAAATGTAGCCAAATCTAGCAGTCCTGATAGAAAGAAGTGTTTATTGTAGGTGTATTCTGATCATCCTGACTCAACTCAGAGGTGATGTGGTCACTGTTAATGTCAGGCTCGGTGAGTTCTGTGTACACAGACTACACTGATGGTCACTGAGTGTGCAGCTCTCCCTAAGAGGGTAGCTGAATTGAGCCAACACTCAGATAAGCTGCTGAAAAGCAGGAACAGCATGAAAATGGCTTGAATCATTTCCCGGACAAAACAACAGATGTGTGTTCCTCTTAATTACCCTTCCCTGTGCACTAGCAGAATCTCTCCCGGGTCATACCTATCACACCACATGCTGTCAGAGTCCCCTTAGAACAAAACAGAGACTGAGGTGTAGCTCAGTGATGCGATGCACATGCCTAGCAGGCTCAAGGCCCTTGCTTCAACCCCAGCACCAAATAAAGAGAAAAGAAAACCCCTTCATGGGCATGTGTCTGCCTCCTGTTCCTCTCTGTCCATCTCTGCTCCTCTCCAGAAAAACTAGAAAGCTCCCTGTATTTATGTTTTCTCATCTCCCAGCATATCCTGAAGCCATTCCAAACAGAACTGTCCTCCCACACTCACACCACACACCTGTGGCTGTCCCAAATGGTCCCCACAGTGCCACATCCATAGGCTGATCTACTTTCCTCCTATTCAGTATTCACTCATTGTTTGCTGTGGGTGATGATGATCAGACCTTGGAACATTTCATCACTTGCTAATGCTTTTCTTCTCCCTAATTGATGAATTGATTCTTCTCCCTAATTAAGTTCTCCTGGTTGGGCTATTTCTCCTGACTTCCAAATGTATGCATGCCATACTGTTCAACCCTTATTTCTCCAAGTGAGCTCTAGTCCCTTAGTTTTAAATACGATCCCGAGATGCTGATGATTCCTCTGATTATCTGTCTCTACTTTAAATAATCCAACAGAGACCACCATGTACATGTCAGTTCATTTGAACCTACCTTGAAAAACAATACGAACTACTCTTAAGCAGGAATGATCACTGGGCATTTGAGAGACACTATTTGTTTTGAGATACTGTGGTCAGACTCTTCATTATAGGGCTTGCCAATTAGCATAAATGTCAGAATTTGTCCTTGGTGCATGAATAGTGTTGAAGATGTGTGTGGCTTTGGCCAAATCATCCCGAGTCCTTCTGTTCTTGCATCAGTGGCTTCCACGCCCTTGGCAGCAGAATATATGCCAGGTCTACAGTTAAACCCAGGCTGCCATTTGACCAAAGATTGGCCGATCACTGGGATCTAGGTCTGGACTCCTCTCAGCTCCCCCCCACCCACTGTCCTTGTGATCTCTGCTGAGAATTCAGACAAGGCGCACAGCGTAGTGTAGAAGATGGGCAGAGTTTACTGTAGAGTAGAGCAGAGCTCACACTCAGAGGGTGAAAAAAAGAAATGGCAAAGGGACCACTGTGCAGATCTGCATTTTAGACACTTTATATCAATTTTATTTCTAAATATATATGTACATATATACCATATACATAACTATTAAATTTTTTTTTAGATTTTAAAAAAAATTTATGTTTTGCCTGCCTATGTGTGTATGCACCATGGGCATGCAATGCCTACAGTAGAAGCCAGAAGAGGGCATGGGACGCTTTGGAACTGGAGTTACAGATGGTTGTTACCTACCATGTGGTTCCTAGGAGTTAAAGCCAGGTCCTTTGTAAAACCAGCCAGTGTTCCTCACTTTTATTTTCATATTTTTTTAATACCTTGAGAGAGAGAGAGAGAAGAACATGGGTGGGTGCATGTATGTGTATTGTGTGTGTGTGTGCGTGTGTGTGTATGTGTTTGTGTGTGTATAAGAGAGAGAGAGAGAGAGAGAGAGAGAGAGAGAGAGTGTGTGTATATGAGAGGGGATGCCATGGTGCACATATGTAGGCCAGAGGACAACCAGTTCTCTCCTTCTACCATGTGGGTCTGGGGAGTGGAACTCAGGTTGTTGGCCTTAGCTGCATGTGCCTTTACCTGCTGGGTGATCACACTGGCTCTTTATAGTATGGGACTCTTTATACTACTTTTAAAGTTCTTAAAACAAACAGCTTTTTCTGAGGGACACTGCCCTTTCCAGTGACTGACAGGCCTGTGGTATGCCTTTGTTTTTTTGTTTTTATTTTTTTTTTTATCAGAAAGCTTTCTATTAGTAGTCTCACAATGTTTAAAGCTTTTGGAATTAAATTTAGGTAGTTATCAATTCAGTGACTTTCTGGGCAGTTCAGGATGTCAGGGTCTCCTCCTGGCAGTAATCAGAGGCTTGCAGGGTCTAGTCCTTGGTCTGTTGATTATCAGAGAGTGGGGTCCAGCCCCAATGTCCGCCAAGCCTGCTAACACGTAACTACTTTACAAGCTGATTCCTGCGATAGCCATTCATGCAGTGATCCTTACCAGAGCACCTGAAGGACAGAAAGCTGGGATTCATCAATCTTAACATACTATGTGTTTATCTGCTAAGGAACTTTATACATGTGCTAGAATCTGAATGGAAATTGGCTTTCATTGTAACAGCAAAAATTATCAAAATTAGAAAATGAAGTACCATGGCCCAAAACAAGATACTTAAACCTTCTAAAATCTTCAGAGTTGTGAATGATTGTTTTGGGTCAGTTCTCAGTCATTCTCAAATTCATTCCAATAGCCCCAAATGCCTACAGCTTCAGAATCACACACACAAGCACAGGCCTCAAGAGTCACTGCCCTCAGCAGGGTGCTGCACCTCCCCAACTACATCCTTATCACAGGGAGGTTACAGAGCCCCAAGTTCATGTCTAGGTTAACATTTTGGGTCCCTGAACACCTGGAATTTCCTGCCTAGTTGCTTGAGACTGCACACCTGCAGGTTTCCTCCCTCTAGCAACAATGTGCAGACACATGCCCTGCCCCAAGCTCAGGTGCACAGAGCTTGGACACAGGCTGGCAGGCTGCAGTGCCCATACACTCTTGTCATATAGGAATAACTGTGATCTGAAGGCCAGATCTACCCCTTCTGGGGCACTGCATTCTATCTAGTACAGAAGCAAAACTGAAATGGGACCCTTTAGGTCTTAATGAAGGTATATTTTTCAAGGTAGGAAGATCAGACATATTTCATTTGAAATGTGTTTAAACACAGGGTAGGTAGGCCTCCATTTGGACTCTTTTTCAGGGCTTTATAAATGTTAGAGGTGCAACTATATTAAAAAAAAACCAAAAAACCTGACACTCTTGTTTATTAAGCACTCAAATTCCTTTGGGTATTCAAAGTCAAAAGCAAAGCCTCCATCTGACAGATCTCCATCTGTCATCTTGGTGACCTACACTTCCACTAACGTGGCTACAAGAGGAAAATACCTCAGCACAGACAATTCTCCTTACCTCTCATGTCTCAGCCATGGACAGATCCCATCTGGTTTTTCTTTAAAGTATATCTAGCTAGAATCTGGTCTCTTTTAAACACCTGCAAAGCTATATCCCCTAACCTAGACAACAGCATCTCACACCTGAGTCATTGTAATTACTGATCTTTTAAAAACAAATCACACCAGGCATGGTGGCACATGCCTGTAGGCCTAGCACTTGGGAGGCAGTGGCAGGCGGATCTCTATGAGGTCAAGGCCAGCCTGGTCTACAAAGTGGGTTCCACGACAGCTTGGCCAAAAGGGGGCCCCTGCTTCCAAAAAAAAAAAAAAAAAAAAAAAAGAAAAAAAAAAAGCCCCCAAATCACATCACTCTGATGGCAACAACTACTGCCCCAACACATGCACGCACGCACGCGCACACATACAATGTTTAGCTGAGCCACACCATCTGGAAACACCCACTTTCCAGCATCCCACCATCTGGAAACACCCATTTTCCAGCATCCCACGTAGTAGGATGTGGCTTTGATCTACTCTGGAGCACTGAATGAACAGACTTTCTAGGGCCCTGCCTTTGGAGACACTTGGGATCTGACCTCTGTCCCATGATCTCTGTCCCTTTTCTTCATTCTGCTGCCCATGATGCTCTAATAGGGACTGGTATTCCATTGACCAAGGCTCACTGGATCTACCTGCTCAGCCTTCATGTGAAACAGCAACATAAGGAGAGTTGTGTTCAGGACCTAGGGGTATAGCTCAATGGTAGAACACGGCAAGGCCCGGGGTGCAGCTCAGTGGTAGAACATGGCAAGGCCCAGGGTGCAGCTCAATGGTAGAACATGGCAAGGCCCGGGGTACAGCTCAGTGGTAGAGCATGAGCAAGGCCTGGGGTGCAGCTCAGTGGTAGAGCAATCCTGGGGTGTAGCTCAGTGCTAGAACAGGCCTGGGGTGAAGCTCAGTGGTATAGCATGAGCAAGGCCATGTTCCATCCCTAGCACCAAAAGGGAAAATGTCTGGGCTCGACATCAAGAAGAGAATTTCTTCTTTAACTCGTCTCAGTTTTTTCTTTTTGACTATATTTAGAAACTACCCTCTTAGTAACTCAACATTTTGCCAATTTCTTGGTAAAACCTGTGGCGATTACCTACTGCCTCCTCAGGAGATAGGCTGATACTGTCTGTGTACAGGTACTCCAGGAAAGCTCGGTACACAGGATAGGAAAATTCACTCATTTCTACAATGTCATCTTCATTGTCCTCCAACGAAGAACGAAAATGTTCACATCTGAAAGAAGGAAAGAGGTCAGATCTTAAGTTCTAGGCCAGAACTGAAGGCCTACGTGAGGACCTTTCTCTTAGAGGCTGTATACCTTCCAGCTTGGTAGTCTGGATGTTAAGTGTCTCCTGAAGGCCCATCTGTTGGTCCCAGGGCAGCACTATTAGGAAGTGGTGGAACCCTCAAAGGTAAGGGACCTTAAAAGAGATGGGGGTGGGGAGGCTGGTGTGAGGCCTTAGTTCATGGGGAACATACACTCAAAGGGATCTGTAGAACCCAAGTCCCTTCTTCCTCCTCCTCCTCTTGTGCCCTCTGCCTTGTAACATAAGCAGTTTTGTTCCACTAGGCAGTCACCACCATGATATGCTACCTTGCAAGAGGCATAAACAATGGGGCAACCTAATCATGGACTGAAACCTCTAAATCTGTAAGCCAAAATAAACTTTTTCAGCTGGAGTCATAGCTAGGCAGTGCCCTGGGGTCAATCCCAAGAAAGTAACCTTTTTGTCAGTTAATTATTTCAGACATTATTATGCTGACAGAAAGCTATCTAACACAACATCCGTGCCTTGGCTCCTAATTTTCAGTTATTCAATATGACTGAAATGCAGCCTGCTGTTGCTGTGGGTGGCCCAGGCAGCTGCCGCTACAGCTGAACTGATGGAGACAGTACAGGGCTCCTTGGCATCTTTCTCACAATGTCTTTACTGATTTTATATAAATTATCTACCTATCTGTCTGTCAGTTGGTTGGTCTATCTATATAAATACTTCTTTATGCGTATGAGTATATTGCCTGCATGTGTGTTAGTATGCTTGTGTCATGCAATACCCACAGAGGTCAGAAGAAGGTGTCGGATCCCCTGGAACTGGAGTTAAGGACAGTTGTTGGCCGCCACATGGGTGCTGGGAATCGAACCTGGGTCCTCTGCCAAGAGCAGTCAGTACTCTTCCATTTTTTAATATTTTTATAACCCTGAGTAAATTTGTTTCTTTATTTCATATAGATTGAAGTTTACTTCCTAAAAGTTTCTATGTTGGAAGTTCTAACCTCTGGTCCCTTAGGATGTGACCTTATTTGCAAACAGGGTCTTCACAAAGGTAATCAACATGAGTCACTGTGGTGGGTCCTAAGGCAATCAGACAAAGGGGGAAATTTGGACACAGACACGCACAGTGAAAATGTCACATGGCATGCCTAGAAATGACAAAGCTTGTCACAAATCATCAGAGGCTCAAGTAGAGGCATTGAACATATTTTCCCTCCCAGCCTCAGAGAAAAACCATACCTGACACCTTGATCTTTGGCTTCAGGCGTCCAGAAGCATGAGAGAGTAAGTTTCTATGGTTTAGGCCATGTGTGTGCAGTGCTCTATCACAGTCAAATATTCCCCATCCCCTTTCCTTATGACAGTGCACCCACTATGGTGAAAGTGGACACATGTGGCACAGTGTGACCTTATGAAATGGGAACTTGAGACTGAAACACCACATGAGTTTGTGAGTCATAAAAGGATTTAAATATCTGTTTCAGAACTACAATGAAATTCAAAATCATGCTTTAAAAAAAAAAAAAAGCCAGGCACACAAGAATGGATACTATATCATTTCATTTATATAAACCTCTAGAAAACACTGAGTATCCAGGGTGACACATCAGTGGCTGCCCAGGCTAGGCCTATGGGACCTTTGAGGCATGGCAGAATTTTTCTGTGTCCAGAAGTGGGGTAGTAGTTTTATAGACCATGTACATGGGGCAAAGGTGAGGCAGATACCCACCATTGTTCAGAAATTAAACATCAAGAAATGCAATTTTAGTCATTTTTGTGTTGGCATCACTCAGACCTCATTGGTCTAGAAGAGACTCACTTTCTCTATTTTTAAGCATCTGAAAGCTAAGTACCCCACAGCTGCCTGAGGAGAGTGATTACGACTGCTGTGCTCAGGACTAAGGCAGGGAGAGGGACTTAGGTCAAAGTACTTGGCCATGTTCAAAGGATAGAACATATTTACCAAGCAAAAGCTCACTGCTTTCTAATGAAAGAAAGGAGCTTTCCAGACCTCTAAAAAATGCCTTCAGGGCTGACTCTTGAGCTGGAGAGATGGTTCAGCAGTTAAGAACCCTGTTCCTGCAGAAGACCTCGGTTCGAATCCCAACACTCACATGGCACCTAACAACTGTCTGTAACTCCAGTTCCAGGAGATCCAACAGCCTCTTCTGTCCTCTGCAGGCATTGCACAGACAACATGGGTACACTTACCTACATGCAGGCAATACATGCACACATATAAAATAAAAATAATAAATAAAATATTACAAAAAACAAAAAACAAAAAGAATGGCTGCAGGGCCAACTCTGAACACACTCAGCACTGTGACTCTCCTGCATTACTTTTCACTTTCCATGTCACGTTCCCCCTAGCTGCACCGCCCAGCTGCACAGTGTGCTTTAAGGGCAAAAAACAGCCTTGCAGCACTTTCTCTTAATTACTCAAGTGCCTAGCACAGTCCCTTGGATACAGGAAATAATTGTCAAATGAACAGATTTCAATTCTCAAAAGAAATGAGCTCTTACTTAATTTTTGAAAACATTTATTTTGTGTGTGTGTGCATGTCCAGGGTGCCCATTTGGAGATCAGAAAACAACTTGTGGGAGCCAGTTCTCTCCTTCTACCATATGGGTCTCAAAGATCAAACCCAGAGCATCAGGCTTGGTGGCAAATGCCTTTACCCACTGAGCCATCTTGCTGGCCTACTCTTACCTAATTTTGAGAAGGACTTTGTGTGCATAAATGTATTTTCCATCAACCAGAAACTTGAGGTCTGCTGTGTCAGGATTGTCAAATTCCCTCTTCAGTGACTCAGCCACAGTGAGGTGATCATCAGGTTCTAGGAGAGCAACACAGCAGTTCTAGGCTCAGTCACAGAGAGAGGGACATGCAGGCAAGGAGGCCTTACCCTTAGGCACTCATGAACTACTAACTCCCTGATGTAACTAACCAGTTGAGCAAGACTTTACCCCTGGATAAGGATTCACATCTCTGCATGTTTTTTACCAGTTTGGCTAAATAACAAAAGTCCCCACCTACTTCACTAACTGAATAAAATTCTAGACTGTCTCCAAGAAAATAATCCAGCTAAAAATAGAAGATGAAGTTTCCTGGTAAAATCAAAAATCAATTAAATCAAATTACTTCAACTTAATATTGGTGTTGGTTCCCAGTAGTTTTAAGAAAATCAGTTAACTTAGTTCCCTTTCACAGGAGCCCACAGAAAGGAAATTAATTAGCTCTTCTATCTAATGAAGTCCTGATATTTAGCACCCAGTTCTCTTCTTAGTTTTGCTCCAAACATACAAGGCTGAACTTACCCACAGAGAGAAGGCGCCAGGTGACAGCAGGGGTGGCAAAGCAGGCAAACACATCATCGGTGCAGGAGAAGTGGGTGAGGTGGGGGAGGATCACTGACTGGCCCCGGCACTGGCCCCACATGTACACGTGCCCACCTTGGGTCTTGGCAGCAGATGTATGGGCAGAGTGACAGGCTGCAATCTCTATGATTCTAAGAGCATAAGCAAACACCACAGAAACACAGTAAGCAGGAGAAAAACAAGATGGTCTCTAATTTCCCTAGGTGTATGTGATTCAGAGCATCATAAACTATTTGAGAGAACTGAGTGGATAGGCCTGAAGAGGAAAAAAAAGAACAAAGCAAGACATGGACACCTCATCTTCTAAATTTTCAGCCACCAAATACTGAAGCCACACTTCAATGACACGCAGAGCTCTTGAGGATCTTCTGATTACCAGTTGGCCTATAAAAATAAGTACCATCTTCTGAAATTTAGATACAACCAAGTAAAGGAGACATAATATATATATATATA
>NW_008360304.1:3157470-3196415 GCF_000622305.1 Nannospalax galili | reverse complement strand
GTAGATAATAAAGACACAGGGCCATCTTGACCTGGGTCAATGAATAAAAGCTTTAATTAAAACTTCACACCCTCAGGCTGGGGATGTTGCTCCATGTGTAAAGCACTAGCTTAGCATGAAGCTGCCCTGGGTTTAATCCCTCTCACCAAAACCAAAACAACTTCAGCTATTTTTATTTTATTTTATTTATTATTTTTAGCTCGATGCCCACAGAGGACAGAAGAGGCCATCGGATCTCCTGGGACTGGAGTTACAGACAGTTGTTAGCTGCCATGTGGGTGCTGGGATTTGAACCCGGAGCTTCTGCAAGACCAGTGTTCTTAACCGCTGAGCCATCTCTCCAGCCCCAACTTCAGCTATATTAAGTCTTAAAGGAAGCATGCTGAGAACAACCCTAACTTCTCCTATACACCATCAACTCAGTAGCTTTTTTGTTTTGCTTTTGTTTTAGTTTTGATGCTAACGCAGGGCCTCTGCATGTTAAGCAGATGCCCTATTACTGAATGACACCCCAGCCAAAATCAGGAGTTCCACTCACTGGACTGCATCAATTAGCTCAAGAAAGCAGTTTTCTGAGTTCACCCTGTGACAGATCCTAGTGGGTAAGTTCATGGCAACAGGGGATGTAGTTCTTAGCACATTAATTAATGGAAAATATTGTTCTGTTAATCTGAAAGCACTTACTTTTCTATATGAATAAACCACCATTCAAACTCAAAGAAAGTAGGGAACACTTTTATGGTGGCTTGAATGAGTGTCTCCCATAAGCTCCAAGTATCGGAACATTAGGTCAGTTGGTGGTGGTTTGGGGATAGTCATGGAACAAGTGTGGCCTTGCTGGAAGGCTTTAACAAGTTCATAGCCTCATCCTACTTGTAGTCTATCCATCCTACTTGCAGTCTGTCTGTCTCCCCCCCCCCTCACTTCCTGTGCCTACCTGAAGATGTGAGCTCTCAGTTTCCTGTTCCAGCCACCTTTGCCGCCATGCCTCCTCACCATGATAGATTCCTATCCCTCTAGAACCTAAAGCCAAATAAAATCTTCCTCTTTTAAGTAGCCTTGGTCATTGTGCTTTATCACAGCAACAGAAAAGTAACTAGTGTACCTTTCTTTTTACCCCAAGAGAGGCCCCCTTTGAATTCTGCTGCAGCTGTGGTCCAACAACACAGAGCACTGGGCTCAGCACTTCAGTCACCACTGACTTTTTCCTTCTCACTTTCTTCTGAAGAGCCAATTATTAGGAACATGGATTCTCCTTATAATGCCTTACCTGGGCACCAACAGCCTCCTAGGCCTCTTGGCCTTTGACTTCCTCTCTCCTCAGCACCAAACTGCACCAAGATGGCAGATTAACAATCCTCCTAAAATAGCATATTCCCACCAGGACTTTCGGAGCCACAGTGTTTGGGTAAAATCCAGACAGGGCATTTTGGTCATACAGAACCTGGCTTCCACCTTTGAGCAAGCAGCCTTCTCTTGAGTCCCTGTAATCCACATGTCTGGCAAATATGCTCCCTGACCTTGATGTCCCCATTCATGGTTCCAGTTCCAGTGTTTGTTCAGGAATGGTCCCTCTTTCCTCTGCCTTATAAACTCTTATCCACCAAGTAAGGTCCAAGGCCATGAGCTCTCACAGCACTTCCTATGCATACCACCTCTGCCTGGTCCTGATATCTGTTCAGCTGTGTAAGGCTCACCTAAATTCAGCTAGATTACAAGTTCCTGGCAGACCACATCCCTAACTTATTTTTCTTCTGCTCTCTAAGCATACATCACAGAATCTCACTAAATACGATTAGTAGGGAAAGACTGAACTGAGAGTCAAGCAGAATCCCACTAGGGCTAGCACTGGATGGTGGGGAGATCCTGTCCAGCCTTCTTATCAGATGTTTCTCAATCAAAGGGAAAATGCTCATCTTTTTCCCTGGAGACTGTGGTGCTGGCACACCTCACAAGCCTGAGACAGTTTTCATGAACTGCCCAAGCAATTCCACTAATTTAATAGAAAATGGCACTCAGCTCTTGACAATCCATGAATACAAGAGGGAGAGGCATGAAGGGCTACCATGGAGGGCCCAGGCTTTAGAGTCACTCAGGCCTAAGTTGGATTCTGGCCCGAGAGGCCCACAGGCTGTGGGAATTCCAGGCTCTGAGGCCTCAGTTTTATTGTGTGAAAATTAAAGGATAAAATTTTCTATGTTAAACACAATATCTGGTATAAGAATGGTAACACAGTTAAGGGGTGCCTCAAGACTACATTAGTGTCAAAAGACAAAATCAGAACACTTTAACAATCTTTTAAAAAATATTTTATCATTTTAGGTGTATGAGTGTATTGCCTGCATGTTTGTAAATGCACCAGTGTCATGCAATGCTCACAGAAATCAGTTTTTAAAATATTTTATTCATTATTTTTATTGTATGTGTATGAGTGTATTGCCTGCATGTATGTAAGTGCACCTGTGTTGTGCAATACCTGCAAAGGTCAGAAGAGGGCATTGTACACCCCTGGAACTGGAGTTACGGATGGCTGTTCACTGCCATGTGGGTGCTGGGAACTGAACCCCGGTATTCTGCAAGAACAGCCAGTGCTCTTAACTGCTGGGTCGTCTCTCCAGGCCCTAGTTTAACAATCTCAGATGGCTTTCTTTTCAGTTCTATAGTTAAGCAGTATTTCATCCCACAAAACAGAGTGAGTGTTCCAACAGGCTGAGCCAAAGGAGGCTGATTTTATAAACAGAAGGAAGGAAACAAGCAGAAATGAAAATGAAAAGGTAGATGGGTGATCTCAGTTCTCTTTGTAAAGCAAGCACAGGGAGACAAAACCCCTGGGGAAGCACCCCTGGGGGGTATTGCATGACTTTTTCTCTGTACGGATTAAGGAGAGGGAAGTTCACTGTCACGCAATTGCCATGGGCTTATATAGGCTATAAATGTTCTAATTCTTACTCCTTAGGTCAAATAAATAGCTAAGTTTCAGTTTAGTGACTAGAAATTTAGCGTGACTCCACTTTGATGTTTAATCCAGTCTGTTGGGGCCCAGTACAGTACCTCAGGACACTATGGCCTCTGGTAGTTTTTACTTAACACTATCACTCTCCGCACTTTAAGAATGCCCCTCTTAGGTACAGACTATATACTTTGAACTCAGACTGGCAGACCTTCTCTATTCCTTTCTAACACTTGTTTGATTGTGTCAATCAACTGGCTCCCATAGCCAGTTCTCTACAGAACAGCCTCTACACTGGGAAAATGGTCCACTTATCTGGCTTCCTAATAAGTATATATTTTTCAACAAAGAAAACAGGAGAAGGGAGTCAATGAAATCCATCTACTGAGAGAAAAGTGCATCCACTGTTCCTATCTGTTTTACTCACAGGCCTCCCACCTCACAGAAAACACAAGGGTCTCAATGCCAGTCATCTGGTGCAGCCTGGATTGGGCACAGCACTAGCTCTAAGGCAACAGTAGTCTGCAGAGGACAAATCACTTATAGTCTTATAATCAGTTTTATTATCTCTTTAAAGAAAAAACATGAGGGAGAGAGCAAAGTCTACACCTACAGCATAGAGAGGCCACAAAGTAGCCATTTGTTTCCTAAGAACGTGCTGCAGAGGACAGGAAACAAACCACTCACTGGAAGTGGGCATTAAAAACAGCTCATGCCTAAGAATGCTACAGCACTGCTACAGCAACAGCAAAACCCCAGGCCCTGAAGGCTTGTGATCTAGCTGAAGGGGAAATTGCAGATCAGACTGTGGCAGTTGGCCAGTGCCCTGGTAAGAGAATAGACCTGGAAGCCTATTGGGTCCTGGAGGCTTTGGATTTGTCAGATAGAGACGAAGAGCCTGTAAGGCAGAGAGGAAGTATAGCCAAGCTGTAAGTAGAGGGCAGTCATAGAACTACTAGAGGGAGGTGTCTATAGGGGCTCCTGGGGTCCTGTGTGTCATGGTATTCACTAGGAACCATGGTGTTTCTTACAACAAAGGCCCGTGAGTTCAGTCTTGAGCTATTGTGACAGGTGAATGGGAAACAGCTCTGAACTAGGAGGTAAGAAGACAGTGCTCTGAGACGGATAAATCTGGTGACAATGTGCAAGACAGACTGAAAGGGAAAGAACAGCCTGGGAGGCTGGAGAGGGCCCATGGCAGGGCACTAGCACAGCCAAGCCCCATCACTAAAATATAATCAGGGTAGTCTAAATATCAACACAGAGGAAAGATAGGAGTCAGGGATGGCGCTGCAGTGTAAGCCTAGTGGTACTAAAGGATGGAGCAGCAATTTGTCTAGTAGTGGTGGTGGACTCAACACACAGATAACTAAGCATAGAAGATTAACTACTAGTAGTAACATCACTGCCAGAGGGGAGGTTGGAACAGACAAACCTTTCTATAAGCAATACTGAGCTGTTCTTGCTCTCTTCTTATTTAAGCATTTCTACAACAACCTACAAAAAAGGGAGTCTCCCTGTTAACGTGCTATGAAAGCCACTGAGTGGCACACCACAGTGCCCTGCATAAATCTACCCAGCACTGGAAAACAGAGCAGTTTAGCCCTTACAGCCCTTCTGAAGTGCCTTCAGCCCCATGAAGGAGTGAAGCCCGTGGCACTGCATCAGCTAACTCAGCTGGGGTTCAGCTCCCGAAGGTAGAAAGCCACTGCCAACTGCTCCAGGCCTGGTCTTGTGATGTTTATTCAGCACAATTGGCTCCACAGGCAAAGTCAGAGGTCGGGCATGGCCTAGGCTAGCCACAATAGTGCTACAAAAACAAGTGGAAAGAGCTTGGAGTGAGCCTTCAGAACTGTGCAGGGTCTTGCCAGAGCCTGGGGTCAAGTTTTAAAACTGATTTCATATCAAGAAACAAAATTTGAACCTCTGACTTTTGAGACTGGCATGCAGTAGAGAACAACTATAAACCGAGCTAACCTTTACTGTTTGGACCCCTAGTGCATTTCCCACTTTATTTTGCAGCCAAACTTAATGGGGGGAAAAGGACCACATGTTCTTAGTACACAGGATTTGTGTCACCTTAGCAGGATAATTCACACTACATAACTTAATGGCTGTGAAGTACTGGAAGTGGAAAAGCAGAGTGTGAGAAGAACATAAAAACAGAAAACAGCAGGCAAAGGGGGAGGTAATTTGTGCAAGAGAAGAAACTGCACCAATATAAAGACAGAGAACATGGGTTCCCAATGCTGTTTTTTTTTTTTTTGCTTAGCATACTACTGATGAGCTCAAGAGGTCACAGAATTTTAAAAAATTCAAGACAAGGCTAATCTGTTATCAATTTAATTAAACTATGCCTTTATGGAATGAGCTTTAAGAACAAAAGTACAAATGCCAAACTTTTTTTTAAGGTTGTCCTTTGGTTGTTTGAGCATAGAATCTGTGCCGGATAGCTTCAGTGTTAACTTGACAAACCTGAGTTGAGGGCGCCTCAATTGGGGAATTGCCTCCATTGGACCAGCCTGTGGCCAGGTCTATGGGGGAATTTTCTTGATTGTTGAGTGATGTGGGAGGGCCCAGCCCACTGTGGGTGGTGCCACCCCTGGACAGGTGGGCCTGCGTTGTATAAGAAAGAAGGTTGAGCATGGGCCAGGTGAGCAAGCCAGTAAACAGCATTCCTCCATGGCCTGTGCTCCAGCTCCTGCCTCCAGGTTCCTGCCCTGAGTTCCTACCTTGGACTCCCTGATGAACTGTGACCCATGAGATGTAAGCCAAATAAACCCTTTCCTCCCCAAGTTGGTATTGGTCAGAGTATTTTGTCACAGCAATGGAGAAACAAACTAGGACAGAATCCAATGTAGACAGATTTTTCTTTTCATTATGGTGAACAGGCATTTAAGAATTGAAGACACACTCCCATCCCACCCAAAGCTCAATCCTACTCCTAATTAGGCTTCCCTGGAAGGGGCCCTAGAAGAGTCAGAAGGAAAGTTCCTGAGAGAGAAGTCATGACCTACATGCAAGGCTCAGTCACTGGATAGGGCGGGGAGGTGTGGAACAAGTCCTAACAGATTATAATTTCTCTCTTGCCACATGCCTGCGACTGAGGCTGGACAGGCACTATGCCAGCTCAGAAACTACCACCTGAAGTTCAACGCTGGGGAAATGAGGAATTGGGAACAGTCAGAATATCCATCCATGAGTTGTATAGCCAAAACAATGTTTATGTGGACAACAGGAAGTGCAAGTGTGTATGCACAGCTAGCTCTATCTTCTTCACACTTAAAAATCCCAAAGTATTTACAGTTTAAAACAGTGGACAGGCAGCGATAACTCTCAAGGCCCTGGCAAGCAACTTGTGCTCACATCACTTCCTTCCCTGCTTCTCTGCTTCCTGTTATCTCCCACCTAAGTGCTTCACAATCTGCCCTCAAGTGAACCAGTCAGAAGACTTGGAACTCATTCGAGATCAGAAACCAGCAGGACAACATGAGCCAGTCACTGGTGGGTAATGACAGCAGACTACCTCCAGAAGTAGGTGAGCTAGCAAGGGCCGACCACGTCAGTCACTTTCCTGCTCATGCTGTCTCTTTCTGACTATTCACACTCAGTTGTTCAGGATGGATACTGTCTCTACTGACTAGGCTGGCAGGCTGTGTCGGCTGTGTCGTTTTTTGTGATTACTCAAAGCCTTAATACTGTCCCTTCTCTTCTCATGGATCTCTCTAGATACTTTACAAGGCTGAGCAAATGACAGGGCTGCAGGCTCTCACCTACCCCAGTTTCTGCCTCCACTATCTCCTGATCCCCAATTAAAAAGTCGAAGGGTCTTAAGATCTGTGGTTAAAGAAGGATTGGGGAGTATTTCCAGATCTATTCAATTAGGTTAAATAAAATTAACCAAATTTACACTGTGCAAATGAGAAATGAGGTGACTGAAAAATGACAATTTAGTTATTCACTTTTATTTTTAAGTATTCCAGTGAAAAAAACACATAAAAGTATGTTAATTGTCCACATATTTAAGTCAAATATAAAAAATAAATATGCAAACTAAAAATAAGAACAGCAGTATAAATTTCTACTATGATAGCAACTCTGGTTTAAAAGAAAAGATATGGTAATGCTTTTTCTCCATACTACTGTGTCAAGATCAAGAGTGAAAAGGTAGCAACGTGGCTGCCTGGGAAAGCCAAAGGCTTTAAAAAGTTCTAAGATCACTTGGAAATTACTTACCTCAACTTTGTAAACTAGTGCATAAAACTAAGTCCTAATTTTCTAACACTTTACTCTTCTTTATACAGCAGTTTGGACAATGAGCTCATCCTGCCTTTCAACCGGCTCCACACTCCACTCCAGGAGCCATCCTCTTCTCAAGCCACTGCACATAGTCCTCAAACATTACCAACTTCCCCCTTTAAGATAAAACCCAAAACCGAAAGGGAGGGGCGGTAATTTGGGAGAGAGAAGTACACAGAACTGCTATTGGAAGTTCAGTTATTATAGTTTCACAGAGTAGCTACTGGCAGTATAAATGATATACAGATACATGAAAACAATATTTAATATCAAATCATCTCCCCAATAATTCACAGGCCAATTCTTAAAAAGGAATGAACACTGGTTAAAGAACAGTCTAATGCTAACAATAAATTCCCACAATTCTATACCATGAATTCTAGTCCTACTTAATTACTAAAGACTGCTGAGGTTATTCTGAAAATATGCACATTACCTGTCCTTTTCCACAACAACAGGGGTAGGATAGGACTGGTTACTTTTATTGCCAGTGCCCAACTGGCCATAAGAGTTTGCACCCCAAGCATACACTTGACCTTCATCTGTTAATACTAATGTGTGTGCATAGCCACAGGCAACCTGGAAAGACAAAAACAAAACAAAACAAAATTTCTCAGGCATGCAAATAAAAGGAAATGTTTTACCACTCTTATAAAGTAGGTTAAGAACCAAAATGAAAGGCAGCTTGCCCACAAACAGTAAATTAACCAAGACTCATGGTGTGAGTACAGGCCCAGTGACTGGCCAAACCTGCAGTGAGATGGCCCTGCGGTCCTTCAGCTGCCTCAGTCCACTGTATTGGGCCTTCACATAGCACTCATTCTTCTCACAGAAACCAGGGTGAAAGGCCAGTGTGAGACACACTTTTATTCTTTTTTTCTAGTTATTAAAGTGGAATGTGTTAAATGTGAAAAATAGGGGAAATAAAAATATGAAAATGTGCTCAAGATCAGGACTTGAGGAGAGGAGGGTTTTTTACTATTTATATACAGATATAGAAATATGCAGATACTTTTTAAATGATAATTTATGTAATGCTCTATCTTGCTTATTTTTATTTAACATTACTTTCACTGTTTAACATCACCTTCCCCTATTATTAAAATTTCTTTGTAAGCTGGACATGGTGGCACAAACCTGTAATTCCAACAGCCAAAAGGCTATATAGCAAGGGGTTCACAAGTTCAAGGCTAGCCTGAGCTATACAGTGAGACCCTGTCTCAAGAAAAAAGTGTCATACTGACCTAGCACAACTTATCCAATTGTTTACTTATCATTAGACTAGTAAATTATGCCATGTCTGTTATTTTTCTATTAAAATTATTTTTCTTGCTATCTTCTTATATGATTTTTTTGCATTTATTTTCCCCCTAAAAATTCTTATATTAATTATGCATATTAACAGGTTTCACTATGACTTCTTAACTAATCTTATGAGAGGCTTTTTTTCTTTGGTTCTTTAGGACAACTCACTAAGAGTAAAATTACAGGTCAAAAAGTATGAAGAGTTTTAAGGCTGCTGATATACACTGTCAAATAATCTTTGGGAAAGGGAGTAACAACTTATATTCTAAGCGATATAGAGAAGTACCCTAGAAAAAGAATTCTGAACAGCTACACCTTAATTCAGGAAGGAGCTTTATTAACCTTTATTTCAGTGGAAATAACAAAGCAGCTGAACTTGTAAGAAAACAATTCTTAGTACGCTTAGTATCCTGCCATTGAAGACATCGCTGTGGACACATGAGCCACCAGCAGACATACCCGCTGGACACGAATGCCTTGCAGAGCTGCCACTCTACACGGGGTTGGCTGGTTGCCACTGCTGCCCAGTCCCAGTTGCCCATTCCCATTGTAACCCCAGACGTAGACCTTAAGGAAGAAGAGAAACATAGCATTCAGCAATTCAGTTCTGTTGTGAAAAACATGTCACGTTCATATGACACTAAGAAGGCAAAGAAAACTTTTTAAACAAAGGATGAAGTAACCTTCCTACCTCCCCAGTGTCCACAACCGCCATTGAGCACATCTGCCCACAAGCTATATTCACAACTGCTTTATTCTGTAAACAGCCAGTGACTCTTCGAGGAATGGGCTGATTAGCTGTTGAGCCAGATCCTACCTGTCCAGAGTTATTATAACCCCAGGCAAATACCTATTTGAAAGAAAAGACTGATAAATGAAATAATGAAACACATTATTTATAAAGTGTCTCAACTGGACACTGACATGTACTCATGACACCTCAGAGCCCTTTCAAAGAGTGTCACCACCAGGCAGTCTCACAATATAGGCAGGAAAAATTTTATGAATGTTACCGTATAATGTGTTATTTTATAACACTGACGTCTATAAAAAGAGGAATAACTACTATCAACTATCATGTAATACAAAAATATCAGTCATATTTTTCAACATTTCAGGACTTTTCCTTTTGTAAATAATACCTTTGTTATAGCAATATAGAAAACTGTTTTAAAATTTACAGTGATAGGAGTCCTTGCTCCATATAGGGAAGCTTCTTCCCAATATAAACACTATGACAAGGAATGAATTTGAGGGGGTGGTGTGATTTTAACAATTTCTGCTCAGCTTATCTTAGCATTCATTCTACTTTATGGAGTAAAGCATTTCTTAACTGTATTTCTGTGACTGTAAAAGAATCAATAGGACATTATTGAAAACAATCAATGAGCCTTACGCTGAATATTCTCACCTCTCCGTCAGATGTTAGGACCAAAGAATGGTATGACCCACAAGCAACCTCAATGACTTGTTTGTTTGACAAATTAGTAGAGATGTGGCAGGGAACTAAACCATGATTCGTGGTCCCATTGCCAAGTTGGCTATAAGCATTATGACCCCAGGTAAAGACTTCTCCTTCTGAAAATAAAAAGAAATGAAGCTTGCAAAACACTTAAAGCATTATAGGAAAATCTATATTGCATGACTTCTACAAATGATGGCTAAAATTCAGCTTCAAAGAACTCTTCAATTTATTTTTTAATATATTTTATTATTTTTTATTTTATGTGTATGAGTGTATTGCCTACATGTATGTGAGTGCACCCATGTCATGCAATGCCGAGGAAGTCAGAAGACGGCTTCGGATTCCCCTGGAACTGGAGTTAAGGAGAGTTCGTAGCTGCCGTGGAGGTGCTGGGACTCAAACCTGGGTCCTCTACAAGAGTAGTCAGTGCTCTTAACTGCTAAGCCATCTCTCCAGCCCTATTCAGTTTCTTAATTCCACCAAATTCACTCCATAAGAGAATTCATTTGGAAACATACCCTGCCTTCTATCAGAAAATAACAGGAGAAAACTCAAAAGCATGCAGGTACAACAGCTAGAAGACAGGTTTTCAACAAACAGCACAAAGAACTACTAAGCAGTAACCAAGAAAGCAGTACAGTACGAGCCAGAGAGTGCTAGGCATTGCTTAACTCTTCTGGCTCTTAGTTCACTTTATATAAGGATCACTAAGGTAATCTACAATATACAATAGAATCAGAAAACTTTTTAAAAACTGTAGTTTTACAGATACTTACAAAGCACACATTCATGTACCGCTACTCAGGTAAAAAAACTATAGCCTGTCCCCAGACCCTTCATAGATGCAACTTTCATACAAGAATTTAGTCTTTCCTGATTTTTATCTCAATAAAAGGAATCGTTTAGTATGCCCCTTTGTCATCGTCATTTCCTCCATACTGCCTGTGTTCTAGTCTGATTAATTTCTTTTCATCTACCCTCCAGCTTATTGGTTTCTCTCTTTTGTGATAGACAGACTGCTCCAGGACTTGTCCAATAAAATTTTGGTAATTTTATTGTTCATTGGTCATCTTCTATGATGCCTGCAGATCTCTTAATTTCTTCACCTGTAAATCTTTTTAATTTTTTTCAAACAATGTATTATAATTGGTGTTTGGTATTTTTAATGTCTGATGTTCAGTAGTTAGTTCTTACTGTCTGTTGTGTCTACTGGTTTTGTTAGAAGTATAGGTCACTGGTTTGGAGTGAGCTCCAGTGCTAGGCCTAACCAAATGAGTCACTTAAGCGGACTTCCCATGTTACTACACAGAAGCTCAATTGTTATCCCACCTTCTGAGAAACTCAGAGCGGGGGAAAGCTGAAAGCCAAGCTCCCAAACAGGCTAGTTCAATCTGTAGACACTGAGGCTCCCTCTACTTTTGCTAGTCCTCTGAGTACGCCACCAACCTCTTCCACTAAGCTCACTGGAATAGTCATTCTATTTTATGAAGTGCTGTCTAATTCTATAATTTCAAGGAAAAGCCAGCTACGACCTGTAAGCTAAACTTGTAATTTTATCTTCTGACGTATACATGGTGCTTGTGTCCCACACACCTGTTTATCTTGAACCAAGTGGTATTAACTGACATTGAAAAGCTATCTGTGGATCTGGGAAGAGTCAAGGGGGGGAGCTGGGGGTAAATATGATCAAAATACACTGCATGAAATTCTCCAAAGAATAAAAAAAATTTTTAAAGAATAGCTAAGGGTGGCAGGGATGGCTCAGTGGTTAAGACACATACTACTCTTGCAGAGGACCCAAATTCAATTCCAAGTACCCACAGTGAGCAACTAACAACTCCAGATCCAGGAGGATTTGATGCCTCTGGTTTCCACTGGCATCTACACTCACATGCTCATAACCAACACCACCCCTCCCCCCGCCACAAACTTAAATAAATAAATCATTTGTGGTGATTCTTCTAGGCCTCCAATGGAAGTGATCTGCTTTAGAAAGGATTTGTATTAATGTCTATCAGTCCCTTAATACACTTCAAGTCCATACCGCTAAAGGCCTGGGTTTTCTCAGATCTTCCAATCTAATGTGAATTAAATTATTTATGCTTGCAAACTCTAGGGAGATGATTTATTTCACTTCCCCCTTTTAACTCCCTGCTTTACTCTGAGCAAGTCATTCCCCTCCTTGGCCCTTAGGAAGTGGCTGGTCCTATGCAGCATTTGCAGTCCAAGCCTACAGGAAGTGCTCTATTACACTTTTACTACACAGGACCTTAGCCTGTGCTCCTTTACCTCCTGAATATATCCTAATCACAGCTGGGCATCAGTGGACAGGCAGTTGCCTTGAAAGCAAAATAGCTTCAAAGTCTCCTCTAAGCTCCTGACTCCCTTTTTTTTTTTTTTTTTTTTTTTTGATAGTATTAGAAATTTACCCTAGAACCCCATGCGTTCTAAGCAAGTGTTCTACACTGATCCATGTGTTTGGCCTTTTATACTTTCTCTTCAATTTGGTCTAGTCATCCCTTTTTACCCTGACAGCTATTTTTAAAGATTTACGTTATTTTTATTTCTGTGTATGTGTGTCTCCATATGTTTACATGCACATGTAATGAGGTCACCCGAGGAGGCCAGAAGAGGATGACCGATCCCCTGGAACTAGAGTAACAGAGCACTGTGAGCAGCCATGTGCCTTCTGGGAACCAATCTCTGGTCCTCTGCAAGAGCAGCAAGCACTCTTAGTTGCTGATTCATCTTTCCAGTCCCCAATTTTAGCTCTTTTTAACGAAGAGGTTGTCTGAATAATCTAACCTGCTATTACTTGAAAGTGAAAAATTCCTGGAACTTGTAACTTGAAGGCTTAATTTAATTCTACTGTCTCTTTACTCTCGAGATCATGAAATAGCCATGGAATGTTTAATTCTCTGTACTACTAGTGCAAACTCCACCCATCAGTCACTATTTAATGTAAGAACCACAGAATGCTAAGAGTTCAAAAGGTTGTAGAGTCAACATTTAGTCTCTCAATTCAAAGACCAAGCATCCAAAGTTCAAAGTGTAGGCATCTCAAGCTCCACAGTAAGCAGACATCTAATACAATAATTACATGTATTATGTAGAAACGGAAGGGGATTACTGGGTTACTGCACTGTCATTTGTACATCTAAAATGTCAGTAACTGCTAGATTCATGTGCTACATTACCTTACTCTGATATTCAGGTACAGTCACATTTCATGTTGTCCAGTGCATATAGCTGGACAGAGCCAGCAACTCTTGCCCGATCAGAAAGCCTACTCTCAATTTCAGGGTCATCCTGGTCTTATCTTAACAAATAAAGCAATGGCCAAGACTCTTTTGCATTCCTATTACCTGTTGTCGCAAGGACAATGTGTGGGCCACTCCCATAACTGAGGCTGGCTATCTTTTTGCCAGTTAAAAAGTCCACTCTCCGAGGCTCAATGGTGCTCTGAACATCACCTACCCCGAGACAGCCGCTGCAGTTTGTGCCAAGTACAAAAATCTGTGGAAAAACCACTGTCAGTTCACAGAGGTCTATTTCTGACAAGCCTATAAATTACCACAGGCAGTTTTCCCAGAAATTCTATAATGTACTTATAGAATAAATACAACTTAACTTTCCATGCTTTTGTCTAAAGACTTTATTCTTAGTTCCCCAAGGGTTTCAATTTAATAGATCCATTACTAAAAACATGGGTGACTGAGTATTTTTCTTCAAAATTACCTCATCATTGACCGTAGTGTATAAAACTTCATTGCCAGCACTGCCAAAGACACAAGCCTGACGAATTAACTGCAATTCTTCCTCAGAACAAAGGGAAAAAATTGGCCACTTTCCCACATCTAACATCTTCAACGATGACAGGGTAGCCTGTACTGGCTGAAAAGGAAAAAAAGATGTATGTGCTGAGACAACCAATAAAAAAAATGTTCTGTTCCTTTGATTTCTGTAGACAGTTAAACTGGTTTAAAGAGGAACAACCCATTATCTGTTTGGCTTCTGTTTCTAAGAGTCCCTCACAGATGCAGAACTGCCCACAGCCCAGATCCTTCAGTGGAGCCCTCAGAACCAGGTGCCAAATAGAATTAGGTATCACCTATGACTTTTCCTCAGACATCTGGATCATCTAAGGCTGGGCCATGGGAAACTAAATGTTAGGAAGGCTTTAAATATTGGCTATGGCTTAAACGTAGCTGTGGAAAAAATATAAGGTGGGTCCATTAAAGCAGGTAAAGGCTGGAGGCAGAAGAATGGTCACTTCAGCATCTGTTCCCTTGATTGTAACAAAACAAGCTTTGGAACAGAACAAAGCTGAAGGCGACACCAGGGAAATGACCCAAAGGTTTCAGCTCCTGGGCAAGCTTCACCTGGCCCTGTTTGAAGAGCTGCTGGGTTTCCTCTTCCCCAACTCAGGTCTGGGAATGTTAGCAAGAAATATCCAGAAAGCATATGTGCTAATTTGCAAGGACAGCCACACTAGGTGGCCTAAACAATAGAAGTATACTGTCTAACAGTTCTGGAGACTAAGAGTCCCACATCAAGGTGTCAGCTAGCTTGCTTCCTTCCAAGGGCTATCACGGATGGACAGCCCAGGGTCCACCTCTTGACTTGCAGAGGGGAGTCTGTCTTCTAATTGTTTGAACTACGTGCCTTGTATGTGTATCTCTGTGTCCAAAATTCTTCTTCTAATAAACATACCAGAAAGACTGGATTAGGACCAACCTTAATGACCACCCCTTAACTAAGTTAATTATATCTTCAATGACCCCATTTCCAAATAAACTGCACTCTAAAATCCTGGGTGTTGGAACTTCAGCACATGAATTCTGAGGGTCACAATCAAACCCCTAAGAGTTTATGCTAATATTAAGAGCATGTGTCCTCCCTTGGGGTGTGTGTACATCATGAACTGGTCTTACAAGATTACTCATTTGAACACTGGATATACTTAACTTTTGAATGTTTTAAATATATTATAAATATGTTTGTAATAGCCAATATGCCATCAAATGGCATGTCTGGACACTGTCTAGAATGATGACCAAACTCAGATTTAATTTAAAAAAGATTCTTCTGGCCTCTTTCTCATCAGCTTTTAAATAAACCTTATTAGGAATGAGTGCTGATAGAGATCTGGACAGGCCAGCCACTTAATTTCTACAGACCTGAAAGTTTTTATCCCCTTCATCTTAGAAGTTGGTTAAAGTGTCTGAGGCAAAATTCAGCAAAGCGGCTCTTCCTAAGAACATGTCACTGCCTTATGAGTCACTGAGTTATTCCGGGGCCCCTTAAAGATTCCTGCAGAGTCAGGCTCTTTTATCACCTCAACACGGGTCCCTTGAATAAGGTTTAGAATACAGTAAGGGTTAAGTGAAAAAAATCCAAAAAGGCTGATGGATGGTTCCACATCCATTCCTAGTCCTCCTACCCAGGCTGTGTAATTCCAGTACCCTGGTTTCTCTATTCTTGCTGTCAGCTCTACTGGCCCCCACTTCTGTTTCACCTATGCAATATCACTAAACACTACTTCCAAGTTTTCACACTGAAGCTCCTTCTATCAAAGCCAACAATTCTAAACTTGAATCCAAAGTAAATTCTGCTGTGAGCAAATAATAAGGAAGTATCAACAGCAATCCCACTGAACATGAACTTACAAGATAAGCATGGCCACCACCTTGTTTTTGAAATTAACCAATCCATAGATTGGTTCTAGGACACTCTTGAATATAAACATCTTCATATGTAAAATTGTGCAGCATTTGTATATGACCCCTATACATCATCCCCCATGCTTCAATCACCTCTAGATCACTTACAATCCAAATAAAATGTAATGCCGTATGAATAGCTGTTATGCTAAGTTGTTTAAGGAACAAAGACTAAAAAACCACAAGCATCATAGGCCTAGATATGTAACACCCAAAGAGATCTCTGAGGCAAGCATTCCCAAACAATGAGAGATAGAGAGACAGAGGGTCTAATGGAGGAAGGCCCAGCAAAGTGGCCCACACATTTCATTCACATAGGATCAGTGGCCTTCAGCAAATTCAAGTTTTGCTTTTGGAAACTTTCTGAAATTTATTTCCCCAAGTATCTTCAATCTGTGGGTGGCTGACTGTATGTGGAGCCAATGGATGCAGAGGACCAACTGTACAGCTATGTTTTTAGTGGCTATTTTTTCTGAATAATGTTCATGGAACTGCTGAATGGTGTGGCTGAAGAATTCTCATTTACTACATGAAAAACCTGAAAAAGACTCAGAAAAGGGCTGGAGTGGGCTGAATGGAGTCCCTACACAAAGTAAAAATTCACATCCATGTAGAACCTCATTGGGAAATCAAGTGTTTGCAGATGTAATGAGTTAAGATGAAGAAATTCTGAAATAGAGTAGGCCCTAAATCCAATGACTAATATCCTTACAAGAAGAGAGCACAGGGCCGTTGAAATGGCTCACTGGGTCAAGGCACTTATTGTCAAACATGATGATCTGAGTTCAAGGCCCAGGACCCACCACATAGTAGGAGAAACCCAACTCTCATGTCCTCTGATCTCTGACACACACACACACACACACACACACACACACACACACAAACACACACACACACACACAAAACAATGCACTTTTTAAATTTAAAAAAAAAAAGAGCACACACAGAGATAAACAAGGAAGATCAAGTGACAATGGAGGCAAAGAATGGAGTGATGCAACGCATCACTGGTCAAGAAATAATATGGATGGCTGGGGGCCACCGGCAGGATCTAGAAGATTCTTTCTTATTCAGATTCTTTCCAATATGACACCTTGATTTCAGACTGAGAGAATAAGTTTCTACTGTGTTCAGCCACCTAATCTGTAGGAACAGGAACGTTACAACAGTCCTAAGAAATGAGTACATATTTGAAGCAGCTTGCCTCCGCTAACAACAGCACCTGTGAGTTAGTGGCAGCGCTCTTCTGATGCCATGTTCTCCCACTTACTAAATCTGGAAAATCCTAAGACCCTGTGCCAGGAATGGCACCATCTATTTTCAAATATGGGGCAGCAATGACTGGCTCTTCTGTTCAGTTTTGAAGTGTTAATTATTGTTTCTTCAATGACTTTAATTACCAATGCATTAAAAAAAAATAGTACCGGTGGGTATTCTTTGCAAGACAAACTTGATTTGGAATTTGGCATTGTTTTTAAATCTCACAAATACAGGAAGCTACAATTATATGAAAGTATATAAGCAAGTCCCTGTTTTTATTTTAAGTATTTCAGGAAACTAGACTTCATACAGTGATAATTATGTTAACTTAGAAATCAAAGACTTCCTATTTAATTTTTTTTTTTCCTGAGAGACATCTTGTTTACTAGAAGAATGATTTACTCAAGGCTAGGATACAGAAAACTGTACTATGCTAGATTTCAGTCCAAATTTCTAGTTTAAATTACCTACCTCTTTATATCATGAAGTAATATTATTTTCTACAAGGTCCCCCCCTCCCTAATTTTATATATATATATAAAAAATTTATGTATGTATTTCCCCTCTACATTTCAAGAAGAGCAAAGTGTGGAAGGTGGCCTAACAGACATGTTATTCTGTTTTATCTTCAGTTTTTATATTATCTCTAGTCTTGACAATAATCAGGACATAGATTTCACTATCTTCATTTTATAGGAGGAAACTGAGACATAGAAAGACCTCATAATCCTACAAGATCAGTACGTTCAGGGAGACCAGAGAGAAGCTGATCTTTCTACACATCACCTGACTTCCAAGTGAAAAGTTCCCACAGGATGCAGTAATGGAGGCCTAGTGTCTGTGCACATCTGCGCTGTCCTCACAGAGCCCCTAATGTCTGTTTGGCATGGCAGGTGTCAAGATGCAACGACTGATTACTATACCTTGGTTGCTTTTCCTTTCAGGCATATTTTTGGATTTTATTCTGCCCTGCTAACAAAATCAAGTGGCTTATACCAAGAACCATGTAAATTCCAACCAGCTCCTAAACACTTGTCTGAAAGTCATTAGAGCTGAACTATCCCCTTGGCAAACTTAAACAAGTATCTATAGTACCCAGCCCATGATTTTTTGACTACTAGATTCCAATGTTTCTGCGAGTTCCATGTAACCTGTAGTCTATTTATTTACTGAGATGCTACTGATGGAAATATCAGATATAATAGTATTATTGAGCTAAAGGCACAAAAGTAAGATCTAACCATTCCCTCCCAAGAGCTCACAGTCTAAAGGAAAATAGCTACAAATAGCCTAGGTACACCAGACATGTAAAAATTAGCTAGATGCTAAATAACAGTCATCACAAATCCACTTTTTTAAGTCGGGGGGGGGGAACTATTACACAAAGAACTAATTATTTATAAAATATATATTTTTTAGTTTTATTGAGAAAATATATAATAGTAGTCTCTGGAATTTTAGTATTTTTGTTCACAGAAAAACAAAACAAAACAAAACTGTATTCTGTCCAGGGCACTCATGAGATTGTCAAGAGTGTCGAGAGTCCCCACTGAGCATTTGAGGAGCCTAGACTGTATGTGAACCATTCTGCATGCAAGAGATATCTGTGCAGGTGTCCCCACCCCAACTGCTCTGTGTTCCACTGTCAGGTGAGGGACTGGCTGAAATGCTAGGCATGAGCAAGACAATGTGGGGAATTGAACATTTCGAGGAAATAAGAACCTGTTAGTACTCATCAGTAAGACTGTGTCCCTCAAATTCAGCCCTAGTATGGCCCAGGTACTCTCCTGGCAACACATGCCATTGCCTGAGGTGATAATTACCCAGGCCAGTGTTCTTGTACTTAGTCCACATCCCATCTACCAACCCTACCTGTAGCTATCATCTTTTTCGGAAATGCAAGATAATGAGATTTTAATGTTTATACCAAAGGAAACATAAAAGGAAATACACCTGTCATAAAATTAGCAATGCATCTTATCAGTCCTTTGAGTTGTTCCTGCTATGAACATACTTCTGCATCTACATGAGGAAGGATGATCACACTGCATACGATCACAGAAAACCATCAATTGTCACAATTTAGTTTAAAATACAGTCTTTATAAACAGAATTGAAATGGCATGTTGGGTATGCCTAGCAAAACAAGGCCTAAAAAGATGCCAACACCTCATCTTTTGAGGATTTCCTAGGGCTATAAAACACTTTGTATATAAGGGAATTTCACTGATTCTGTGGGTCCATTTGTTTAATTTTATGAAATCTGTTTCAAGGACAAATTGGGAATTTTTCTATTAACATTTAAAAAAGAAATTTTTTTTTATGTGTATGAGTGTTTTGCCTACATGTGAGTGTACCATGTGCATACAATGCCCATGGAGGCCAGAAGAGAACATCAGATCCCCTGGAACTGGAGTTACAGAAGGTTGCTGGGTGCTGGGAATCGAACCTGGATCAAGAGCAGCCAGTGCTCTTAACTGTTGAGCTATCTCTCCAGCCCCTCTATTAACACTTTAAAAAAACTGTGTATGTGTCTGCATAAGTATGTACACATGTATGAGCAAATGCATGTTTGCAGAGGCCAGAAGAAGGCTACAGGTCCCCTGAGGCTGGAGTTATAGGTGGCTGTAAGCAGTACAATGAGGGTTCTGGGAACTGAATTCAGATCCTCTGAAAAAGCAGCCAACACTCTTAACCCTTGAGCCATCTCTCCAGTCCTCTATTAACCTTTTCTAAGTCTCTCAAGCTCTATCATTAGTTTCTAAGCTACTTTTATAAATTCCTACAAGGGCTTACACACTTTATGTCAGCATGTGGTAAAACTGTGGTTGAATTTCAGAAGTTTTGCTGTTCTGTATACTGTGATGATTTTATATAATCATTTATACCTTAAAGAAAGTAACAGTTAATATTAACTGTTTTATGAGGATGAGCAGATATTCTGTAATTTCAGTGTAACAACCTAAGATAGCAATCAACAGGCATGCTGAAAGATGCAAAACTTAGCATCAATTGGATACTGGGTGGACTTAAGCTAGTTGACTATAACATTCAGATGTGATGGACAAGAATAAATTAAAGAGTATGATGACGGAAAGCATATCCTTTATATGTTTTAATATTTTCAATATTTGAGAGAAACAAACTTTATTCAGAGCATTTTACATGGTATCGCCTGTGAGCATAGGCCTATGTTCCTTCTCAGGGAGCCCTTTCTCAACACCTCAAGTGATATCCGCTCCGTGCTGGCCCCTTCAGCATTCCTATATCCCCCAAATATTTATTCATTGGCATCTCAGATAAGATACTGTGAGCCTCTCTAGGGAGATTTATTATATTATCTCACCTCTTCCCATCAGGTGAACAAAGGTACTTGACAAAGTGTGTTTCATGCAACAGAATATGCATGCTGCAAGGACATGCTTTTTTCTAACCTTGCCACTTTCTCCATAGAAAAGAGGAAGTTCTTCTTCCATATGGACTCAGTTCTCTGCAGTCCCTGAGGAAAAAGTATGTGGTAAAATCAGAAGCCCATGTCAGATGAAACTATACAGAAAATTACTTTACTTCTAAGCCAGGTGTGGTGACATATACCTGAATTCCCCCAGCACTTGGGAGTCTAAAGCAAGCAGACTGCTTGAGCCCAGAAGAGAGAAGCTTGGACAACAAAGTAAGATCTTGCATCAAACAAACATGTATAAAGTTACTTCTAAAAAACAGGGAAAATAAGTTCAAATATGGTGAAGGGGTGATAAAGGAATTAAGCTTTTGAAAAGCATGGAAGTTAACAGCTATAAACTCTGCAGGTTGTTGACACTGTTCAGGAACTCTAAGGCTCATCTGGCTGAGGTTTGGAAAAGTACTCCTGGCAGCAGTGCGTGCCTTCTGTCTACAAGGAAATAAGTAGAAATTTTCATCTCACAAATGACTTTCTATTGGTAAGGAAAAATAAATTCTAGACCTTGGGTAACTTTTCTCTGGGACTGGAAAGTTCCAAATCACCGTGAAGACCAAACTTATCAATTCTCAGCTCCTGAAGAATGTATGATTTGCTAAACTGGAAAAAAAAAAAAAAAAGGAGAAATGAATGAAAAAGATGAATGAATGAATGAGTGAATGAACCAATGAATGAATGAATGACTTTGTTATCCTGGACTTTAACAACAACAAAGAAGTCTGAAACAATAGCCATCAAGTAAGTATGCAGCAAGAACATGAATGTCCTTTCCTTAATAACTCCTCATCACATCAAATTGACAGCAGAATGTCTGCACTGTGTATAGTTCAACTGTTAAAAAGAACTATCCCATGGCTTAAAATAAATATAAAATCAGTTGACTCAAACTTTATTTAGCCACATTCATTGCTGTCTAATTTTTTAGGCTGGATCCTATCTAAACACGATCTAGATTTCAAGTACTAACATCAGAACAAATTATCTGGTGCTTGCTACAATAGTGCTAGAACTTCAAAAACATAGATTAAAAACAGTCAAAATGGGGTCAAGTGTTATCATGTCCCTTTAGCAATGTTTGATATGTCCTTCAAGATGTTTTTTCAATTGTAAGTAGGTTTCTCACAATATAAGGAACGATGTTTTCAGAAAATCCTTAATTTAGAATGATGGCAACAAACAGCAAATCATTATTTCTAATGTTTGGAAAGAGAAAACATATACTTCTTTGAAACAGGATACTTGGTTGCTGGGGATAAAGCTCAATGGCAAACCACTGGCCTAACAAAAAAATAAAATAAAATCACTTGAATTTTTTCACTTGTAAATTTTGAAGACTTGATCTGGTTGACAATATGGGAAGATAATTTTGTCATATATATAATCAATATGACACATTATACCACTTAAGCGGATCTGCTGAAATCCCAATTTTCTCTAAATCACAGATGATCATGCCAAGGATGGTGGTTCTGGATTAGCCAAATGGGTGGGGCCCTTTCTTCTCTACAATTCCTCGAGTCTTTTGTTTTCAACATCATTAATGGCCTTTTTCACACATTCTGCCTCAGGTGAGTTATTCCCAGATGATTTATTGTCTCTATTAATTTGCAAACTCTTTCAGAAAGGAGACCATGATTTTTTCATTACTATAACCACAAGGACATGTGACAGAGTAGAGAACATGGTATTTTGTATTTGGCACCAGCCTGTCTGCTGAGTCCTTTTCTGATTTTTTTCCCTCCCTAGTGCTGGAATCAACCCCAGGGCCTTGTACATGCAGGTCAAGCATTCCACCACTAAGCTACCACCTCTTCTCCCTCACACTTTGCCTCATTCTAGCTGGAAAGACTTTTTCCATATCTAACTCAAACTTTACTAGAATGAGAAATTTAAAAAGAGAGATTGGGCTTGGCGGGCGTGGCTCAAATAGTAGAACACCTGCCCAGTATGTGTGAGGCCCTAGCTTCAATGCCAGTATCACAAAAATAGAAAAAAAGAAAGCAGGAAAGAGGGAGAAGAATAGAGGAAGAAAATAGAAGGACGGGAGTAGAGGAAAAGAATTCAAAGGCGTGCAGGGGTTGGGGGAGTAATGGAGAGAAGAAAAAGGAAACAAAGTACAAAGGTAACTGGGCTCACCATCCTTAGCCTCTGGTTCCTAAGGGAAGGGAAACTTTAAATGTTCAGGGACTAGGAATCCCAAGTTTTAAGTAGAAAAAGAAATTACTTTCTCAGTGTCTTTGATCACATACGAATATAATAAACTCTTTAGAAATGGTAAGAAAATAGACCATTCTGCATACCAAAATAGCCAGGTTAAAACTTAATTACATGTGTAGCACATGGAAATTAACACATTCAAAGAATGGCATTTATAAGACTCAATTTGGATTACCTATAACAGTAACAATTTCATGTTCACTGTTCATATTCAAAATTTAAAAAAAAATTTAAGTCTAATTACTAATATAAAATGATATAAGCACATTTTCTAGTTTTATAGAAAATGGTCGACTCGTTTTCATTAACAATGTCACATAAACATAACAGTGAAAACTCATTTCCTCAATTTTTACTATTTGAGGATAGTGTTAAGAGTTTACTTACAGTTGTTTACTTAGTTGTCTTATTCTGTTATCTGCATGATTCTTACTACATTATGATCAATATCATAATACTGCATCAATATATATTTGCTTTTTTAAAAAATATAGAGATTTAAAGCATCTCTAATATATATATTAGAGAGAGGGAGAGGGAGAGGGGGAGAGGGAGAGAGAGAGAGAGAGAGAGAGAGAGAGAGAGAGAGAACATCTATGATGTGATGAACCAGCATTCTAAACTACAACAGTAACAATAACGCGTAAACAGTGACATGTGAAGTGTAGGTCAGTATCTCATTTAATTTTTACAATATCTACACAAATAGAGGTGTAAGATGTAATCACTCCCTCCAATTTATGAGCATTTCAATAACTTGACCAACAATAACCAATCAGATCAGAGTTAGAATTAAACCCAGAGGGCTTCTATAGCTATTGCTCTTAGACTCTCTCAGCAGGCATGGCCAATCTGTTACCCACCAGTCACATAGCATGAGGCCAGTGACAGCCACGAATATGACCCAACCAAAGTTGTAAACTTAGTTAAACATTATGGTTTTTTTCTTTGTCTGTTTGTTTGTTTTGGCAATTTCTGTAACTCGAGTGGTTCTCCAGTGTGAGCTCTGGAGATGATGACATCATCTCACAATGTCAAAGGTTGACACTCATGCTTGTACAAGTAGGGATGATGTAAGGTTTCTGTGTACATTCCAAATACTTTTATACTGAATACCTAGGAAAAGCCCCTCCAAAAGCATTTGTACCTTACTGCTTTAAAGTTCTGTAGCCCCAGATTCAGTCATCTTTAATCGTGTTCCTTTTGGAGCCTTGTGAAGTTGTCTTCTAGGAAAAAGTTAGTGTGACTGAAATAAATACATAAAAAAATACTATTAGAGAAAGTCTATAAAGAGAATATACTATTTTACAAATTTAATAATTCATTATTACCTAGGAAATTTTAATATTTTATTTATTTTTATTTTATGTATATGAGTGTATTGCCTGAATATATGTACATGCACCCAAATCATGCAATGCCTGCAAAGGTTAGAAGGAGGTGTTGCCGGAACTATAGTTATAGATGGGTATTAGTTGTCATGTGGGTGATGGGAACTGAACCTAAGTCCTCTGCAAGAGCAGTCAGTGCTCTTAACTGTTGAACCATCTCTCCAGCCCCAAGGAAAAAAATATTTTTTAATTGTTATTGGCTCTCTTATGAATAAAAAATCAGTAATGGGGTGCTCAAATATAAAAATATTAAAATTTTCAAATATAACTTTCAGAGATAACATTCTATAAATTTCAAGACAGGGCTTTAACAATGTGAACACTGAAACACATGTGAAACCACAAAGAAGGGTTTTAGTTTTTTGGGTCTTGTTTAGTTTTGTTTTTGAGAAAGGTTTTCTACTATGTAGCCATAGTTGATCTGGAACTTGCCACATAGACCAACCAGGATAGCCTCAAACTCAAGATTTGCCTGCCTTTGCTTCCCAAGTGTTGGGATTAGATGTACACCACCAGTCCTGGCCACCAAAGAAAGTTTAATCTGTGCTACTTTAACAAAGAAATGAAAAGAGAAATCATATGGAATGTAAAAACCAAAGCTTTCAAACTTTTTTAAACCTGTATTTATTGAGAATTTCATACAAGCATATAATGTTTTGATCAAATCCACGCCCACTCCCTCCCCTCTAACCTCCCATATCTCCCCATCACTTTTTTCTGACAACTTTGTGTACTCTTTCTTTCTTTCCTTTTTTTTAATGGGGCTTTTTGCTACTCTAATGTTCCCCCCTCTGAAGAGGTAACCCTAAAATCTTTTAGGGATTAGATTAGATCTCCCAAATACTTTTGACATTTTTGGCCTTTGGAACAGAATATGTTGCTAAGAGACTCAAGAACATTTTGACTTTTAGCCAAGAAACTGGCTACTTTTCTTTGGAGTCTTTTTAAAACCCTAACTGCCTAGCCATTTCCTACCTCCTATTCTTATCACACCATCCTCTGAAGAGGTTACCCAAATTATCAATAGGGAATTGGGACGCAGACCGCTCTGGCTTCTTCCATGCTAAACAGGGACGCAGGGTGAGGCAACTGGAGTACCCCTTCAGTGGGTCTATCTAAAAGACTCCCAAATTGTCTAACTCTTATCACCATGTGGGGGACAGGAAGACATTTCTTTTTGTTTATTCATTTTTGAGACAAAGTCCCTTTGTATAACCCAGACTGGCCAAGAACTAATTCAATATGTAGCCCCAGGTGGCTTTGAACTCGCAATCCTCCTGCATCAGTCTCCTGTGTGCTACAATTATAGGTTTATGCCTCCTTACTCAGCAAAGGAATTCTTAAGCCATGAAAACATAAACCACAAAGACTAGTAAATCTGTGCAAAAGGGTAACATATAGATGCTGGGTTTAGTGGCACACACCTTTAATTCTAATACTTGGGAGGCAGAGGCTGAAGAGGATCTTTATGAGATCGAAGCCAGCCTAGTCTACATATCCAATTCCAGTCCAGCTGGTACTACAGGAAGACCCTATCTCGACCCCTCCCCCCCAAAAAACGGGGATGGGTAGATATGATACATCATAGGAGAACATACTTGCAACATATATAACTGACAGCTGTCAAAAGGACTAGTATCTAAAAGGACAAACATATAAGCTATTCATGGAAGAAACAAACATACACTCAAGTTCACCACAGAATTTATCACAGTGATACAACCACAATGAGATCAATCTTATCTACTAGAACTACAAGAATTAAACAGAGACAATCCCCTGATGCTAGGGAAGACAGCAAAAGACACAGCTGTACACTGCTTTAAGGAATATAAATTAATTCAGTCACTTTGAAGGACAGCTCTACAATATTTTGATCACCATAGCATCTTTAATCTTTTTTGATACATATAAGCAGCTTGTTATGGTTTGATCTCAAACATGTTCCAAAAACTAATATGTTAAAATTTTGGTTCCTAGAGCAGAAGAATTCAGAGGTGGGGCTTGGGAGGTGATGGATTGTGAGGGCTCTAACCTCTTCAATAAATGAATCCACTGCTGGACTTGTAGCTTATGATGGAAACTTCAGGAGGTAGTGCCTGGATGGAAGATGTAGGCTATAGGGGGGGCATGCTGAGGAAGGGTATACTTTATCCTTGGCCCTTCCCCTCTCTCTTTGTTTCAAGGCTGCTATGAAGTGAACAGCTCCGCTCCACCATGTGCTTGTACTAGGATGCTCTGCCTCCCCACAGGCCAAAAGCAGTAGGGACAAGCAACCATGGACCAAAACCTCTGAAACTGTGAGCCAAAATAAAGGTTTTCTCCTTTCAAAGTGTTCAACACAGACATTTTGTTACAGCAACACAAAGCTAGTATATAATTGAAACAAAAATTTCATAAAATAACTCTTATCCCTCTTACATGAGATGTTAATGGATATTTATCACTGTCTATACAATGCTCTGCTTCTCTGTCCTCTATCCTATTTCAACTCATTCTATTTTAATATAAAAGAAAATGCTGTTAAATGACTTCAAGATCACTAATAAGCTCCATAGCTTAAGAAACTGAGCTAGAGGCTGGGAGTGTAGCTCCGTGGTAGAGTGCTTGCCTGGCATGCCAAAGCCCTGGGTTCAATCCTTAATACCATCTTTAAAAGTAATGAAGAAAAAAAAAAAAAAAGAAAGAAAAACTGACCTTGGTGAACCCTAGGGCATATACAAAGTTGTTTGCAAGAGCAAAAATAAACAAAAATCCTAATAACTAGTAAACAGAATTGGTCAACATAATCTATCAACAGAATCGACAAACTGCAGAATAAACATACAGCAATTAAAACTTTCTAGACTGAACAATATAGAATAATCACCATGTCACGAAATAATACATAAGATATACCACTTGCTAAGGTTTTAAAAACATGCAGAAATGGCCTCATTTAATGGATTGCAACCCTCATAATGTATATCAACACAGTTTTCCTCATTTTGTTTAAAAGTAATAAAAAACGGTGTTTTTTGTAGACTCTCAACCGTACTTGATCCTTCAATTGTAACACAAACAGAAAATGAGAAGACAAGGGCCTGCAGCAGGAGCGCCTGCCTCTGATCTCTGCCTTTGGAAGCCCCAAACTGGGCACTCAAGACCAGTGTCTCAAAGTTTCCCAAGAGTAAGTATTAAAGGCAAATAAATATCAACTAAGGTCATCTGTTACATGGTATTCCTTATTCCAGCTGTTTTCCCACACCAATGTAGTTCAATAATTTATTTCTAAATTATCCTATTTGGATATTATCTAATAGTATCTAAGTTATTAACAGAAAGATAATTCCTATTTGAATACATTGTATTCTGAGTTTTCTCTACACAACTGAATACTAGCAGACAAAAAAGACAGTCCTTATGACAAATATATCAATTTCTAATCCTGACAGAGAACAGAATAACTCATGTCCCAGTACAAAGCACAAAAAAAAAATAAGCAGTCTGTACATACTATACTGTTGGTGAAACATTCAGCATTAATCAGTGTGTCTGTAACACAATGTGTCATACTACTTGGAAATAACTGACCTACAAATGAGGTAAGCTGATTATAGGACACATTCATTTGCCTAATTCATTTGACAAATACTGATTTATTGCCTGTAGTAGGCACTGAGTGGAAAGCAAACATGTAAAAAGAACAAACACACTAATGTAGAAATAGCATATCCAGCTCTTAGGTGCTTGTGCCCACACTACCAACCTGCACATGGGCCTTAAGACCTTCTGAATGCTGATATTTATCAGACATGATCCCAGAAGAAAAGGGAGGAAAAGGGGAATTGCAGGGAAATCCAAGCGTTACTTTGAAATTCAATTTCATGAGGTCAATTCTAAAGTCATGTTTGAGGAACATAATGTATAAACAAAGTTTCCTCGCAATATATAACTCAATGTTATTAATAAATTCTCCCATCTGAGCTAGTTAATGATGACGTTTGCCTAATCAAAGAAATGGAAGGTTAAACAAAACTGGTCTTGCGGGCCCCAGCAGAGCTTACACTTATCAGTGTGTTAATGAGCTACAGTGCAAGTCAATGGGGGTAATGATGGTCCCAAGTACGTGCTCTGCTGAGTCATTAGGGTCTTTCATTAGTGTCATTCTTAAGTTATACATAATACAAATATATAAATAAAACATGACCTCAACTGTCACTTGCAGAAAAGAACAGTGTTGGCTATAATATAAAATAATCCTCTTGAATGAGATGTTGGTAATGAAAAACAAGTAGTAATAAGACACCTAAACAGATGCTAATTAAAAGAAGTGATTTTATATAAGCAGATTAATAAAACTAAAAGTACAATGAGAACTGGGGAACACTCTAGAAGGAAGGAATTCTGCCATATTTATGAAAAGCAGTACACCAATGTTGTAGAACACAGTTGCTATTTCAGTTATTTCTTTGTAAAAAGGTTCCAAAATTTTACCAAAAGTGTTGAGTGAAGCAAACTGGTCCAAAGAAATTCTGTAATTAGTCTGAAGACATTACTGAGCTCCTCAGCACTGACGGTAAAAAATAGTACCTTCAAATAGAAAAATTATCAACATAAACTACAAATACAGGTTTAGTTATTACATGAGCCACTACTTGAGAGTCATTTTTAAGTCCATTTGAAATTTAGTTCCTAGTAGATCCTAACACATATATTAAATAGTATCCTTAACTGTTAAGTCAATCTTGGCCCCAGAGCATGATTCCTTGAACATGGTAGGCTCATTTCCTCATGGGATTCCTTTTGTTCAGTATACATTTGGCATAATACAAAAAATTTTAAGAGTAGCTATTGTCCACTGATACTTACTAATTCAAAATTGTCCATGGGGGGTGGTGACACATAATACATATTAGCTCAAGTTAGATTAACAAAACTGATGGTATCAAAGAACACATACCAGTGTCAGAATAATGTTGAAAAAAAAAATGGTTTCAATTTCCTGAAGAACTTCATGTTGTTAGGATGGGGTCAGGATACGAATGAGGCATATGCTCCTTCCAGATCAGGAAAGTTAAAAGGATCACACCTAGCCTCCCAACCGTGGACAATATGAACATCCTTTACTTGTCTCAAGTAGACATTTATTCCCACATGGGGCCTACCTGTTTTCAGCCTTAAACAGGAGGCCTTAACATCACTGTGCAACCTGACAATTCTGTTCCTGGTCTCCCTTTCCTGAACAATTCTATCTGTAACAATGCCAAATAAACTTTGAAAACAGGAGTATCTTATGGGCATACAATTATATGAGAATATTGTTAGGGTTCAGATAGCCCCACCCCCTCACCAACAGGGTCTCAAGGACTTCCCAAGCTCCTGAGAAAAGGGAACTGAACTGATAAGCACCCTGGTCTCTGAAGTCAAGAGAAGCAGACTTTTCTCCACTGTTTGGCCAACACAGCAGACTTCCCGTTTGATCTCTAAAGGTTTTAACAGTCTGGTTCTCCCACTCCGCCCCCCACCACCCACCCAACTTTAAAAAAAAAAAAAATCTTCCTGCCTTCTGTAGGAAGCAGAAGCCTCCCCCTTTAAAAGACCCCAGCTCATGACCCAGGGCAGACGGAATTTCCCTGCCTGGAAGGGAATCTGTCCCATGTGTTCTTTGCTAATAAACTCTATTCCGATGGAGTTTTATCTGTGTCCCAGTGCTTTCTCCTGATCAACTCTATTTGTCATAGGGCTACTTTTTACCTATCAAATATAAGTCAACTATATAATTTTCTCAGCACATCTGTAGTGGTTATCTGTTTAGTCTTTCCCATGAGAGAGAATATGGTCTCTTAATTTGCTGTGATGAGTTAACCTATAAAATCCTAATAATCTGAACTCTGTCTTATCTACACATTATAAAGGATGGTAACATCCATCACAGTGCCAGCGCCACAGCCCTAGGAAAAACAGAGTATGGAAATGAATATTTTCTCCTAAAAGGACTTTTAATTCCCCCATGAATACCATCTTTAATGTATCCTTCCCACAGTCCAGGTTGTTTAAAACTGCCACCCCACCTTTGCACTCTCAATCCCTTCTCTGCTCTCTTTTTCATTTTTTATAGCTTTTATCACTTTCTGGCAAAATTGCTGAATTTTGATTGCTTATCATTTTTCACAAAATGTAACCTCAAGAGAGAAGGGATTTTTTTTTTTTAAAGGCTCTCCCTGTAGCCCCAGCTGACATGGAATTCACTATGTAGACCAGGCTGGCCTTGATCTCAGAGATCCACCTGCCCTCTGCGTCTTGAGTGCTGGAATTAAAGGCATGCACCACCATTCCAGTGAGAAGGTGTTAGGGTCCATGACTCGGTGGGTCTCTTCAGCTTTTCATTCTTTGATAAATCCAAAACACCTAGGACAGCACCTGATATAAAATAAATGTCATATAAATCCAAGTTCTATGCAAAAGTCTCTCTACAGTGAGAGTGAGTCCAATCTAGCTCACACAATTAACAAATGCCTTCTAGGTGCTGATTATGGGCACAACACAGGGAATGATACCAGTGTCTAATATAAGATATCAGTGCTAAAAGGCCCACAGTAGAAGAGGCTCAAGAACCAGAGCAATGGCTATTTTAGATGGCACAGCTCTAAAATGATACAGCTGTTTCAAGATGTAAAGTCTGGTGCCACAGTGATTGTGGATCATGGAGGTAACAGGAAATACACTGGCCCTGGAATGAAGGTGCAGTTGGAATGCCCTAAAACAGCAAAGCCTGCATGGTGGGAGTGGAGTGTTCAGGATACATGTACTTCTAGTTGCCCTACTTGCACCTAGTGATATGTACATAGCACCTAGAATAGAAAATGCAGATGTTCTTTTCATTTGTGTACTCAGTCTCCAACTGTTTATTCTATTCCAGCCTCCAAATGCCCATCCCAGCACATAGACTGCAAGGCACACAAGAAATGTCATTGTTAGAACTCTTCACGGTAGCCCCTGACCTCTTCAAACTGACTAACCCACATGCCACTACCCAGTAAGGTGTAAAACTAAGCAAGGACTTACTACCAAGAAGGTGCAAAACTAGAGGGCTCAGTGACCGTTAAACAATTATCCTTTTCAAATCCCTTTCAAATCTAGAGGAAAGAGCAAAGTTCTACAGCACTGTTTTGTGAAGTCAACCACTTTTGTTCAGCTCTGACAAAGATTAAGTCATCAAGTAACCATCCAGACAGGAGGAAAGGCATTCTAAAGAAAGACACAAATGCCCCCACGTTTAGCTATCAGGCAATGGACCTCAAGGGAACTGGGACAAGAGCTGAGAAAAGGACGGGCCAATCATGTACAAGTCCATAACTTCACCAGGCCTGCTTAGCTATGCACACGTCTTGCCTTCTATTTAAACCTAAACCTCAAATCTGGACGTCTAACAGAGGGTGAGAGGGTCACTGTACCTCTTCCTTTGTTCCTCTTCCCAAGGTGCCCATATTGAATAAATCTCTGTTTTCACTATTACTTGTGTCTTCAATTGGCCTACTGAGGCCCAGCCTAGTTTGTTAGGGCTATCAGAGTCCGGACTCTGATTGTAAAAACTCCGGTAATGTGCTAAAAGCACGTCTGCCACATATCCTTTGTTACTGTCCTGGGTTAAACCTTCGCCTCGTACAGAACAAAAGAAAAAAAGCAACCTATTTCCAACTCGGGCAGGAAGTTCTATCTCTTAACAAGGCGGACTATTCGGAAAGTTTTCAACCTCTAAAACCTTCCACTTCCGGGCTAAGCAGAGCAATACCTTCCGGCTTCAAAACCACAGGAACAACAGCTTTGGATAACAAAGGCAGATCCCTGCGCTGTCCCTCCACTTCGGTACCAAAGGTCTAAAACACAATTTCCATGGAATCAGCGAGGCGCTTCCGGGACTGGGGGTTAAAGGGAAAGTCTGAGGACTCGGGAGACACGGGTGGAGGCGGTCCAAATGCAAGCAACATCGGCAGCACTGGCTGTGTAGGGTAGAAATGGATGGAGACACTGAGGCAGGAGACCCGGCACCGGTCCCCGCCAGCTGGAAGCGGAAACCCGTGAGAGGTCATTACTTTGGGGCTAGGCCTAAAGGGACCCCAGCCCAGGCTTTTGCGCATGCGCAGGGCTCCATAACCCCAGGGTCGGGGAGCGGCCGGGAACGCAGAACTACCCACACCAGCCGCTCTTTCGGGCTCGCGCGTGCGCAGCCAGGCGTGGGCCTGCGGCCTGGGTAGGATGGCGCCGCGAAGCAGCGTGCCCAGGCCCCGCAGCGGCTGGCGCACATGCGCGGCGACGCCTAGGCCCGATGCTCGGTGTGGCTCTCTGGCCAGGACCTTCGTGGCGCTCGCAGGGCGCGGTAGGCGGTCGGGGGAGGCGCGGCCCCCGAGAGGAATCGATAGCGCCCCCGGGGCGTCCGCCGCCGCCCACCGGCCTCCCGCGGCTCGGCGCACCCGCTTACCTCCGCGCGGGCAGAGCGCGTCCGCTCTGCCTCCTGGGTAGCCCGTACTGCTCTGCCGGGGGCCCGAGCTGCGGAGCTTGGCGCCTCCCCCTGAGGCGGCAGCACTCAGCGGGCCGCGCTGGGGTCGAGCGGCGGGGAGGGAGGGGAGGGAGAGCCGGAGGCAGAGGAGGGGGCTGCGCACTCGCCCCTCCTCCGACCCCGACCCCCGCCCCTCGCCGCCGCCAGTCCGGCGGGCGGCCTCCCCAGGACCCTGTGCAGATATCTACCTTCTGTCGGGGCCAGCATTGGGGGAACTTACGGCTCTCAAGTTCTAGGTTTTCTCTTGAAGACACTGATTTTTCTGTTTGCTGAACCAAGGGTCTAATTTCATTCTGCATGTGCATGTCCAGTTTTACCAACTCTGTCTAGAAGACAGCCATCATTGTGTTTATTCGCGGACTCAAAGATCAATCCGCTTTAAAAAGAAGGGAATTGTGTCACTTGGGACGATAAGGATGAATGAACCTGAAGAACGTTATGTTCAACGAAATAAGCAGGCATAGGACAAAAACTTCCAGATCTACTTTATGTTATCTATTTTATCCCGCAAAAAAGTCTAATTAGAAGCCCTGGGTCTGTGGAAAAGGGGGAGATTGGACAGCTATTAATCAAAATTCAGGAGGAGCAAGTTAAAGAGACCTATTGAAGAATGTAGTGTCTATAGTAATTAACAATGTATATTGGAAATTGCGAAAAATTGCGAAGAGAATAGATATTAAGTGTTTTGGTTTTCGTTTTTGATACAAGGTCTCCCTATTAGCTCAGATTAGGTTCAAAACTGAGTCTTCTGCCTGAACACCACCCCCATACTTGATTTTACCATCTCATGCTATAGACATATAATATCTCCCACCCCCCCCCCCCCATGTTTTTTTTCACTCTCTCACGTTATATACATATATCACAAAAACCTCTCTCTCTCTCTCTCTCTCTCTCTCTCTCTCTCTCTCTCTGTGTGTGTGTCTGTGTGTGTGTGTGTGTGTGTGTGAGTGTGTATGTGGTTTTCAGTTAAAATTTTTAAAGAATTCAAATTTTTGAGTATTTTCTTGGCCTGAACTCTCAGTGTACATTATCTCAGTCCTCTCCTACAGGTGAGACAGTGGAGATAGATAACTTACCTACATCATCTCTGATTCCAAGCCGGATCTCTTTTCACTTGACCATGTGGTTTCTTTCCAAATGAGTTGGTAAAGTGGGTGGAATAATAAGTCTTAGCAATGTAACTGCAAGATGTGTTACAGCAACCTACAAAGAATTTCCAGAGAGTGTGACAAGATCCTTTGTGTTGAGCAGGCTAGCACTGTGGTGCCAATGGTAGAATGTAGAGTCTGGAAACTGAAAGGTTAGCTTAGGCAGAATACCCTCAGTCCTTGAATTTAGTGTGACAGTGGAGTGAGCTTAAAGAGAGGAGAAAATGGAGTTGAGAAAATTCTAGGAAATGAAAACAAGACTAGATGTTTGGGAGGGGAAAATGTGAAATTGGAACATCATGTAATATTTTGTGGGCCCCAAAATCTTTACCTTTAAGATGGAGCATTGGACTGTTCAATATTTCACAAAACATGCTGATACCAAAGCCTGACAGAGATGACACATTTGGGTATGTTGAGTTTAAAAGAAAAATCCTAGGGCTGGAGAGATGGTTCAAGGGTCGGAAGCACTGACTGTTCTTACAGAGAACCTGGGTTCGTTTACTAGCACCCACATGGTAACTGACAACCCTGCGGTAACTCTAGATCCAGGGAAATTCCACGCCTTCTTCAGCTCTCCTTGGGCACTGCACAACACTGGTGCACTTAAACACATACGGGCAATACACTCGTACATGTAATATAAAAATTAAACTTTTTTTTTTTTGGTCTTTTTGAAGCAGTGTTTCCCTGTAGCCCCAGCTGTCCTTGAACTCACTATGTAGACCAGGCTGGCCTTGAACTCACAGAGATCTGCCTGCCTCTGCCTCCCAAGTGCTGGGACTACAGGCGTGTGCCACCACGCCTGGCTAAAAAAATTAAACATTTTTTAACATCCTAAATACAATAAATAATCAAATAATAACTTAGAAGTATATTTTACCGTGGCTAAGACAGAGTTTATTTCAGTGGTGTAAATCCGATATAATGTTAACAAAGTAATGTATTTCTATGTAATAATAGGTGATTTGATTGGTGATTAATAATAGGTGTAATGATTGGTGATTTAAAGTAATAAAAAATAGTCAATTTTGGTCAAAGAAACCTTTAATAAATAGATATGTTCACACAGAGTGGTAGCTTTATGCTTAGTGATGAACTTCTAAGAACATATCTAAGAAATACATAAAACTGATGCCTACTTACACATAATATTGTACAGTATGAACATAATAGAGGTGCATGAGAACTTAAATTGATGCAGAAGCTTTAATGTATGCCATCACACACACAGCTCCTTTGAAGTTTTGGGTTTTTTTTTTTAATTTTTGGGTTTTTTTAGAAAATGTAGGCCAGGCTGACCTTGAACTTTCAGAACTAATGCCTTTGCCTTCCAAATGCTAGGATTCTAGGCATGTGCCACACATGGTTCCTTTTCAGTTTTTGATAAGTTAAATTCAAAAGTATTTATCGATGTCTGCCCCAGAAGATGGAGTTGCCACTGTGCTGGGGTAACACACTGGTCTAGTGATACTGTACATGTCCAGCAGTAGCACTAGAAGTGACCTTAGTGACTGCTTTGTACAAGACTTGAGAGAAAAGATGATGTCAGGGCCCCTTCCAGGAAGGCCGGTGACATTTTAACTGCATCCTTTTCTTCTTTATGCCTGAAAAGGCAAGATGTCCCGGTAACAGTTCAGTTACCTCCGGTACTGGAGGAAATCAGTGCTGTTTGGATTTTTCACAAATGTCTGGTCAGTGATCTAAAGCGGCTTTCCCAGTACTGCAAGAACAAGGACCAAGATTGAGGATGAGGGTCTAGGGTAAATAAGCAGAGCAGGTGTCAAGGCAGGCGGTTTTGTAGTATTTGAGTATTGTAGGTCTTTATAGTAAATAGTAGAGCCTAATTTGCTCCAGTTTAACATTACAGCCTGGATGGGATCCTCAACTGAAGTAATGATCTTTTGCATGCTTTGCTTTTGTATGTAATTCTCCCAGAGACTTCAGAGAAAAGCAGGTCAAGAGCAGGATTGGGGCTGTCCTAGATCTCCTGGTCAAAGACCACCTTAATTCTTCCCACTTTGGGCCTGACATAACTATACTATGAAACTTTAAGAAAGTGAACAGAAAAACTTTTGGAAATAGTGACAACATTTAGTGATATGTCCAAAATCAGTACACAAAGATCAGTAAGGAAAACTGTAGAACCACCGAGGGACGAGGCAGATGACCCATACTCCATCCTTACATAGGAATCCTTTCTCCTAAAATCAATCTACAGATCTATTGGAGTGCTAGCAAAAATCTCATCAATTATACTTAAATAATTTAAAAATATAACTGAAAGGCTAGTTCAGTTCGGTAGAAGACATTTCTGGAAGACAGTTTGCTGTTTGACTTAACAATCTCACCATTAGGAATTTACAAGTATGAAAATTTGTAGAAGGATAGTCACAGCAGCATTGTTAGAATTGGAGAGCATGGTGTCAGTCCACTGAGGCTGTCGTAACTAAACACCTTAGACTGGGTAATTTATAAACAGTAATGTCACATGTCTGGGGTCCAGGAAGGCAAAGGTAAGGGCACCAGCAGAGCTGGGGTCTGGTAAGGGCTTGCTTTCTGCTCCATTTACTGACCTTGTTGTTTCATCCTCATGTGGGGGAGATGATAACACTGTGTCCTCACATGGCAGAAGGCATAAGGGAGTGTCCTGGCGTCTAATCCCTTCTCACATGACTTAGTCACTTCTTAAGGGCCTACTTCATAATACTACCGCACTGGGTAGTAGGTTCTAACGAGGATGGCAGAGCGCACTGCCATGCACATTGTAGCACTGGGGCAATGACCTTTATATTCTGTAGGACACTGGGTAAATTAAAGCACGGCGAATTTTAATAGCCTCATTTTGTTTTATTAATTTTTAGGGAAAAGTAAAAATTAACTAAAATAGAGTAATTAACAAGCCCCCGTGACTCATCATTCAACAATTATCAACTCATGACTAGCCTGGTTTTATTAATACTTCCATTCTCCTCGCCACTCTTGTCAAGCATCAATTCACCTGTAGATATTCCAGTGACTTCCTAAAAGATAAAGACTCAAAAAAAAAATCTAGTCAAAATATTTTAACAACAAAAATGAACACTAACTCTTTGGTCACAACACTGTGTCAGAGTTTGAAGTACCTCAAGAGGACCATAATTTCCTGACAGTTTCTCATGGAGTTCAAATGAAGTCAAAATGGCAATTGGATTAGGAGTCTTGTCCGTAGGTTCCCTAGTCTGTCCCTTCTGTTTCCTTGCAATTTGTTAATGAAGAAATCAAGTTACTTGTCCTCTAGTTTTTCCAAAATTTGATTTCCCTGAATACATCCTGCATTTTTCACTTTAGTAAGTGAATTTAGAGTCTTAATTTAATTTATTTTGTTCCATGTTCTGCTTTTTGGCAAGCTGTCTTCAGAGGTGGTGGTAAGCCCTTCAATCAGTGGCACAAGTAGAATTGCTTCTTTCTCTGGCATTGGTAGTTTTTCATGCTCAGTACCTAGATTCAGTAGATGTTAGAAATGGTAATATCCTAACTATGGTTTCTTCTTCACTTATTAGCTGATACAGTTTCAAAGAGAAACTTTCTTCTCCAGTGATTTCCCAATTGATATGGGAAAAGCAGGATGCTATCTGATTCTTTCTGTTAATTTTCCAGCTTTCAAAATAATGATTTGATTAACTAACATTATCCAATCATCTGATAGAATATGTAAATTGCAGGAGAGCCATAAGTTTCCTTAAAGGAAGCCATAAGGACATAAATTCCTCAAGGTAGCCAAATGGTCTAGATTGGCAGCTTGGCCTTTCCTCTAGCCTTATCAACTGGTCACTTCCCTGGCTGACAGAGACTGTTTACTGGGCTGACTTAACTCCTACTGTGCCATAACATAACTTGCCTGCTCTGGCAGCCTGGCCTTTGCTCAAGCCTTATCAACTGATCATTTCCTGGACTGACAGACTGTTTACACAGTCAGTCTAACTCCTTTGCTGCCATAAGATAACAGCCTGCTCATCCTGAGAAAATAACCTCAGGAAGAAGACCCTCAATTACCTCAAGGACACTGACACCTGACACCGAGCAAATTCCTGCAGCTGCATTCAGCTGAGTTCTTATATAAGTCCAAATTGCTCTGCCTTTCTTTGCTGACGCTTGTGTCTGAGGACAGCAGAGGCCCTTTGCTATGTTCTCCTGAATAAAAGACATGTTCCTTGCCTGTTGCAGGTCTGGCTCTGGTTCGTATTTCTTAACTTTAAACTCCTTCCTTTTTCTGCTTTCCTAAATCTAACACCATCACCAGCTAGGATTGTGGTGAATTCATGAATTCTCGCATATTTCATCCCCCTATTCTTCAAAGAATCCTGATTTTTACTTAGGTAGTAATTGAGTTGAGTCACAGAGAGGAAACCATACCTTCTGAGTTGATCATACCAATCAGCTCTTAATTGGCAATGTCTCTGGCAGTCATATGACTGGTACTGGCCTATATATAGTACCAGGAAGTCCACAGGAGGCTGGAGGGATCCCCATCACCCACTCACCCAGCCTCCCCCTCCTGTACATAGTACCAGGAAGTCCACAGGAGGCTGGAGGGATCCCCATCACCCACTCACCCAGCCTCCCCCTCCTGTACATAGTATCAGGAAGTCCACAGGAGACTGGAGGGATCCCCATCACCCACTCACCCAGCCTCCCTCTCCTGTACATAGTATCAGGAAGTCCACAAGATGCTGGAGGGGTCCCCGTTACCCACTCACCCAGCCTCCCCCTCCTGTATATAGTATCAGGAAGTCCACAGGAGGCTGGAGGGATCCCCATCGTCGACTCACCTATCTTCCCCCTCCTGCTCTTCTCCCATTGTCACAAAAGGACTTGGTTGGAGAGCTACCACTGAAGGATGGAACATCCCAATGACATATGTGACACATATGCCCAATTATGAACACTAATACTCTGACCTAGATTTATTGACAGAGAAAGCCATCCAGGATACATTGCTGGTACAATAAGATTATTAAAATTGCACATGAACAGTTGAACCTAAGTGCGTATGTTTACACTGAAATCTGCTTGGAAATATATTCACTTATGTTAAGAATGGTCATTTCTCACTGATGAGATGTTGGCAAATTTCTACTTTCTTGTATTTTTCTATAAAGTTTTAATTTTCATGTGAATAATAATTTTTAAAGTATGATTCTGG
>NW_008360304.1:3155772-3157339 GCF_000622305.1 Nannospalax galili | reverse complement strand
ATATATGTATATATATATATATATATGCTCCACATTGGCATCAGATGATTTCCTCATGGCATGATCATCACATAGGAAATGTTTTCATTTTAAAATATCATTTCCTAATAAGCATTTTCCCAGTAAAGGCAAGCATTTCCTAATTTGAATATACTTGTGATTTTTGAAGTAGCAGTCTGTTATAATTAACAAAATTCTCTTGCCCAGTGGAAGATATTATTCTGTTGGAGGAAATACTTTTCAGAAAGATATGTTTTGCTGGAGTCATTTCCACTCATCAAAAAAGTGGAATTGGAACATTATTCACTTAGTGGTAAAAAATGATAAGCAGCCATCTCATTTAGCCTACATCCAAGCGATTTTTCTCCCAAGAAATTGTAAATATATTTTTTTAAAGCAAGATGGCTAAGCTCAGATCCCCAGCACCTATGTAAAATCTGCACGCAGTGGAATGGATATATAAGTTCAGCACTGGGTAGCACACAGACACCCTAGCCAGCCAGCCTAGCTGAATCGATTCACACAAGCTTCACATTCAGTGAGAGACCATATCTCATAATAAAAACAACAACAACAACAGTAATGTGAAGAATTAACAGAGGAAGATACTCAGTGTTAACCTCTTTCCTCCATGTGTGTAAGCAAGAGCAAGCACACCAGCATCCATACCTACACACACACACACACACACACACACACACACACCACAAACACACAAAAGGATCGTGTCTTGTAGTTTCATGACTGCTCCTGACAGGGCATCACACAGGGACAAAGGACATTGAATCAGTGTTGCACGTCTTGCATTCTGACGGCATTAGGACAGCTGCTATGGCAAATTTAATGTTGGAGAGTACCTTGCTGTCCCAGGCGTGATAATCTAAAGTTGGAATTGCCAGACAGAGTGTATAAAGTCAGTTCCTAGAGGATTTGGAAAATGGTGTGAGAGGAAAGGATGGATGTAGGAAAACAAACCAAGAAATGGCTGCAGGAGTCCAGAAGAATCTGAGTAATGACTTTCAGATGGAAAACAAGGAGAAAGTAAGGATTAATAGAGTACTCACTTTATGTCATCAATGGCACATTTTTCTCACTCTCTCTGCATCATTGGAAACTTCACAAAGGTTTAACTTATTGTCACGCCATCTCCAATGAAGCCCGTGTGAGATCCTCCATGGGTTGAGGCTGGAACTTCAAGGAAGGTTGCCTCTTGGAATTGGTTGTGATAAGAAACATGCAGTGTACCTGGCGCGCTCTTACTTGCTATTAATTTTCTGTCACTGTATCTTGGGCTTTCTGGGGGTCTAGAAGGCGCCTGGTGTCCTTGGCACCGCTATCACTGCCTTTATTGAAATCCTTTAATCATCCTAGTTCAGATGCACCATTATTAACGAAAGATATTTTAATGAGAGATATTTTAGACATAGTGAGAAGTGATTAAGCAGAGTTAATACTGGAAAGTCCAGGGAATAATAGATTTCTAGAAGAAAAATATAGATAGATAAATATAGATAGAAGAAGGGTTTCTTGTTATTCATCACAATTCATGGATAAATTGGTAAGATCA
>NW_008360304.1:3143444-3155640 GCF_000622305.1 Nannospalax galili | reverse complement strand
TTATCAGATCGTTAAAAAAGTAACAACCTGGCACCACTGGTGTTGGAAGTGCTTAATGGGGTGCTTAATGCATCAAGGCCTTTCTGACTTGGGACTATAAAGCGTAGCAGAATCTTAAGTGTGTGAGAAAGGCTGACAGTAAAAAAAACACAGTAAAACAGGAATTTACTGTCTAGTGTCAGGTTGATAAGATAGAGAGATATGTTGGCAAAATTATGTTTTACTTTCACCTCTGGAACTGTGAATCTTAGCATGACTGTTCTGCGTTTTTTTGTAATCTTTGCTGTATATATTTCAAACCTTGCAACTGCACAGATTACACTCAGACTTTCATCAAGCTCCTTTTGCGTCTGTTTGTCACTCGCCGACTCCTTGTCCACCCTCTCGACGACCCTGTTCCCATTGGACTGAACTGCCCCGGTCTGGGCTGGTCCGTTGCAACTTATCTCAGTGGGGAGGTAGGATGGGCAGGAACAAAGTTTCCTCTGTCCACTGTCAGGTCAGAGCTCTACAGAAGGAATAGCTTGCACCTGGCAGCTAATATGGATGTGGCAAAACTCTGAGCCAGGTCATATGAAGGTTTGTGTTTTCATTGGAATAATCCACCCATTCACCTGATGACTGACAGTAGGAATTACTTACCCATGTACAAATGGAGATGTGGCCTTGACCTCAATAGAGAAACAGTAGGCCATGGATCCCTGGGCATATGATAGCCTTGGCATTCTTTCCCCATCCTATTTTCGCCGTGTTTGGTGATGTTTCCCACAGGTTCACCTTGGTGAATTCTTGCAAATTCTGGAATGGGCCTAATCATTTGCAGCCTTCCTATAAAACTGGCTGGGTAATCAAACTGAAACAGACTGCCTTGAAGTCTAGTCAGAGGTAAGAAGAGGCCTCCTGAAGACTTCTCTTTTTTTAATTTTAATTTTTATTTTTTATGTATATGAGTGTTTTGCCTGCATGTATATAAGTGTACCACATGTATGCAATGTCCAAGAAGGCCAGAAGAGAGCATTGGATCCCCTAGAACTGGAGTTACAGATGGTTGCGAACCCTCATGTGGGTGTTGGGAACTGAACCCCCATCCTCTGTAAGAGCAACAAATGCTCTTAACCACTGAGCCATCTCTCCAACCCCCAAAGGCTTCTCTTGAACAGCAAGAAACAAGCATGGCCAAATCACTCCATCCTAAGCCAACATGAATCTGAAGAAGCTTGACTGCAATAAGCCTGGAAAGAAGGTGGGAACTGTCTATCCTTCAGGGCAGGCACCACTGAGGATCTCAGGTCTGCTTTGGAGAAAGAATGCAATCCTCACTGGTAGAATTACAAGGCATGATCAATACAACACATTGAGAGACCCATCCAAAGAAAGTTCACATGCTATTATTTAGTGGCAGTGTTTATTCATCCCCTCTCCTGCAATTCCTATCTGCTGCATGACTCCTAATCAGAAGTCGGTGCTTCAGACCCAAGTCACTAAAAAAACTATGGTAACTAATGCCTCATCTCATTTTGCAAGACTAATTTCCAAAGCTCTTTTGCACACTCTGAACTGATGGTCTCAGATAAAGCACAGTGAAATGGGGGAGGAAAATGGAAATTTTAATTCTGTACTTTGAAATAATTAACCATATGGAGGCTGGGGATGTAGCTCAGTTAGTAGAGTGCTTGCCTAGTATACACAAATCCCTGTATTTGAGCTCCAGCATCGTATAAACAGTGTGGTGGTGCATGCTCATAATTTGGCACTTGTGAGGTGGAGGCAGGAGGATCACAAGTTCAAGGTCATCAAAGGCAAGTTTGAGGTCAGAAAGGACTACAGAAAACAGGGTCTCAAGTTAGCTAATTAATTAATTAAGTCCCATGTGATAAGTATAAGGTAAACCCAGCTTCTGGGCTGAACTCAATCCCAACATAATCAAGAAATTGGCCATTGATTCTCTTCCAGCGATGTCTAGGGCAATATATAGTAAGAGAAATGAAGAGTGAGAATTAGGTAAGTTAACCAGTTACCTGCCAATGGTTCACAAATAGGCAAGACCATTATAATCCAGAAACCACTGGGCATGGTGGTACACACCTTTAGTTCCGGCACTCAGGAGGCAGAATCAAGCAGATCTCTGTGAGATCAAGCCCATCCTGGTCTACACAGTAAGTTCCAGGCTAACTGGGGCCACAGAGAGACCTTGTCTCAAAAACAAAAAACACCAAGAAGGCTGAGTGGTTGATGCAGAGGCGGGAAGGTAACTGCAATTTTAAGGCCAGCCTGGGCTACATAGTGAGTTCCGGGATAGGAACTGCATGCTGACACCCTGTCAAAACAAAACAAAACAAAAAAACCCCAAAACCTTAACAACTAGAAGCCAGGAAGATGTGAAGAGGTGCCACCTGACTGTGGTTCTGGCCCATGTCCTCTCCTCACTCCCTGACCTAGCCTATTTCTAATGCCTGCCTTTACTATGGATTTGGCAGTAACATCTGGATTTCAATGACCTAAAATTCTTTTGCCTCAATATTTGTATCCCAAATCTTCCATCTTTTATCTCAGCCTAAGACCCAGGTATCTGCTACCTACTGATCAGAAGGTCTGGGCCCCAGTTTAACCAGTCTTCCTAGTTCCATTACTTCATTACTCTTTACTTTCCTCCTCCAATGAAATACAGCAGCCTCTCGCCGTTGAGTGCTTGAGACCGGAAGATGATGGTCGTAATGTCAAGGACTCCCTTTCCAGCCTCATTAGAGGGTGCGGGTCTGTGGATTCCTTTGACTATGCCCTTTAGCATGGACGTGCTTTGTTGATAATACAAGAAGTCAGTTCAAGTGATTTTTTTTTAACTCTTCTGTTAAAAGAGAGTGTGATCATAGGTCAAAATTAGTTTTCAGACACAAGGGTGATGTTTTTAGCACTGTATCTTCAAAAACTGTGTTTCCTTTGCCTTGAACTGAGTTGGCTTTAAAATGTAAATTAGTGAATGTTCTGTACATAGAAAATGATTTGATATATGGGACCATGGCAACAAGAACTTCTGTTATGGGGAAAAGGACCCAACATTTATTGAGTACCTACTACATACCAAACTATTGTATAGCAGTTTCCTCCAGATAAAACCTTCCATTTTGGAGGGAAGCTGGGTAAACAACAGGATGTTTTGAGAGGAGGTGAAACAGTCTGTCCTTCAGGGAAGCTTGTCAAGCTCAGGAAATAAACAACTCAAGAGCTTCAGCTTAAATTTACCAGTTTCACTAGGCTCCTCCTTCCTGAGACTGTTCTGAGATTCCCAGACAAGCTGAAATGCCTGGAAAAGTGGAGACCAGATGAGCTGTCTGGAAGAGGCTCAGCTACCTGGAAAGTACACTCTCCAACTTGAACCCTTGCAACATTCCAATATGACCTCTGACGAAGCAGAATGGCTCTTGGACAATGATGATAGATTATAGAAAACTAAAGTAGTTCCCTCCCTCCATCCATGCTGCTGTTCTCAACATTGCTCTTTTGACTGAACAACTGATACAAGCAGTGGAGTCTTTCCATGCTGTCTTAGACCTTGCTAATACATTTTTCTTTTTTTAAACAAATAATTTATTGAGAATTTCATACATGCATATAAGGTGTTTTGATCAAATCCATGCCCACTCCCTCCCCTCCAACTCCTCTGATATCTCCCCATCACTTTTTTCTGATAACTTCTTGTTCTCGTTCTTCTTTATTTACTAATTTATGGAGCTTTTGGCTACTTTAACATTCCCCCAACTGAAGAGGTAACCCCAAAATCTTTTTAAGGATTAGATAAAAGCTCCCAAATATTTTTGACGGTTTTGGCCTTTGGAAAGGAGTACGTTGCTGAGGGGCCCAAGGACATTGTGAGTTTTTAGCTAAAAAACTGGCCACTTTTCTTTGGGGTCTTTTTACCCTAACTGTCTAGCCAATTCCTACCTCCTATTCTTATCACACCATCCTCTGAAAAGGTTACCCAAATCGCTGATAGGCTGACCGCTCTGGCTTCTTCCATGTTGAACAGGGACGCAGGGTGAGGCAAGTATAGTACCCCTTCTTTGGGTCTATCTAAAAGACTCCCAAATTGCATAACTCTTATCTCGAGGAGGAAAAGAAAGTCCTTGAATCATGAATAGGAGATGTGAAGAAGTAAAGGCAAGAGTAATTAGCGTTACAAGTTCTAGACAGGGAACTAGAAAAAAGTCAGAACATGGCAATTTTCAAATGTTCATATGACAGTCCATTGAAATTTCTTGACAACGGCTTCCAAAAGCATCCCTCTATTGGGTTCCTCCTCATTTTTCCTTTCTCTTCCTTTATCCAGCTTTTCAAAGAACCAGTTCTTAGCACTTAGCTTCATTGATTCTTTGTATTGTTTTCTTTGTTTCTATTTCATTAATTTTCTTCTCTTCTGCTGGGTTTGGGTTTCATTTGTTCTTGCCTTTCCAGTGCCTTGAGTTGCAGTGTTAGGTCATTTATTTGGGCTCTTTCTAATTTTTTTTAATGTAGGCACTTAGAGCTATAAACTTCCCTCTTAGAACTACTTTTAAAGTGTCCCAGATGTTGTGTTGTGTTGTATTGTCTTTTTCATTGAATTTCAGGAATTCTACTTTTTTCTTAATTTCTCCTTTGACCCACCCATTGTTTAGGAGTGTGTTGTTCAATCACCATGAATTCGTGTAGTGACTAGAGCTTTGTCCAGTGTTGATTTTGAGCTTTATTGTATTTTGGTCTGATAGAATGCATGGAATTATTTCAATTTTTTTTTGTATCTATTAAGGTCTATTTTGTGACCCAGTATGTGGTCAATTTTTGAAAAAGTTCCATGGGGTACTGAGTAGAAAGTATATTCCTTGGTGCTTGGGTTGAATATTTAAAAGGTATCTGATAGGTCCATTTGATGTATCATTTAATTCAGATGTCTTTCTGTTTATTCTTTGTCCAGTTGACCTGTCTAATGGAGACAGTGGCATATTGAAGTCCCCTACTATTACTTAGGTGGGAATAATCTGTGTCTTAAAGTCCTGTAGTGTTGTTTTTATGAATTTGGGTGCACCAAAGTTTGGTGCATATATGTTAATGATTGTAATATCTTCTTGGTTAACTGTTCCTTTGGTCAGAATGAAGTGACCCTCCTTATCTCTTCTGATTAGTTTTCCTTTGAAGTCTATTTTGTCATATATTAGAATTGCAAACCATGCTTGTTTCTTAATGCCATTTCCTTAGAATATTCTTTTCCATCCTTTTACCTTAAGGCAGTGCCTGTCCTTGAAGGTGAGATAGGTTTCTTGCAGACAGCAAAGAGATGGATTTTGTTTCTTAATCCATTCACTTAGCCTGTGTCTTTTGACTGGGGAGTTCAGTCCATTGATATTTAAAGTTATTATTGAAAGATGTGTATTGGTTGCCGTCATTTTGATTGCTGTTTGTGTTCTCTGTCTAATTTTGTGTTTCCTCAATTATACCTTTATTTATTTTCTTTCATTGCCCCTAGGGTATAGTTGTTTCTCTGTTCTCTATATTGCTTCAAGCATTCTTTGAAGGGCTGGTTTTGTGGACATGCATTCTTTCAGGCTATTTGTATCATGGAAGATTTTTCTTTCCCCCTCAAGTATGATATACATTTTTGTTGGGTATAGTATTCTGGGCTGGCATCTATTGTCATGTAGAACTGGAAATACCTTGGTCCAGGCGTTTCTGGCCTTCATAGTTTGCATTGATAAGACAGCTGTAATTCTGATGGGCTTTCCTTTGTATGTAACTTGTTTTTCTTTTGCTGCTTTCAGTATTCTCTCTTTGTTTTGTACATTTAGTGTTTTTACTATGATATGTTGTGGGGAGTTTCTTTTCTGATCCTGTCAGTTTGGTATTCTATGTGCTTGTTCAATTTGTATGGGAATGTCTTTCCTTAATTTCAGGAAAATCTCTTCTACAATCCTGTTTAAGATCTGGTCAGTACCATTAACCTGAAATTCTTCTCCTTCCTCTATGCCTATGATACATAGATTTGGTGTTTTCATGGTGTTCCACATCTCCTGCATATTCCATTCCTGTGTTTTTAAAAAAATTTTTCATGACCTTTGCTTGAGCGGTCCAATTATTCAACTTTATCCTCCAGTGTTGATACTCTGTTTTCCGTTTTCTAGTGGTGAGGCTTTCCCTGTTGTTTCAAGTTGGCTTATTGAGGTTTGCACTTCCTTCTTCATTTCTGCCTGAGTTTTCTTCAATGTCTCTGTCTCTTTTGTGAATTCATTCAGAAGTTTATCCTTATCTTCTTTTAGTTCTTTGATTTGTTTGTTCATGTGTTCTTTAAATTAGTTGAATTTCTTCATCATGTGTATGATTGCTCTTTTAAATTCAGTGTCCTGGGTTATCTCTAGGGGGTTCTCCTTGTAGAACTCTTCTACAAGACTGGTGGAGTTTGATGGGAACATAGTGTTTTGCTTTTCCATTTTATTATTCTTTCGTTGTGATTTTGGCATGTGAATTTCTTTTGTTGTTTATGATTCTGATATGAGAATTAAGTTGAAGTATGCTTCTGTTTGTATTATCAGGGTGTCTAGATCCTTTCTTTATTGGTTATATAAATCTTGTTGGTACAGGGTTCAGGTTCTCTCAGGTTTAATTTGGAGGGGAGCTGATGCCTTCAGATCAACTATTCAGGAGTATCTACAGAAGCCCAGTTCGGGTTCCAGTCAGGTACACTCAGGCTTCCTTGGGCTTTGGGAGGAGACTTGTGAAATCTCAGGTAAGGGGATGGGTATGGCACAATTAGGGGAAGCTCTTCAAGTGAAGGCAGGATCTGGGCACTCTCAGGCAGTCCCCTGCATTCTCAGGTACTCTGCCAGAGGGAGGCCAGAGGGAGCCCAGAACTCCAGCACTCTCTGGTGGTCTGCTGAGATCAGAGCCACTATATCAATGGAGGTTGAAACCCACCCTCTCAGGTTGTCTGCTAGGATCTCAGCCCTAGCCTACTAAAGCCAAATCTTCCCTGGGGCCTTGAGAGGGGCCTCATGAAATCACAGGTAGGGGGATGGGTATGCCGCAATTAGGGGAAGCTCACCACCACATGGAGGCAGGATCCAGGCACTCTCAGGCAGTCCCCTGTATTCTCAGGCCCTCTGCCAGAGTGAGGCCAGAGGGAGGCCAGAACTAGGCACTCTCTGGCAGTCTGCTGAGATGAGAGTCACTATACTGATTGAGGTCAGAACCTACCTACTCCGCTAATGCATTTTTAAAATATTCCCTTAGCTGCTGAATCCCAAGACCAATTTGCATGTACTTGGAATGGTCAACACTGGACCTTCAGGGTGCTCCCCAACCCCAGGACCTTGTATAAAGAGGTTTCAGTATATAGATGACATAATGTGAACCTCTGAATGTTTTATAGAATTAGAAAAGCAAGCAAGGTAAGGAACTTGCTCAAGATGAACTGGGATTCAAGTCCAAGTCTCTAAATGTAGCACCTTTTTACAGTATATTACAGAAATAGAGGACTGAGTCAACAGGACATAATTTGGACCTGATATAGTCAGATAGTGATGAAATCAAATGAATTCTGAAAAAAAAGAATTTTGATTGAGATTGTTCATTTCATTTAAATTTCTCAATATTTTTAGGCCATGAATGTAGATTTCAATGGGACTCAAGATCATTTCATGAGAACATACGCATTTCATTCTTTCATTCCATTTGGGCTTGTTACCACAGTATCAAAAGGTTAACATGATGAATTACACCTTAATATATAGCTAGATTTAATTGTTAGATTTTTAAAGATTAATTTTTTTAATGTATGTATGTGTGGATCTGTGTGTGGATATGTGCATTTGTGAGCGCAGGTGTCTGTTAAAGCCAAAAGAGGACATAAGATCCCTTAGAGCAGTTACAGATGGTTGTGAGCCTTCCAACATCGGTGCTGGGAACTGAACTTGGGATTTTCTGGAAGAGGAGCAAGTGCTCTTAACTACTAATCCATCTCTCCAGTAACAATTTTTTAAAAATTTGTATATGAAACACATAGTTGCTTCCTTCTCCTTTGTTTGTTTTGTTTTTTCTTTGTTTTATTTTGAGACAGAGTCTCATTCTGTAGCCTTAACTCTCCTAGGACTCACTATGTAGTAGTCCAGGCTGGCCTTGAACTCATGGAAATTTTCTTGCATCAGCCTCTCAAATGCAGGTATTACAGGTGTGAGCCACCATGGCTGGCTGCAGCCTCTTATTTTAAGAATTATTTTGTTTTCAATCTACAAATTCAATGCACTACCCATTAAAATTCCAACAGAATTCTTTACAGAAATTGAAAAAATAATCTCAAATTTCATATAGAAACACACAAAAAATAGGGTAGCCAAATAATTCTGAACAGTAAAAGAACTTCTAGAGGCAACCATCCCTGATCTCAAATTGTACTACAGAGCTATAGTAATAAAAACAGCATGGTACTGGCATAAAAAAAACAGATATATCAATCAGTGAAACAGAATTCAGGACCCAGATTTGAGTCCATGTGTTTACATTCACCTGATTTTTGACAAAGGGACCAAAAACGCACACCAGAGAAAAGAGAGCATGTTCAACAAATGGTGCTGGTCAAATTGTTTAGCTGCATGTAGAAGCATGAAACTAGAACCTTCTTGCTCACCAGGAACAAAACTCAACTCCAAATGGATCAAGAACTGTGGGGGACCACAGGGACCCGCCGCAATGGGGGTCAGGGAACGGTGAGCGTGCCCGTTTTGCCAGCTCTCCTTGCCAAGGACAATCAGACATGACAGGGAGTCTAGTCAAGCAGGAACTTGTTTATTGCAGGTGTCACCAAGCTTATATAGGCAAAAACCACAGTCTGGAAATCCCCTCAGAAACCCCCTCCCCCGAATGCACCCAATCAGCTTAAAGGTCAACCTGCCACATAGGCAGGGTCCCATAGGCATCAACAATGATCATGCACTGATCACTCGTCCCCAGAGATGGGGAAGTGTCCTTCAGCTAATCGGGAGGTTTTCAAAACACGCCAAGCCTTGCCCTGCTTGTTTCCTCTCCACGCCATCTTTGCAGGGTCACTTGCAGGCTCCCACATCTCCCCCTTTTTATTTTTATCTTATAAGGCCAGACTGACTTTATTTTATGGGTTACCCATCGCATAGACAGCTCCCTGAGGAGAGATGGCTATCTTCTTCCTCTAATCTTGTGCATTTCGCCTGTCTTAGGTTGTATCACCCCTGACCAAGCCTTGCCGATCATTGCACCATGCATCTGGCCATGTGCACGTCCTGTCTTAGGAGTGCTTGTCATAGGACATCTTACCTGTCCTTGACTAAAAATATGTCATGATTAAGGGCAGCCGTATGGATAATGCCAGCCCATAATGATTCTAGTCTCGGCCCATTTAAATTAGCTGCGCATGGACAAATGGAGGGGGTCTTATTTCCGGGGGGGGTTATAATAGAGAGGAGGTGCAGTCATAGTGGTCTCATGGGTTCTTCTGCTGTTGTAATCTGGCAAAACACTCAAGGACAAGCATTAATTAGCAAGTCAAGACAATCATAATGATCTCCCTCATGACCAGATCAAGGGTAGCAGGGCACAGGTCAGTATTGGAGCCTGAGGGTAAACGCCTGTACATCATTTATTTGATTTTTGATGAACCTTGCTAGGCAGTTCAAGATGCATGGCTCAAAGGACAGCAGGAGAATGACCACAAGTACGGGGCCCAATATGGTGAAAACTAAGGTAGTCAGCCAGGGGGAAAACTGAACCAGGATTCAAACCAACCCTGTTCGTTTCCCTGGCCTTTTTCCTCTTTGCTAGCCCTTCCTGCACTTTGGCCATCAAGTCCTTTACTTCTCCAGAATGGTCTATATAAAAGCAGCACTCCTCCTCTAGGGCGACACATAACCCCCTTTGCTGGAGGTAAATCAGGTCCAGTCCCCTGTGGTTTTGCAAAACCATTTCAGCTAGGGAGGAGAGGGACTCCTGCATATGGGAAATTGAGTTTTCCAGTCTCTCAGTGTCAACATCAATAATGGCCCTAAGGTTAGAATATTGCTGTCCCTGCCAGGCTAAGGAGGCCATCCTGGTTCCCGCCCCAAGAAGCCCAGCCCCCAGGATAAGGTTGAGCATGAGGACTGAGACAGGCTCCTGCCTGATCTGTGAGAGCATCCCTTCAAGGGAATCCGGAAAATCCTCATCTGAGTGATAAATGAGTGGAGGAACCAGATGGACCATGACACAGTAGTCCTTACTGAAGTTAAGGACTTGTAAATTGACTCAGGGGTCAGGCCCATACTGCAAGCCCACCAAGTATCATTCCCCAGTACAAGGAACCTGGTGGTATTACTGGGGGCCTCAGTATGATTATAGAGGTCTTGGAGGGCCTGTGGCGGGTTACCTACACATAGGCCCCTGCCCGTGACCTGTTGCAAGGTCAGGGAAGCTTGGACTGCCATCTACATTTCTGGGAGTTCTCCCAGACATCATAGCTTCCTGTTGTTGCAATCCCCTCATAAAAGGGGGGAGGAGGCTTGTGTCATAACAGAGCCAGCAGGTGGACACTTTGGACGGGTCAGAGGAGTGCAGAAGCAGATACGCGTACCTCAAGATTTGAAGAAGGGGATTTTCCTCATTCCCAACAGGGTGCTATCTTTGGTGCATGGTATTTCCAGTGTCCCCATCTCCTGGGGCAGTAGCATTATGTGAAATGGCTGGGTATGTCCTGGGGGCCCCCGGGGCTAGGGCTTTATTCGGCCCGAAGACCCTTGTTGGCTCTGATACCTTTAGCCTAATGTTGAAGGTGACTCCCTGATTGTATCCATCTACATATAAATGGAGCCCCCAAATTTTACCCTGTAACCATCCTTCATCCTTTTTTTCCCAAGGCTATAAATCCGATTTTTAACGGATTACAGTGAAACTGTTCACATGGACCTCCTGGCCCTGTTCAGTCTCCCATGGGAGTGCTGCTGAACCCTGTGGCCATGTTGGAGCACCTGCCTATGCCCATCAAGGCTGACCCAGTATGATTTGGAATGACATATATAAGGTCAGGCAACCTGCCACTCATCCAGGGGCAATTCCCTGTCATCTCACATCCCCAGGCCGCACAGTAGAAGTCACCTCCTCCCCGACATTGATGGGCTTTCACCCGTATCCTCCCAGTCCCAGGACATATGTAAAAGGGCAGTTTTCTGATCTTTGATCTCAGGACAGGATGGCTACACCCATAACCCCAGCCCCCCAGCCCCATAGAAAGGCATCGTTTTTTGTCACACTCTCTTTGCATTCAGGCTCAGGGTCCCCAGGGGTGTATTTAGGGATATCCCATGTCCCTGCTGCAAGGTCACAGATGTCCATGTAGAGGTCGGGCCACCATGTCCATAGAACCGCCTCTTTGGTTATTTGGAACACAGTGTCCCCATACCCTGATGTGACCATCCATGTCAGTTGTTTTGGTTCATGTACTATCTCTTGGGTCATGAGGGTCCATATCAACACCATTACTAGCCTCCATTCTCTTGACATTTTGGATCTATGAGAAGAATTAAAACCCTTAATTGGTGCTGTTTTGACATTTTGGATCTATGAGAAGAATTAAACCCCTTAATTGGTGCTGTTGGTTGTCCCCGACCGCTTTCCGTCTCGCCGGCAAGAACGACGCGGGAGGACAAGTCAGGATCCTTCTGCAGCAGTTTATTTCATAAGCCTCTTACATAGCATACTAAGGATGAAGACCGAAGACGCCGAGAAGTGGGAGAGCTGTTGCTTATATATGCCCTAAAGGTCCCATTTATGACGTATAAGAAGCGGATTGGTTGCTGGAGATCACGCCACGGGAGGAGGCGAGGGAGAGCAGGCTCTTGTGCACGCCCCTTATGGGTGCAGCAGGATGTTTACTATTAAGAAGGTCCGGATACCAGCGCCATCTTGTAATGGCGGCGGAGGCTGTGGCTCTCCACAGCTTATCACATAAAAAATGAGGTGGGTGGTGGGGGAGCTACCCTAGCAGTTCATGTGACTCATGAAGTTACAGAGGAATATGTATACGAGGAGAAATCTAGAATGTGAAGGGGAACGAGGCAACTCTAATAATCACCAGCATTGATTGAGCTTTCTCTATGCCCTGTGTCCTAGTTTGTCTCTTCATTGCTGTGACAAAACACTCTGACCACTACCAACTTGGGGAGGAAAGGGTTTATTT
>NW_008360304.1:3104091-3138758 GCF_000622305.1 Nannospalax galili | reverse complement strand
GCCAACAAGATCAAGAATTTCTATTACATTCAGGGACTGTAACTGTCTCACCTCCAAATTAAACAAGGCAGAGTAACATGGTTTTCATGCAGTGTAACAGAGGCTAAACTAAGCTCTCTTTCAGAAGCACTGGTAGCTGACCCCCAGCCTCACTTCTGCCTGTAACTGTTCATTGAAATAGCACTGATGCTTCTATTTAGCTTCATGGACAGAATGGGGAGGGTCACAAGTGAGAATTTTGCTTTTAAAGGCTGAAGTTCAGGATTAATTCACTGTGAGTTTTAAAAGCCTGTTCTTGGGACTGGAGAGATGGTTCAGAGGTCAAGAATACTGGCTGCTCTTGCAGAGGAGCTGGGTTCAGTTTTCAGTACCCACATGGTGCTAACAACTGTACTGAACATCTGTTCCAGGAGTTCTCACTGTCTTCTGGCCTCCACAGACATTGCTGACATGGCTGTGTCGAACGCCCCCCAAGCCCACCAGGCTTGGGTCTTCAACAAGAAGGACACTCAGGACAAAGTCTGAAGTTATGTGAGGAATTTATTGAAAGGAAGGCAGGTGCAGGTTGAAGAGAGATCTCCAGAAGGAACTGAACTGTGGGGTCCCCCAGGTACTTTTTGTCTGACTTGGAGTTGTGGTTACCTAGGTGAGTTTTACTAACTGTCCCCGACCGCTTTCCGTCTCGCCGGCAAGAACGACGCGGGAGGACAAGTCAGGATCCTTCTGCAGCAGTTTATTTCATAAGCCTCTTACATAGCATACTAAGGATGAAGACCGAAGACGCCGAGAAGTGGGAGAGCTGTTGCTTATATATGCCCTAAAGGTCCCATTTATGACGTATAAGAAGCGGATTGGTTGCTGGAGATCACGCCACGGGAGGAGGCGAGGGAGAGCAGGCTCTTGTTCACGCCCCTTATGGGTGCAGCAGGATGTTTACTATTAAGAAGGTCCGGATACCGGCGCCATCTTGTAATGGCGGCGGAGGCTGTGGCTCTCCACAGTTGGTGTAAGCTATCCTTACAAAAATCCCGGATGACCATGTTGATGATGAACAGAGATCCAGCTATAAGTCTCATGGCCGTAGAAACCGCCAACAATCTCCACCAAGGCCTATTCATTGCAGCCCTATCAATAAAAGAGGAATTTTGTCTCATGAACCTCTGTCCATGGAACATTATGCTGATTAGTGGCCTATTGAACTTATCATTTAGTCATCATTTTCTATTGGTTCTGATTGGTTGGGGTCATCTTCCCTTTGGTTATAGAATTTAAGATTCCTAGCAGGCACCCATATGGGGTTTGATTCTTCTGTAGGGTGGACACAGCCAAAGCCTTGACCCATGGTTAGCAATGGGTCTGGGCTTCCCCATTGCCCTGTAATGGGGTCCTTCCAACATACCCACACCTCGGGTCGCTTGTTCTTACTTACCCCAATGTTTTTGGAATTTTGATTCTGATTGATTTTTTTGAAAGTTGAGAATATTGATAGCAAACAGGACCATGAGTAGTTGCAGATGGGGGCTGTCTCCCCCTTTTTGTTTTTGTAATTGCGATTTTATACATTGGTGATTGCATTCTACAATTGCTTGTCCTTGGGGATTGTAAGGGATTCCTGTATTATGTTGGACATTCCATCGTTTGAAAAATTCATGTAAACTCTGGCTCGCAAAGCATGGCCCATTATCTGTTTTAACCCTGTGGGGTAAGCCCAGAGTGGCAAAGCATTGGAGAAAGTGACTTTGAGCATGTTTGGCCCTTTCCCCCATGTGGGTTGTAGCCCAGCATGCATGTGAATATGTATCAATAGAGACAAATATGTATTTGAGTTTATCAAAGGGAGGGAAATGTGTGACGTCAGTCTGCCAAAGAGTGTTGGGTTTGAGGCCCCTGGGCTTTACTCCCTGGGGCTGTAATGGGGGCACCTGGAGGAGGGGTTGGCAAGATTTGCCTGTTCGAATGATTTTCTTTAGATCAGCAATAGGTATATGAGGAAATATTTTGTGGAGTCCTTGCCAGTTGACATGGGTGAGCTCATGTAAGTCTTGGGCTGTGGATACATTGACTGACATGAGCTGGGTAGAGGCCAACTTATCTGCTTTGGCGTTGCCTAGTGATAGAAACACAGGCAGATGTTGGTGTCCTCTAAGGTGTCAGATAAAAGGCAGATGTTCTTGTTGTTGGAGGAAGGTACGAGCCTGTATCATTAAAGGAGTAATGGGGTTTTTATCTAACTGGATATATGAGCCCGAAAACCCTGGGAGGAAGTTAACCACATACAAGCTATCAGTGAAAAAGTTTATGGGTTCTTCTACTTTACTTAAGGCCAGGAAAACGGCCATAAGTTCTTTAAACTGGGCCAATCCACTGCACTGATCTGAAAATCTCTGCAGCCCAGCATTTTTCTTGGAATAGATCACCACAGCGGCCCCATACCAGCCCCCATCAGTAAGCACCATACAGGTGTCTGGCAGGGGCTTTTGGAGGAAGAGCTGGGGGTCCTTCCAGGGGAGAGAACAGAAGGAGCTGACCCATTTATGAGGCCCATAATGGCATTCTAATACTCCCCAAAACCCTTCTAGGCTCAGGGCCAGCTGGCCATTATTTTTACATAGCCAATTAAAATCTTTAAGCCAATAGGGGACAATGATTTTGTGGGGGTCTTGGCCATAATGTCTCACAGTTATTTTGCGTCCCTTTTGCAGGAGGCCCACCAGCTGATCCATGGGTGTATAGACCCATGGCACACCTCCCAAGGAGGCATGTACCCATTGGAGAGGCCTTCCTTCTTGGATGACAGCCAACCTCATTAGGGTTCCTCCGGGCAGTACCCAGAATTCTAAATCTTTGGAGGGGTTATGTCTAGCCAATTGGGCTCGATCTATTGCTTTTTGAACCTGGCTTAGTATCTCACAGTCCTGGGGACTAAGGTGGATTGTGTCAGAGGGTTGTTTTCCTACTAACAATTGGAACAACGGTTGTAAGACCCCAGTGGAGACGGGAAGCCAAGATCGGAGCCAATTAATCTCTCCCAATAAATTTTGTAAACTGGTCAGAGTCAGCGCCGGGGGAATATCTAACTGGGGTTTTAACAGAGACACTCCTTCCAAAGAGAGCTCGGTCCCTAATATCTTAAACAGTGGGGGAATTTGTATTTTATCTGAGGAGATATGGAGGCCTCCTCTTTTTAAGCATTTTTGGGTGGTCTTATACATGCCCTCCAGCTGTTGAGTGCTAGGGGCCCCCAGAATTATATCATCCATATACACATATAGTAAGACCCCATCATGTTTCTCCACAGATTTTAGGAGTGATCCCACATAATTTTGGCAGTATGCTGGGCTCTTGGTCATGCCCTGCAGCAGCACTGTCCATTCATAACTCTCATCAGGGGTGCTATAATTGAGTGTAGGGACCGAAAACGTGAATTTTTCACAGTCCTTGGGATGTAACCGAATGGAGAAGAAGCAATCCTTAATGTCTATGGTCATTAAGACCAGGTCGGAGGGGATGGCGGGGATCCAGGGTAGTTCCCTGAGGGGGGTACCCACCAGGACCATTCTCTCATTAACCTTCTGAAGGTCCTGGAGCATTCTCCATTTTTTTGAGGACTTTTGGATAACAAACACAGGAGTGTTCCAAGGGCTTGTAGAAGCCAGATATGGCCCAGTTGTAACTGCTCCTGAACAATTTCTTTTAAGGCTTCTAACTTATTTGAAGGTAATGGCCACTGCTCCACCCAGACTGGAGGTCCCGCGGTCCATTGGATGCCGGGAACTGGAGGAACAGTGGCCTCTAGAATTTGGGGTGAATCCTAGGGACCTTGGGGGACTCTCCTAAATAATTTTGCAGATTAGGCAACCCTCTAGTGGAAGGGGTAAACTCCCTCTCCGCTTCTTCCTCATCCATTATGTTGTCTAAAAAGGCCTTATTATCAGTGATGATGAAGGTCTGGGCATCCCCCAAGACGTCCTGTCCCATAAGGTTGCTTGATAGCCCTGCGGCCACCTGAGGCTGCACTTCTCCCTTGGCCCCATTGGCGTCCTGCCAGCAGAGCCACTCTTTAACTTCCTCTGATGGGGTGTTGCCTCCCACGCCCAAGATCTGGGGCCCTGGAACCAAAGTCCAATGCCATGGGAATTCCTCCTTCCGGAGGATGGTTTTATCAGCCCTGGTGTCAATTAAGCATTGAAACCTCTTTCCATCTATGAGTATGTCCATCTTGGGCCTCACGCCTGCAACTATGGGGACTGTCCAATTGGCCTGCAGACAGGGGTTAGAACTGGATGTTGGGGCAGGGCACTGGGACTGATCCGACGGGGGGCTGTGTCTCATGCCTCCTTGGAATGACGGGGCTAGAGGATGCCCCTCATTTAGTTTAAAGGCTTCCCTTCAATGTCAAACTGAGACCTACAGTCTTTTTTCCAGTGGAATCCCATATGACATTGAGGGCACGGCGTGGTTGGGGCCCCATCAGGCCCTCTCCCCCTGGGTCTGGGCCTGTTACCCTTTTCTGGGTAGTCTCTTTTAAAATGTCCAGACTGGCCACAACCAAAGCATTGGTCCCCTCTCTGTGGCCCCCCTTTTCCTATTTGTGGTCCCCCAGCCCCTGCTGATGCCAAGAATACTTGTGACAAGGTGGAGGTCAGTGCCTCTGTGTGGGACTGCAAGGCTGCCTCCATGGCCCTGGCTTGGTGTGTCTGAGTCCCCACATCCTTAGCAGCCACTATCCACCTTCCCATGGACTTGTCCCCAATTCCAGCACAGGCCAATTAACTATCAGAGTTCATCCCATCCCATATTAATAGCTTAGTGAACTGTTCCCTTAGCAGGCCAGGGGGGAGTTTGCATCATAGGCTCCTCTCCACCCTGTCCACAAACTCATGAAGGGGCTCATTAGGGTTTTGTGTGATCCCTGTAATTGGAGCATCTGTGGGTACCTCATCCAACTTTCTCCAGGCCAATAGCCCCAGGGTCCTCACTTGATCTGTATAGGGTGCAGCAATAGCCACCTGTTGTGCCCCTGTAGAATACTGATCAGCAGTATCTGACAGCATCCCAAAGGTAATAGGGACAGGGCGGGGAGGGGTTGGCAGCCAAATTCCTTTCTGCTTGAACTTAGCACTCCTCCTTAAAGAAGGCACACCATTTAATAAACATGGGGCTTGGAAGGATGGCTTTCACGAGGTCCAGCCAGTCCTTAGTGGTACAGGGCTGGTGGGCTAAGCCCTGAAAGAGGGTGAGTTAGGTCCATCCTTGGCTACTGACTTTTTAAATTCTTTTAAATCTTTAGCATCCTAGGGGTACCAGGGGGTGGGGCAATTGCCCCCAGGATTTACATTGACCGGGAACGCCTCTACCGCCTGCTGCGGCTTACTAGCCCTGTAATATGCTGGTGGTTCATTCTCCTTTTCCTTACCCTATATGGACTCTCCCTTTCCTTCTGGGTGCTCGGGGGGCACTGAGTTGGGGGGCCAAGGTGCTTCATCCCTGCCCATGGTGGCCATTCTGCAGGTGATCCCTCCAGAAGCAGCAGGGGACTCCTGCAAGTGCGGGCACCTGCAGGGGGTTTCTGTTTATGTTTCACCCTCTCTCCCTTGTACCTTGTGGGCTTCCATTTCTTTTCTGGGCATTTGAAGGGGGCTGAAGGGGAGGCAGGACACTCCTCCTCCAGCCATGGTGGCCAGTTTACATGTGCCTCCACCACCCCCCCCACCTCCTCAGGAGCACAAGCACCCATGGTGGCTTTTGGTTTTGGTTTTGTCACCTGGCTCTTCTCTTCATCAAACCTGACCCAATCATCGAAGCAGGGGTCAGCCCTTTTGGGCTCTGGCTTCAGGGCACTGGGCTCCTGGCCTTAAAGCATGACTTCATGACAGAGATAGTGGGGTAGGATCCCAATGGAGGGTCCACCCCCCCTCCACAGTGACCCTCTGCCAAGTGAGCCGTTCAACCCGGTTCCAGACACCCCATGTAAACAGATTGCTGGTGGGCAACCAAGGGGCCAAGTGTAGGGCATCCCCCCACACCCTCAGTGCACTCTAGTCCATTAATTCCAGACCCCGACTCTTCAGCATGTATCTCAGCGCTTTAAGTGCCGGGTCCTCAGGCTTACTGTTGCTGTTACCCGTCTTTTCGGGTCTCACTCACCTCGGAGCTCGCTTGGCCCTGACCAATCTAGGTCCTCTCTTCAAGCCCCATGTTTGGCCCCAGTTGCGGGGGGCCACCCCAAGATCCCACCTCGGAGAGACCCACCGCAGTGGGGGTCAGGGAAAGGGGAGTGGGCTCTCTGCCCGTTTTGCCAGCCCACCTCGCTGAGGACAATAAGATGTGACAGGGAGTCTAGTCAAGCAGGAACTCATTTATTGCAGGTGTCACCGAGCTTATATAGGCAAAAACCACAGTCTGAAAATCCCCTTGGAAACCCCCTCCCCCGAATGCACCCAATTGGCTTAAAGGTCAATCTGCCACATGGGCAGGGTCCCATAGGCATCAACGATGATCACGTATCCCCAGAGACAGGGAAGTGTCCTTCAGCCAGTCGGAAGGTTTTCAAAACATGCCAAGTCTCACCCTGCTCACTTCCTCTCCACGCCATCTTTGCAGGGTCGTTCAAAGGCTCCCACAAAGAACCTCAACATAAGACCTATACCCTAAATCTGGTAAGGGGAAAGTAGAGAATATGCTGGAATTTATAGGCAACAGGAAAAGGCTTTCTGAACAGGACTCCTATAGTACAGTGGTTAAGTCCAACGATTGATGAATAGGACTATGTGAAGCAAAAAACTTCTATACCACAAATGGCACCATCATTGAAGTGAAGAGGCAGCCTACAGAATGGAACAAAATCTTTACCAGCTACACATCTGACAGAGAATTAATATCTAGAATGTATAAAGAACTCAAAAAATTTAAACACATACACACACACACAACCCAATAAAAAATGGGACAAGAAGCTGAACAGAGAGTTCTCAAAAGATGAAATGCAAATGACTGAGAAATATTTAATAAAATGTTCAAAATCTTTATTCATCAGGGGAAGGCAAATTAAAACCACTTTGAGATTTCACCTACACTACTCAGAATGGCTAAATTCCAACAAAGAGAAACAAGGATAAATGCTGGTGAGGGGAACCCTTATCCACTGCTGGTGGGAGTGCAAAGTGGTGCAGCCACTATGGAAATTATTATGAAGTTTCCTCAAAAAGCTAGAAATCAACGTGCCATATGACCCAGCCATGCACTCTTGGGCATATGCTCCCAAATCTCTATATCTTGCTACAGATATATCTGCTCATCCATGTTCATTGCTGCTCTTTTCACAATAGCCAGGAAATGGAAACAACCTAGATGTCCATCAACTGAACAATGGATAATGAAAGTATGCTACATTTACATAATGGAATATTCATTTCAGGGTCAAAAAACTCTGAAATTATGAAATTCAAGGTAAATGAATGGAACTGGAAAAAATCATCCTGAGTTGAGGTAACTCAGACTCAGAAAGACAAACATCATATATTCTCTCTCATATTTGGATGCTTCAATTGGAAAATCAGGAGAGGTCAGGAAACAAATGGCCAGACCCAAGGGGGATTGAGGCAGTGCTTGATATAAAGGGGTAAGGGGAATAGTGTAGACAGTACTAATGGTTAATTAAGCAGGGCAGAAGAGGGAGTATGGGAAGGGATAATTAATGCTAAAGGCCTTTAGGAAAAGCCATATGGAAACCCATTACTTTAGAATATATATTTGTATATATTATATATTACACACATAAAAGGAATTACATTATAACTGGGGGACATTGCCCCTACTAGACACCATAGGCTATCAAAGTAAAAGCCCAGTGCCAGGGATGAACTTCCTCTTTTGAAGGTATTGAACAGGGGTACCATAGACTCTAAAACAGTACTGACCATTGCCCCTGCTCTTTGTCCCATTTTCCCAGCAGAATTTAATGGCAAGACCCTGTTGCTGAAGACACTACATGCATGAACCATAGAACAAAAAAGGAGAAATCAAGCTGGTGCTGACTTCAAACTTCATTTCTACCAGCTAGCTTTCATAGTGCTGGAAGGTGCTATGCTTGCTACTGAAAGAAATAATTACTAACCTCATCGAGCTGTGAATCCAGTATGCTTCAAGAGCAACTAGCCTGGAAGAATATGACTCTGGTACAACAATGGTGCAAATATTATAGGAGTAACCAATCACTTTCTAATTGGATTTAAGATCTACTTCATAAATCTGTGACTAGGGAAGCTATAAAACATAGTGGAGAGTCTAATACTATTAGTCAATGTGCAGAGAATAAGAAACTGCAGAGTGATTACCCCTGAATAGGACACATATACCAAATTTCTGCCTCCCAAGACTCAGGGGTCATTGCAGAAGGGGTGCTGGAAAGATTGTAAGAGCCAGAGGAGGTGGGTGACCATAAGGAAATAATGCTTTCCGAACAGCTAGTCAGTTACTCATATGAACTCACAGCAATGGTGATGACACACACAATTTCCTTGAAAGTTCAAACCAGTCACAATTATAGCATAGACTTGGGGAAGTAGGTAAGAAATCACAACCTGACCTGAGGAACTATTGGAAACTGATGGCTTCTGGAAAGAGGAGAGTCAGTATTTTTCAAGTGTGTAACTCTTGATAGGTTAACCAGGCTCCAGTGAATGGACCCACATCAAAGGGCATTTGGGGATGCAAATTTAAGTCTCTAGGCACACACACACACACACACACACACACACATACATACACATGAGTGTGTGTGTGTGTGTGTGTGTGTGTGTGTGTATTAGGAAGAAGGGTTGCAGATTTGCAGATAGGGGAGGGGATCTAAATATGATCAAAATATATTGTATAAATTTGCAAAAGTTCAATTTAAAAGAAAATAAATACATTATTTGCTTTTAACTTTTGAGGAAAAATACAAATACAAATGAAATATTCATTTGTATTTTAGGCCACTTTTACTGAATATTCAGACTGAGAGTGTTGCTGCCTCTGCTGTTAGGTTTTGGGGGTCACAATAGTCTGGGGATTATTGCACCACTCAGGAGTCTCAAGAATGGGAAACCAACAGTCTTTCCGACAATCCATAGAAAATAGTTGAACATAAACTCTTATTTAAGATGCAGTTTTTTTCTCTGAAGTCTCTTCCCTCATAAAAACTTGTCTTTCTTTAAAAAAAAAAAAAAAAAAAAAAAACTTCTCTTTCTTTTGTTCACCTCAAATCTTTTTTTTTTTTTTTAAGAGACAGGCTCTCACTGTGCAGTCCTGACTGGCCTGGAATTCACTGTGTAGATCAGGCTGGCCTCAAACTCACAGTGATCCACTTGCTTCTGCCTTCAGAGTGTTGAGATGAAAGGCATGGTCTCCCATCCCTAGCTACTTCAAATCTTGAAATAAATAACACTGTCCATTGATGGAGTTGGTCCAAAAAACACATATATAATTTTTACATTGGGTAAATACACATTAATACTTCTACTTGGAAAGGAATTAAATTTAATTAATTAATTTTAGTGCTGGGAACTGAACTTAAGGCCTAACACATTCTAGGCAAGTGCCTTACCATTGAGGTGTGTTTCAAGCTCAAGTTCTTTTATTTTTAAAAAAGAACATGGAGGTGGGGGGGTAGGGAGGTGGGGGTGGTCCTGGGAGGAGTTGGGAGAGGGGAGGAATATAATGAAAATACATTGCATGAAACTCTCAAAGAATTAATTTTTTAAAATTGAAAAAAATCAAAAGAATTTAATGAAACTATATATGCCAAATTCGAACTGACAGGTGCCCATTTAAAAAAGAGAAAGCAAGATGGCTTAGCAGGTAAGGGCACTTTCTGCCAAGTCTGACATCTTGAGTTCAATCCCTTGCACCCATGTGGTGGAAGGAAAGAACCAATTCCTGAAAGCTGTCCTCTGATCTCCAACGCATGAGGTTGGCACCTAAAAACAGAAAGACAATAAAGTGGATTTACGATAGGCATCTATCATTAAGTACACAAAAGATGGCATTCATCATTAGTTAAGAAACCTGGGGAAATCTATACACTGACTTTTACTGTGAAGACATCAGCTAAACCACTGGAAGGTTGGAGGGGAAATATATCTATTATGTTAAGTCCCAATAAGGGCCTGGGGAACAGGCACTCATGATGGGGCTGCACTTTAGTGCCTCTTTGTAGTGCAATTTGATAAACTCTACCAAACATTTAATATGAAATACTTTGATATGCTAATTCTGTTTCTAGGAATCTATTCTGTCACAAACTGGGCATTCTGTAAACAATGCCAAGTTAAAGTCAGCTTTTTCCATAATTTCATTCTGACCCCAAAGTGATATTCTGGCACTGGAGAAATGGCTTAATTGGTAAAGTGCCTGCCACACATGCATGAAGGCCTGACTTTAGATTCCCAGCACCAATGTAAAGAAGACCAGGTGGAAGGAAAGGCAGATCCTCATTGGCTAGCCAGCCTATCAATCTATGAACTCCAGGTTCAGTGAAAGACCTTGTCTCAAAATATAAGGTGGAGAGTGATCAAGAGAGACACCCAATGTCAACCTCTGACCTCCACAGCACCTGCATGCACATCTGCACACATCCATACAAAGCACATACATATACATGCACACACTCATTCTTATACATACTTGCACACATGCATACACCACACACACACACACAAATAAATACAAAATAAAAAAATTATAAAAGTGATATTCTGAGACCTTTTAAAAGTATCTATTTCATTTAAAAAATTATGTGTATTTGTGTGTGTGTGTGTGTGTGTGTGTGTGTGTGTGTGTGTGTGTGTGTGTTTAGGAATATGCACTTATGAGTATAGCTGCTCGCAGAGTCCAGAGAGGGCATCAGGTCCTGTGAAGCTGGAGATAACAGTTGTGAGCTGCCTAACATGAGTGCTGGAAAATAAACTGGGTCCTCTGTAAAAGCAACATGTGCTCTTAACCACTGAGCCATCTCTCCAGCCCTGTGAGACCTTGCTAGGTCAGTTTCCATTTCTCTACACAACTCACTCAACAGCTTGTCAGTGAGTGATTGCAGTGTATGAATTGTTCAGTTTGGGGATAGTGACTTGATCTTAAAAAGAGAAAACACAGGCTGGATATGGTGGCACATACCTTTAATTCCAGCACTCAGGAGGCAGAGGCAAAGGGATCTCTATGAAATGAAAGCCAGTCTGGTCTACATAGCAAGTTCCACGCCAGCTGGGGCTACAGAGAGACCCTTTCTCAAAAATCCAAAAAACAACCAACAAAAGAAGCAAAAAAAGTAGACATTTAAAACTAAAAATTTTCCTACATCATTATCTATATCTATCATAGTTTTTTAGAAAATATTTTATTTATTATTTTTATTTTATATGTATGAGTGTATTGCTTGCATGTATGTGAGTGCACCTGTGTCGTGCAGTTGCTGTGGAGGTCGGAAGAGAGCTTTGGATTCCCCTGGAACTGGAGTTAAGGATGGATCATGGCTGCCATGTGGGTGTTGGGAATCGAACCTGGGTCCTCTGCAAGAGCAGTCAGTGCTCTTAACTGCTGAGCCATCTCTCCAGCCCCTTTTATAATGCCAAATTTACATCATGTCATTCAGGCTTATGACCATCTCAAACTTAATTATGCTTTTTTCATTTCAGGCTAGTTTTAAATTTCATTGTTATTACATTGGCAGTTCAGTCTGTATGCTGCTGTGGTTGTTTGAATGAGAATGTCCCTCATAAGCTCCAAGTATTTGGGCATTTTGTCCCCAGTTGATGGTGCTGTTTTGGGAGGTCTTTGAAGGTGGCTGTGCTAGAGGAAGCACATCACTGGGCATGGGCTTACAGAGTGCTTAAGCCTTGACAGATCTCCAGTTGCTCTCTGCTTCCTGTGTCTGCTTGAAGATGAGTGCTTAGCTTCGGCTCCTACTCCAACCACTTCTGCCAACATGCCTCCCTTCCAAACATGATGGACTCTTGCCCATTGGAATCTTAAGCAAAATAAACTCTTCCTTTTATAAGTTCCCTTGGTATGGTGTTTCTGTCATAGAAACAGAAAAATAACTAATACAGCAATTAATAATTTGGAATTTTAAGACTTCTTTGTGGCCAAGATAAGTTGATCATATTAATCTTTAACAGAATATTGACAAATTAATCCCAATAGTGCATAAAAGAGCTACTGTGAGCAATCAAAAATTAGAAAACAGATGAAAGTCATGAAGAGACATCTCACTGGAGTTCATGTCGATGGGCAAATGAATACATGCCAAGAGGTTAAATGGGTGCTGTTGCCATTAGAGAAATCCAAGTTAAGATCATGGTGAGGTATTAACTGACTAAAAAAAAAATGATGGGGCTAGAGAGATGGCTCAGCAGTTAAGCACTCTGGCTGCTCTTGCAAAGGACCTGGGTTCAGTTCCCAACACCAACATGGTGGGTAACAACCATCCATAACTCTAGTTCCAAGGGATCCAGCACCCTCTTCTGACCTCCTCAGGAATTGCATGACATAGGTGCACTTATATACATGGAGGCAATCCATGCATACACATAAAATAAAAGTAATAAATTAAATATACATATATATTTTTTGTTTGTTTGTTTTGGTCTTTTTGAGACAGGGTTTTCCTGTAGCCCCAGCTGTCCTGGAACTCACTATGTAGACTAGGCTGACCTTGAACTCACAGAGATCCACCTGCCTCTGCCTCCTGAGTGCTGGGATTAAAGGTGTGCACCACCATGCCCAGCATAAATTAAATATTTTTAAAAACAGTACGACAGTACACTGACACTAGATGCTGGTGTCAGTGTGGAGAAACTGAATGGTTACAGTATTGTTGTTAGGAAGGTAAAATTATATAGATACTCTGAAAATAATTTAGCAATTAAAAAAAATTTATTGTTTTAAATTTTTTATGTATGAGTGTATTGCCTGCATGTATGTAAGTGCACCAATGTTGTACAATGCCTGCGGAGGTCAGAAGAGGGCATCAGATTCCCTGGAACTGGAGTTACCAACAATTGTTAGCCTCCATGTGGGTGCTGGGCACCGAACCTAGGTGCTCTGCAAGAGCAGCCAGTGCTCTTAACTGCTGAGCTATCTTTACAGCCCCATTTTAGTAATTTCTTATAAGGTATATATGCAATTAAACTATCACTTAGCAATTATGCTATTGGTCAATAAAATGAACCTTATATGTGAATGTTCATAGACTCTGTAATAGTTAAAAGCTAAAAAAAAAGAACAAAAACCAAACTCATGTCTTTCAGCAGATGAATGATTAAACAAGCTGTGGATACTTTCCATGGACCACTGCTTAGGAACTAAAAGGAGCCAGCACTACTTAGGTGAATCTTTAAGGCCTGATGCAGAGTGTAAAGACCAGTCTGAAAAGGTCCCATACTGTATAGTTCTGCTTGTGCAGCATTTTTAAAGTGACAAAATAGATGAGTGGTTGCTGGGGGAGAGATGGAGAAGAGGGATGTCAGTGTTTTTATGAAAGCAGTCGGGGCATTCTGGTGGACATGGAATGTTCTGTATGTGAGCTGTGGTTGACAGCATGTACATACACAGGCAGTGCAACTGTACAGAATGAAATGTGGACATGTGAATATATGCTGAATTAGGGAGTGGGAACAAGGCGCATGGGTTGTATGAATATCAGCATCTTGCTTGTGACAGTATATTGCATTGTGAAATAGGAAAAACTGGCAGAAAGTATCGTTTATATTCCTTTTTTAACAATTACATGGCAATCTACAATTATATCAGTAACGTTTGGATTGACATATTGTACTAATGAAATGTAGGCCTTTATTTTTTTTCTCCTCTCTATTTTAAATTGTTACCTGATTTTTTTTTTCTGGCACAGTGACAAAGTAAATTTGTTTTGTGGATTACTTCTGAAAAACGAAAAATATTACAGAAAAGGATGAGTGTTCTCCTAACTAATATATGCCAAATGGAGCGTTCTCAGTTCCAGTCACTCCAGTCCGTCATATTAAGTTTCATCTTCTTTAATTACAGGAATTGAGTTGCAAAAAAAACTTGCCTTACATGTGGTGAGGTGGCAATTTTATGATAATGAAGTGGTGAAGTCCTCTGTTTTTGGAATTCATAATGTGCATGACATCCCAGAGCTGATGGAGATTTCTTTTCAAGTCTATCTGTTCATCTTTCCACCACTGAAAAATTGTCTTCTCATTGCACTCATAATAAATGATGATTACTATTATTAATACTAATGGCCCCAACAACATTATACCAGTATGATGCGCCAGTGATTACATAGAGAAATTTGATAGGTGTTATTTTCCTCCTGAAATTTCTCTTCACTCATTGTTACCTTGCTATTTCTGCATATTTGTTCTTTGAGAAACCCTGCCTGTTATTTCCTCTGTAATTATAAGCTCTCTGGGTGAGGCTTCTTCACGTTAGATTCCTGTCCACTGCCTGGAGCATGGTGATCATTCCATAATTGCTTTTCTCCTTTTGATGTTGACATCTTCAAATGAAGATAGTACCTCACAAGATAGGACAGACATCACAGCAGCCAGGATTCACTTGATAATTTGCTTCAAACTCTAGCACCTTGATTTTTGGAAGATTGATGTTGATAACCTTGATTTATTAATTTCTTGAAGACTTTGAAATCCAACCTTAAATGCTGTCATTTTTGGTGATTCCATTGTTTATGGTAATATTTAACTTCAAATATATAAAATTTTGATAAAGATTGATATTTGCCAACTCAGCATTGATAGTTCTATTTTCAGGTTTATTGTTATTATATGTCACAGATTTAGAACCAGATTAATGTCCAAACCTATGAATTTACAAACTCTTAGGCAGGAGAATGAAGTATACTCAAGCAGCAATTAGACCATCTACCAATCTGATGTCTTTGGAAAAGGAGACTGAGAGATAGAGTTAAGGAACTTGCAGGGAAATGTATCTAGATCACAGCAACATGGCATGTTAAATAAAGTACACATCGCTGTTTTAAAAAGAAAGTATTTATGACAGTGACCTACGTGATCCTGTCTATCAAGTAAGGCTATCATTGGAAATAGCCTCACAGGCCAGAGGTGCATGGAGATGTGTTGTTACCCCAGCACATCTAAAATGATGGTAACATACTGTTAAAAAGCAAATTCATGGGCCTGGAAAGATTGCTCAGTGGTTAAGAGTGCTGATTGCTCTGGCAGAAGACCCAGGTTCAAATCCCAGCACCCACATGGCAGCTAACAACTGTCTGCAGCTCCAGTTCTAGGGTATCTTCTGACCTCCACAGGCATTACACGACATGGGTGCACTTACATACAAGCAAGCAATGCACCAATACACATAAAATAAAAATAATAAAATATTTAAAAAATATATAAAGCAATCCACTGCACAAAGAGGTTAGCCAACATCGTTTTGCTGAGTTTCGTCTGCATAGAAGAAGCAGTGCATACTGATTTTGCATCTTATCTACAAGAAACAGTGTCATTAGAGGAGGATACCTCAGACCATTCATACTAGAGAGATCCAATAAGAGGAGGTGAGAACTGGAGCTGAGCTGCAGAGCTACTTATTCATAAATATGGCTTCATGCTTGGGTGGCCTGAGAGACTCCAGGTGGCTTCTATTCTGCTCCTAGTCAATCTCTTGACTCAAAATTGTAGACACAAAGTTGGTATTTTTTCCAGACCAACCAAATAAATATGCCCAGATAGTTCCTTATCCAGCAGAAGCAACTTAGTGACAATGGTATACTTTGGTTAAAGGTGGGCTAATTTAATGCAGTGACTGTGGTGCAAAGTGGGATGCAGGAGGCAGGATCAGGTCCCTCACCAGTACCACTGCTCCTGAAAGTAACTCAGATATTGATAAATTTCATTTTCAACCTCTTTTTGGAAATACAGCCACAAGAGTCTCTACCTTGAATTCTTCCAGTGAGATTTTGTTTTCAGTGGTATCTCTACTCAGATTGTTGCAATCAAAAGCAGCTGTCAGGAAACATTTTATTCCCAGCAATGCTTGACTTTTCATTGAAGTAAAACACGATGAACTTTTCTTCTTCTAAATGCCTTGTGGAACTTAAATCACCCAAATGCTAAATGTTTCCAGAAATTTTTATTTAAGGGTTAGAGCTAAATGCTGTTAATCCTGTTCTCTGGACTGCAAACCTCTATAACTGGAATAAAGATGCAATTTAGTTAACAAATGCTTATTGTCCAACTGTCAAAAATACATATAAATCAATGCGCTAATGGAAAAATCTTGCAACTTTTTTTTTTCTTTAGCTGGCTGCTAACCTTAGGTGAGTCACCTGATCTCTGTGGTTACCAGCTTTCTTATTTTTTTAAAAAAGGAGGTGGGGATTGGTCTAGGAAACTCCCAAGTTCCTGTTTGTTCTAACCATGCCCAGGTCTATAGGTGGTCAAGAGAAAGAAATCATTTCTTTGACTATTCTATAAGGCTTCTGTCTATTAGTCCCATTCTTCAGACCACTTGTATATGAGTGTGTGTGTGTGTGTGTGTGTGTGTGTGTGTGTGTGTGTGACCTCAGTGCTGTCTACCATTTGAGGCGTAATCCTCCACAGGCCTGGAACTCACTAAGTAGGTGGAGTTGACTCACCAGTGAGCCCTAGGGATCTGCCTGTCTCTACTCCCTAGCATTAGGATTACAAGCATGTACCACCAAGCCAGTTTTTTTTTTTTCAAAGTGAGTTCTTGGGGGATTGAAGGTCCTCATGCATGTGGTCTTGAACTGAGGGAGCTATCTCTTCAGCCCTCTTCAGATTGCTTTGTATATAAATTTGAATTCCTTTAATTCTTTGAGGGTAATTATCACATGTAAATACAAGTGTTTAAACTGTTAGGAACTATGGCCAGAGGAGCCTTAACATCAAGCTAAGTAAACTTTCTTTAATTAAAGCAACCAGAACAAAAAAACTTCATGTATTTGTTTCCTTAGTCATCCCAGCTTGCCTTGATATGTTTTTAATAAACTGTGTGACTCACCAGGAAGGCAGAGCAAGAGATTGTTAGCATTTTAGACTGCTTGCTGGTAAAAGTGCTCAAGGGAAGCTATGATGAACAGCTGTCAACCAGAGTCTTAGAAGGAGATTGAATATGAAATGACAGCTGCAAAGACAGAAAGACACTTAATATCCTCCAGGTTTTATTCAGAAATAAATATTGATAAATGAATGTTTTCCTTTCTCTGGGGTAACTAGCAATAACATGAAAAAAAAATTCCTTCTGCCTCAGCAGAGTGTGATGAGACCAGGACAAATGAAGGAGGATGTTTAGACCAATTTAAAAAGATCATCTCTCCTTGTCTTTGTTTGATTTCCTCTTTGGGTTGCTGACCTGCATTATGACAATGATAAGAGGCACTTTGAGACATTTTATAAATACTGACTCTGCAGCTTGCACTTATCAGTAACTTTTTCCCAGCCCCTATTTAGGCAAAAGAAAATGAAAGCAAATTTTGTATTGCTAGCTAATCTCAGAAGCTATACGAGAAATGGGAAACCAAGAGTTCCACTAGAGGAAAGAGCAATATAGTTGGAAGAAGCAAGGCTACCATTGCTCAAATGATCATGATTATACAATTGTTTCTGTTTTTCTTCAATAATCGATGCCTGCATTATGATCATATATGTAATTGCTAAGTAGGGCATGAATAAGGTGAGTCAGGTATGGCACTGTACCTCATAATCCCAGTACTTTGGAGGTTGAGGCAGGAGGATCATTAGCTGAAGTGTAGCCTGGGCTATGTAGTAAGATAGTGGAGAGAGAGAGACATAGACACACACACACACACACACACACACACACACACACATTTCAGACAATTGTAATCCAAGGTGGTAATTCAATTTATACAACACTTTCTGTATATATTAGTGCAACTCAAGTAAGGATGAGGGTAGCCTTTGTCAAATGTCTAGAGATATTTTTAGCTCTTCCAACTTTGAGGAATCTACTGGTATGTTGGTCAACTTTTTGTTGCTGTAACTAAATACCTAATATAATTAATATAAAGAGGAAAGGGTTATTTTGACTTGTCGTTTTGGAAGTTTCAATCCATGGTGAGTTGGCCCTGTTCCTCTAGTCCTATGGAAAGGTAGAGAATATTAGCGTGGGAGTGTGCAGCCAAAGAAGCCGGTTAACCTCATGGTTGGGAATAGAAGAGGAAGAAAACAGAGCTCCACAATTCCTTTGAAGAGCTCACCCAATGACATAAACTTCCCATTAGGCCCCACTTCTTAAAGGTTCTGTCATGTAATATTTGTCTATTGGTGTGCTAAAACACTGCTCAAAACCATCTTGTGCGGAAAGAGTTTATCTAATCTTATACTTCAAAAGTATAGTCCATTTTTGAAGGAACTCAGGGCAGGAATCCTGGAGGCAGGAGCTGAAGCACAGACCATGGTGGAATGCTGCTTACTGGCTTGCTCCTCTGGCTCAGCCTGCTTTCTTATTCAACCCAGCACTACCTACATGGTGGGCTGGGCTCTCCTACATCACTCAACAATCAATAAAATGCCTCACAGACATGCCAAGAGGCCAGTCCAATAGAGGAAATTCCCCAGTTGAGGTTCCCTCTTCCCAGTTGTGTCAAGTTGACACCTGAAACCAGCATATACCACCTTCCAGTAGCACAAAGCCAAGGGGCCAAGCTTTTGGCAAATGGGACTGTGGGGGACATTCAAGACTGAAACTTTAGTCCTCAGCAAGTAGAGATTAGGAGCATTGCTAAATATTTTACAATGTACAGGAGAGCTCTCCCAGCAAAGAGTTCTGTAGCCCCAAAATGCCAGTGGTGTTGAGGCTTAAAAATGAAGTTGAACATTATAAAGACAACTGGGTGTGGCCTGATGCCTTCTGCAGCATAACTGTTTGGGGATGGAATGACTGCGTTACTAGAGAATTGGAAGATTGACTGGTCCATTTCTCCAGACTTTGTATCAGGGAAATCCAGGGAACTGGCTGATTTTAAGTACCTGATTCAATGTATTTTCCCAGAGCCACTAAACTGCACTGAAGTGCTGAACAGGGGAATCTTTAATTTTACCTATCATAGAATATTAAAAATACATGTGCCACTAGTTTACCAGGGAGAAAGACTCCAGGTTCTTTCTCATATCCCCACATAGGAAATTGTGGCAATCCTCAAGTGAGCAAAGATACAGACCAGAAAATAAACAGTAGTTTCTATGATAAATAGTCTGTGTACAAGCAATTTGATCAGTCAGAGCAGAGGGCAAAGTATATATGTGTGTTAATGGCAGCATGACTCTGTGTGCTTGTGTGTGTCTGTGCATGTGCATGTGCGTGTGCATGTGCGTGTGTGTGTGTGTGCCTCAGATGAGGCATGTTGGTGAGGAAAATCTTCCTGGAGGAACTCAGACTTAGTTTAGGAAGTAAGGCTTCAGACTATCATTTCTATAGATGTCAGGTAGCATTCTGACTTTTACTGTTATGTTGCAACTGAGAGCACGAAGGATGAATTACTGAGATGGAAGGTAGCACATTGGTCTTTGCCACAGCAGGTCAAATGTCCCCCTCAGAATTACTACCGGTGGCTTTCCCAGGTTTCTGAGGAGATGCTAGAAGAGACTGTCCTGTGGTCTCATCAAAGATATTCCAGTCATCTATGCCCCAAAGACTGTGACACATTGGCCACAGACAGGCCCTTTGACATTAAGAGGCTTTAACATTTGTGTGTGGCAGTGGGAGGTATTGCTAGAAGAAACCTATGTGTTTAATTCAGTTGTGTTTGTTATTAAACTTCATTCAGTATATTTATAACACAATATGAAATCCAAGGTGATATCCCAATCAAACAGTACCAAAAAAATTACAAATGCAATTTGCAGTGTTTTACACTTTTTCAGCAAAGTGAAATATATTTGTCAACTCTATATGCTAACACTTGACATTTTCCATTTTCTATAGTTTGAATCTTGTCCATTCCCCAAATGGCCCAAGTGTTAAATAAAGGCTTGAGCCCCAGCTTGGTGTGTATAGGAAGTGGTAGAGCCTTTAGCAGTGGGGGTCTGGTAGAGGCTTTCCATCATTAGGAACATGCCCTTGAAGGGGAATTAGGACCCTGGTCTCTTTATCTTTTCCTTCATCATTTCATGGCATTGTGGCATGTGCTTTTATAATTATCAAGTAATGTGTGGGTGGCACTTTGAGACTACTTGACTAGCCTATTTCTATTTTTCACCTAATGGTTTTAGCAACCAGTAATTATTCTTGATTGAATCAAGTATTATGCTTATGATTATCAAATGGTCATGTTTCTATTTCTTTCATGGATTCCATACTTATTAATTGGTACTCTGTAAAGAAGGGCTTTTCTTTCTCCATCTTCTAAACTCTTTTAATTTTATGTATATGTGTATGAATATTTTGGCTGCATGTATGTGTGTGTACCATTTGCATGCTTGATATTCCCGGAGGTCAGAAGAGGATGTTGCATTCCCTGGAACTGGAAGAAGAGAAATTATTGACTTTTTGTATTTTAGTTATTAGTATGGGCTCATAGGTTTTCTTTAATTCAGCATATTGTCATTCTAAGTCATTAATTATTTGTCCATTAGGAGTCCCCTTGAGGTAGTCCACACCTAAGAAAGAGAAAGTTATGTTCTATCTTTGTGATGGCAAGTTATCTACATAGGGGATATGTCCATTTCCAGACCTCAATACTAAATTTATTTATTTAATAATTCATTTATATCACTATTTGTTAACATTTATTTGTCATTTGAGTTATGAGCCAACACTGAAATAATACTTTTGTTGTTCAACTTGTTCTAGCCCTAGCCTTTAGGAACTCTTTCAGTGGGTTTCTGTGTCTTTTGTGTGTGTGTGTGTGTGTGTGTGTGTGTGTGTGTGTGTGTGAGCATTTTTTAACAATTTTGCATATATTTCCTTCTCTGGCTCTAGAATGAGTTCTTTCTTCAAGAAGCCCTAGTTTCTTTTGTTGGAGAATTGTATCAGAAACCCAAATCTGGGTTCTAGGATATTAGCTATTTGAGGTGCCATTATTTCTAGGCCCCTTTAGCTGACAGAACAAGGTAATCCATATGTATACTAATCTATATGTACATACTCATATCTACAAATATTTCTGTATGTAACAATCTGGACCTGTATTAAACTACACATGAATTCATACTGATGTGTCCAACTTGAATCTATAGCATGAATCATTTTAGCCTTGTTTATCTGCAATCTCCTGCCCAACAGTGAGGAGCCAGGTACTATACACTCTTAATTAATTCCAGTGGTTTCAGAATTGTTAACCTGTGTGCTTGTGGGAATCGACTTTATTAGAGTCCAGTGTAAACACAGGTTTCTTTTTGCTGGCTTTTAGTGGAGTCTTACTCTACTGATTCTTGAAGTCACTAAGTCTGCCTTTTTTTTCAGCCTCCACACAGGAGTTCTTTCACATACCTGCTTACAGCTAAACTCTTTAGTCATATTCTTCATTCCTTGTTGGGGCCTCTTAATTGTTAAAGTTTGCATTATTAAGGCGCACTCTATAAGATCAAATTCCACGGAATTTGACAGGTGCATAATGTCATGAATCCACACTAGAGTATCATACAGAACAGTTTTCACCACCCTGAAAAGTCCCTGAGCATTTCCTGCCCTGTCCTCTCTCCAATCCCAAATGTCTGGCCACCGTGAACCTGTTCTGTTCACCATCTCCACAGTTTGGCCTTTTTCAGAGTGTCATGTAAACAGAATGGTACAGTAGATGCCTTTTCAGACCATCTTCTTTCTCTAAGCAATGCACGTTTAAGTTTTTCCAGCCTTTTAGTGATCTTATGTCTTTAAATCCAAAGCCTGAGCTTTTAAACAATTCCATTACCCGCTCTATTTCCTGCCACTCAAGATCTCTTTTCCCCCCTTTATGATCCTCTTTCTAACTTTGTGACCTAAACACCATAAATACACACACACACACACACACACACACACACACACACACATGCACACACACACTCACTTTAAAATCTAGGTTCTGCATATGGGAGAAAATGTGCTGTTTGTTTTTTTGAATATAGTTTATTTTGCTCTGTGTAATGAGCTCCAGTTATATCCATTTTCTTGCAAATGTCATTTCATTTTTCTTTATGGCTTCATGAAATTCCATTGCATATGTGTGCCACATTTTCTTTATTCATCCTTCTGTTGATCGAAGCCCATGGATCTTTGAGCATGTCCCTACTTTCTAATACAGAACAGTCTTACCTCACATAGCTGTCTCCCAGCCCTCATTTCTTCCAGAAGCCCACCACAATGACGTTTAGAAACTACAATCTGCTCATTTTATGGAGGTGTCATTGTTTCTAGGTCCCATTAGTAGAGAGACCTAGAACATATGTTCATTTAAATCATGGCCAAATCACACTAAATTCTTTGCTCCAAATCCCAAACCACAAGGTTCTTCCTTAATAAAAAGGGATTTTGCATTTATTAACTCAACACAGTGATTCTCCAGTCCAGAACATTTTTTTTTTTTTTTTTTTAGACAGGGTCTCCCTGTAGCCCCAGCTGTTCTGGAACTGCTATGTAGACCAGGCTGGCCTTGAACTCACAGAGATCAGTCTGCCTCTGCCTCCCGAGTGTTGGGATTAAAGGCGGGTGCCAGCCCGGCTTGTGTTTGTTTTTTAATGCTGGGTCTCACCATGTAGCCCGTCCTGGCCTTGAATTTTTAATCTCTCTTTAGCCTCCGGAGTGCCGTGCCGAGATTACAGGTGTGCTTCACTACACCTGGCAAGAGCGTTTCTTGTTTTACATTCTAGTTTGGAACCATTTATTTTTTACTCTGCTCTTGGAGGGAAAGTTGACCAGAAGTCCAGTTAGCATTGACTGGGATCCTTTTTCTAAGTAGCGTAAGTAGTTTCAGCTTCTTTTGCCTCACTCTGTCAGAGTAACGTCGTATTTAAAACAAACGAACGAACAAACAAAGCCCCCCCAAAAAACCCCAAAACAACCCGTCTTCTTTTTTTAGAGGGGGGAATGGTACATGGGGATTGAACCCAGGTCCTCATGTATGCGAAACACTGGCTCCACCCCTGAGCTACAAGCTCACACCCTCACCCTGGACTCCTTCCTACCTATCCTCTTGCAGGTTAGTGGTCTGCTGTGAGGATTTGGCTGACCTTTGTCTTCATTGTCTGCAAAAGGCTGAACTACATCAGAAGAAAACTGTTTTCACAGCTAAGCAGGCAGTAATTCCAAGTGGCATTGCATAAAGTAACTGTAACAAAGACAGAAATCTGGATTTTCTTTTTTTCCTTTGAACTCAAAGGGGGATCCAAAATGAAATGCAAACAGAAGCTTTCTTTGTCTTCTCCCTCCCAGCTTTGTTTGAGGTTCCAAACTGAACGAACAGCTAACACAGGGGAGGCTTGGCAAATTTCCCAGAGGCTGCCGCCAGGATTAACTGTATTGCCTTGTTCTTCTGCCAAGTTCATCTGAGAAGCAAAACTGAAACAGGTCCTGAAAGCTCAGGAATTGTGTTGGAGGTGAAGCAGACCACATGGTGTACAAAAGTGCGGCACTGGAAATCTGGATTTGGGACTGGTTTTGCTACTTTTGTGCCGCTGGCCTTGGGTGAGGTACTGGTACTCTCTGTGCCCGGCTCCTTTTCTGCAGAGCAAGGATGGCACTCACTGCCTGACTTACCTCATAAGGGCGTTGGAGGCTCAAATTAAATGCAACCATGTCAAAGAAGTTTGTGAGCACACTGTAAATGCAAGATGTTATTAGAAGTTGAAAGCTAATGCTGAGGCAGCTTATTTGAAGCAATTTCAGATGCCCCAGCAGAGCTGTGTGACCGGGCTGGGTGTCTGCAATGTCCTGTGGTGAGGGCGAAGGGGCTTTGCGGGGCACAGGTGGTGCTTCCCCTTCTCTCGCTGGTAAACAGGGGGACCTACTGAAGTTCTTCCCGGCCAAGGAAGGAGGTTTGGAAAATGTAACTATTTTGATCAGCAGGAGACAGAAAAACGGCAAGAGAGACCAAACGGTTCCAGAAATAGCACAAATGGGGCGAAAGATAAAGCTCGGAAGTTGAGAAAAAATTTACCAGCAGTGGACCGATGAAGGGTGGAGGAGAGGCAGCTGCTTATGGCACCTCTCGAGGCTGCTTATGTGGGAAGATGTGAGAGGGCACAGAGAGAAAAAGACGGAGAGTAGAGCAAACAGAGCCGGCAACTCTGAAGGTTAAACTTGGAGAAACCGCTGGAAAAAAACTTGGCCGAGAGGTCTTCAGACATTTAGGAGCTGTTGTGTACCTGTATATACGGGCTTCTAATGTGCCAGGCACTAGAAAGGGGATTCTGTTTTCAAACACTTTTTTTTAAAATTTATTTATTTATTTTTTATTTTTTATTTTGTGTGTGTGAGTGTTTTGCCTGCATGTAGTATGTAAGTGCATCGCTGGCATTGACAATGCCCAGTGGAAGCCAGAGAGGGTGTCTGATCCCAACGCCTGTGGAAGCCAGACAGGGTGTCTGATCCCATGGAACTGGAGTTATAGAAGTTTGTTAGCCACCATGTGGGTTTGGGGAATTGAACTTAGGTCTCCAGGACTGTGTGGCATAAGGCCTTTGCCCACTGGACCATCTCCTGGCCCAACTCAAAGACATTACATCTGCCACAAATCTATGTGTGATTGTGTGAGAAAACCCTAGTCTCCAATCCTCGTCCTGAGTTTTATGTAATTAATTTTAAGAAGGAGAAAATGCTTGTCTTTGAGACATGTCTTTGAGGTTCTGACCTCATCCAAAGGCTTGTGAGTCTGTCCCTTCCTCTCCTGCAGCCCCAGCACTGCCTGCTCAGAAGGCTGCAAACTCGGGACCAGGACAGGGTTCTTCACTGTGACTATAGTTGTGGTTTTCTGAGTTTTCATTTTGCTGGTCCCCAAATTTGAGTGGGAAGTACTAGAGCTGCCCTAGCCTACTTCACTGCTATTGCAGAATTTCCTGTCGTCTATGGCTACCAAAGCTGCCCACAGGCTAAGAATGTTCTGGTTTCAGTTTGAAGCAGCTCCCTGACACACAAACAAGAAACATCAGCTCTCAGACACATGAATGCTGAAAGGAAACAAATGTTGGATTATTTCATGAGTACAGAGTGAAAACTTGGCCTCTGCTTTTTCTTTAAAGATAAAAAAATATTACGTGTATGACTGTTTTGCTTTCATGTATTTAAGAGCATTCATGCCATGCAAAGCCTGTGGAGGTCAGAAGAGAGTGTTGGATCCCCTGGAACTGGAGATAAGGATGGTTGTTAACCATTATGTGGATGGTGGGAACTGAACATGGGTCCTCTGCAAGAGTAGCCAGTGCTGTACCATCTCTCCAGCCCCATGCCTCTACTTTTTCAAAGCTCCTTGCCACTCTCTTTCCCTCCCTATCTCCCTCTCATCTCTTTCTCTCCTACCTCTCTTCTTTCCTTCTTCCCTTCCCTCTCTCCTTCTCTACTATTTTTTATTGCTTAGACAGGGCCTCCCTGTTTTAGCCCAGGCTGGCTTCAAATTTACTGTCTTCTTCCCTCAGCCTTCTGATTGCTGGGATTATAAACATGCATTCTCATACCCAGGCATTCCTCTATTTATTTACAGTGGCTCAAACATGAGATTTCCCTCCTCAGACTCAAATGTATTAACTTTCCGTGTTACCTCATATATAGTTTGAAAAATTGAATTTTAACATATTTATTTATGTGTGCATGTGTGTATGTGTTTGTGTATGTGCAGGTCCATGTGTGTATGCATGCATGTGAAGGCCTGAAGACCTGTCATTCTTCCAATAGTTCCTGAGGAGCTGTTTACCTGATTATTGAGATGAAGTTTCTCACTGGCTAGGCTTGCCTCGCTTGCCAGTGCATCCCAGTAATCTGCTTGTCCCTTTTCCCTGAGGCTGAGATTAACACCACACCACCATACCTGGCTTTCAGGTGATATTATTGGTTCTTGGTATGAAACTCAGGCCCTCACACTTATAAGGTTAGCAGTTTACCAATAGAGGTATTTCCTAGCCCTAAAGTATTTCTAAAGTAAGTTTTCTACAAACTCAGCTCTGGGATTTGCCTGTACAGGTTGTAATAATTCTACTAGAAAATAATGTCAACGAATTGTCTAGATTATTCAGTAAGCACTGGGGAATCTTATTAAGTAGAAGCTAAACTTTGGTTAGCTGGCACCCCTGTACCTTCCTTAATCCTGCTGGGTCTTTCTGGCAGAGAAAGGTAATGGCTTCCCATCCTGGCAGGTGGCCTGGCCCATTGGCCTGTTTCCAGCCTGAACCCTAGTGATAGAAAGGAAGCTTAAGTTGCAGGGACTTTCATTTACATGGGATCTTCTAAAGCTCTACTTTAAAAAGATTTATTTTTGTTTATGTGTATGCTTGTGGCTTGCGTATATGTCGACGTGCAGCATGTGTATGCAGGAGATTTCAGGGGCTAGAAGAGGGCATCAGATGCCCTGGAACTGGAGTTTCGGGTGGTTGCAAGCTGCCATGTGGGTGCTAGGAACTAAACCCAGGTCCTTGTCAAGAGCAGCAAATACTCTTAACCACTGAGCCATCTCTCTGGCCTCCAGATGTTTTTATTTTTAAATAAAACCTGTAAAAATATTTTGACCACCATCAGGTGAGACCATGTTCTTTTTGACCCAGTTCTATTTTCTCTACATTTGTCAGTGCTCCTTTTCCTTGCCTACTGTCTCAGCCTCTCCTACAGCTAGTATCGGTATGGTAAACTTACATATTAGTGTCCATAGTTTACATGAGGCCTTATGCTTTGTTTGTGTAGGCTGTGGGTTTTACTACATGCATAATAGCATTATTTATCATTACTATAAAATGCAGAGCAATTTCCCTGCTCTGAAAGTCTCCTGTACTGATTTGGCACACTCTCGACAATTCGCTGGCAGCCACTGGTTTTTCAGTCTCTATAGTTTTGGCTTTTGGGTCAACAAGACGGCTTATTAGATAAGGGCACTTGCTGCCAAGTTTGATGATGTGAGTTTGATCCCACGTTTGATCCCTGGAACCCATACAGTAGAAGGGGAGAAACGACTCTGACAAGCTGCCCTCTGATCTCCACATATGCATCATGTGTACCCCTCACTCCAATAAATAAATAAATGTAAAAAGAATTTTTTATTAGCTAAATCCACGCCAAAGAAATTATTTATTTTTTAAAAAATTAAATTTGATAATTTCAGGCAAAGCATTTTGATCATATTCAGACCCCCTCCCCTCTCTCCTCTTGGATCCATCTCCCCTTCCCTACCCCCTTCACTTCATGTCCTCTATTATTTTTAAGGCCTATCAAGTCTAATTTGTATGCTCCAAATACTCTTGGGTGTGGGTCCATTCCCTAAAGCCTGGTCAACTTACCCGGCATCATACCCTTAAAGAAAACTGACTCTTCCTCGCCAGCAGCTATCAATTGCCTAACTAGTTCCTCAACAAGGGCTGGGACTTCTTGTCAACCTCCATCTCCATGCTGGGATTTTTGTCTGGCTTGTGTTGCACAGGTCTGGAGCATGCTGTCACAAACACTGTGGGTTCATATGTGCAACTGCCCTACCAACTGTGCCTTTTACAATCTTTCCATCTCCTTTTTGCAATGATCCCTGAGCCTTAGGAGGTGAGGGTATGAGATAGGTGTTGTATTTAGGGCTGAGCACTCTGTAGTCTGTTATTCTCTGCATATTGTTGGTCTCTGTGTCAATCGCCATCTGCTGCAAGAGGAAGTTTCTCTAATGAGAGTTAAGAGATGCACTAATCTATGGTTCTAACAGTAAGTCATTAGGAATTGGTTTAATATTATGCATATTTATCAGAATAATAGTAGTAGGTTCTCCCCTATAGCCTGTGACCTGCGTAGCCACAGGTTCTTGGCCTTGGTAATAGCTCCAGGTATGGGCTGCATCTTGGGATGAGGGACTTAAATCCAAGCAGAAAGTGGCTGGTTGCTCCCATAACATTCCTGCCATTATTGCACCAGTGGGCATATTTTCCAGGCCAGTCGTTATTGTAGCTCAAAGAGTTCACAGCTGGGTAAGGTTGATGATTAATTTTCTCTTTCGGTAGGATCCATAGCACTTCCCAGCACTGTGAAAGCTAGCCAGCAGGGATGAAGCTGTGAAGTCAGTACCAGCTTGATTTCTCTTTGTTCTATGACTCATGCATGTAGTATCTTTAGCAATAGGGTCTTGCTATCAATTTCTGGAAGGTAACCAACAGCACTGGCAATAGCCAGTGTTGTTTGAGGGTCTCTGAGACCCTCGGTATAACAAGTCCAAAAGAGGAATCTCATTCCTGGCATCGGATTTTTTTTTTTTTTTTTATAGCTTGTGGTATCTGGTAGGAGAATTGTCCCCCCACTATGCAATAACTCCTTTTAAACTCTTTTTATACGTGTATATGTATTTATTTCAAGAAACTTCTACAGTAGTAGGCTTCCATATGACATTTTCAAAAGGCCTCTAGCATCATTATATCTCCTCATACTTTCTCCTCTACAATGCCATCCCATAACCCACCCTACTTAACATTTTCTGTTGTATTTTCCCCCTTTACTTGTTTATATCAGCACATTCTAACTCCCCTCCCATGAAGCCACTCCCCCATGGCTCCTTGCTAGTTTCCTGACTTCTATAGATTTTCCAGTTGAAACACATGTATCTAAAGAGTCAAAGCTACCACCCACATGAGAAAGAAAATGCAACATTTGTCTTTCTGGGTCTGGGTTACCTCACTCAGGATGATTATTTCCAGTTCCATCCATTTAACTGCAAAATTCATAATTTGGTTTTCTTTTATTTTCCTTTTTGTGTTTTCTGTCTTTTTCTGAGACAGAGTAAGAGGAAATCTCAGAGTAGTTTTAATTTGCATCTATCTAATGGTTAAAGATGTTGAACATTAAAAAAAATTTCTAAGTCATTTGTCTTTGAGAGTCTTGCCCCAATTTTAATTGGGTTGCTTGTCTTTTTTATGTTTTTTGTTTTATTATTTCTTATTTTTATTTTATGTGCATGAATGTATTGCCTACACGTATGTAAGTATACCTGTGTCATGCAATGCCTACAGAGATCAGAAAAGGGTGTCAGATCCCCTGGAACTGGAATTAAAGACAACTGTTTGCCACTACGTGGGTACTGGGAATCTAACCCAGATCCTCTGCAAGAACATTCAGTGCTCTTTAACCACTCAGCCATCTCTCCAGTCCAGATGTTCAATTTTTTTATTTGTGTATATTCTAGATACTAGCCCTCTGTCACAAGTAAAGCTGATAAAGAATTTTTTCCCCATTCTGTAGGCTATCTCTTCACTTGAACATTGTTTTCCTTTGCTGTATTTCTAGAAGCTTTTTAATTTCATGAGGTACAATTTGTCAATTGTTCAACTTAATGGCTGTACCATAGGAGTATTTTTCAGAAAGTCTTTTCCTATGGCTATAAGTTCCAGCATATTCCTACTTTCTCCTCTATCAGATTCAGGGTATCAGGTCTTATCTTGAGGTCATAGATCCATTTGGAGTTGAGTTTTGTTCCTGGTTAAGAGAGAGGGATCTAACTTTATTTTTCTATATGCAGTTACCCAGTTTGATCAGCACCAGGTGACTGTAACTTCATGGACTTAAATTTGGGTGCTCAATTCTATTTCACTGATCAATATATCTGTTTTTGAGTACCTTGCTGCTTTTATTACCATAGCTCTGTAGTATAATTTAAAACTGAGGACGGTGACGCCTCCAGCTGTTCTTTTATTGTTTAGTATTATTTTAGCTATCCAGTTTCTTTTGTGTTTCCATGTGAAAATTGAGGTATTTGCTCAATTTCTTTGAAGAATTGTGCTGAAATTTTAATGGACATTGCATTGAATCTCTAGATTGCTTTTGGTAGGATAGCCATTTTCATATTAATCTAATCTTACCAATCTATGAGTATGGGATTCCATATTCTAGCATCTTCTAGAATTTCTTTCTTCAGTGTCCTTCACTCCCTTGGTTAGATTTATTTCAAGATATGTTTTTGAGGCTATCACAAATGGGATCATTTCTCTGGTTTCTTTCTCATTGTGTTTGTTGTTGGTAAATAGGAAGGCTACTGATTTTTGTATGCTAATTTGCATCCTGCTACATTTCTGAATGTGTTGATCAGCTGTAGGAGTTTTCTGGTGGAGTCTTTAGGGTCTTTTAAGTACAGAATCATATCATCTGCAAATAAGTATACTTTGACTTTTTTCTTTCCAATTTGTATTCCCTTCATCACCTTCTCTTGTCTTATTGCTCTAGCTAAAACTTCAAGTACCACACTGAACAGAAACGGAGACAGTGGACATCCTTGTCTCACTTGTGATTTTAGTGAAAGTGCTTTGAGTTTTTCTCCATTTAGTATGATATTGACTTTGGGCTTATTGCCTATTGCCTTTAGTATATTGAGATAATCCCCCTATAACCCTAAATTCTCCATGACTTTTATCATGCAGGGATGTTGTATTTTGACAGTTTTGTTAATTTTTCAAAGAAAAATTGTTTGTTTGAAAACAATTGTTTGACTGATACTATATACTGTATTTTTAGTTTCACCTACTTTTTTTTTGCCATCTATAGGGTTTGGGTTTAACTTATTTCTTCCTTAGAGCTGTGAATGCATCATTGGGTTATTTGTGATCTCTGATTTTTTAAAAATTTAGATTTTACGTATATGAATGTATTGCCTGCATGTATGTAAGTGCACTGTATTGTACAAATGCCTGCAGAGGTCAGAAGAGAGCATCAGATCTCCTGGAACTGATGTTAGGGAACAGTTAGATGCATGTGGGTGTTGGGAATTGAACCTGGGTCCTCTGTGAGACCAGCCAGTGCTCTTTAACCACTGAGCTATCTCTCCAGCCCCTAATCTCTGCTAGAGCAGAGTATTAAATGTGAGTATTTAAAATTATAAACTTTCCTCTTAAGAATGCCTTGCATGAATCCCAAAAGTTCTGATAGGTAACGTTATTACTTTCATTCGTTTCTAAGAATTAAACATTTTCTTCCCTGATTTGTGCGACTCACTATTTATTCAAAATTGTATTATTCAATCTCCACATATTTGTGTAGCTTCTTACTTTTGAGTTCTAGTTTTATCCCACTGTGATCTGACAAGATACAAAGAATCATTTCAATTCTCTGTATTTGCTTTGTGATTTAATTTTAGAGAAGATTACATGTATCACTGAAAAACGTGTGGTTTTCTATATGTTGGATGGAATATATTGTAGATATCTGTTAAATCCAATTTATCTACAGTAAATTTAGCTCTGATATTTATTTTCTGGCTTTTATTTGGAGAATCTGTCTAAATAAAGAGAGTGGGATATTGAAGTTTCCTATTATTGTGCCAGGACCTATATGACCTTTTATGCCTTTTAGTGATTTGTTTTATGAAACTGGGAATCCCTATATTCAGTGTATAAATATTTACAATTGTTATATTTTTGATGAATCATTTCATCAAATATTAATTTGTTAATACATAGTGGCCCTCTTTATCTCCTCTGACTAGCTTTGCTTTGAAGTCTGCTCTGTCAAATACAAGAATTGCTAGGCCAACTTGTTCAGTGCTTCTGCTTGCTTGGTAGGTTGATTTCCATCTTTTGACTCCATTTTTGCTGGGTGAATTTCTAGAAGACAACACATACTTGGATCTGTTTTCTAAACTAGTCAGTCTCCATTTTTTTACTGGTGAGTTCAGGCCATTTGTAGTTAGGATGATTATTGGGAAGGGCTTGCTATTTCCTATGCTTTTGTTACTTGAGGGTCTGGTTGGTTGTATTAGTGTTAGTGGTTTGTTTGTTTGCTATGTTGAACATGATCGTGATTGATTTTTTCCACTTGCTCTTCTTTGTTAATTTGTTCTTCCCCTAAAATGTCTAGTTTCCTGTGTTCTTGTGGATGAAGCTTTCTTTCTCCTCAATGTATAGCTTTCCTTTAGGAACTCTCTGTAGTTCAGACTTAGTTGTCATTAAATGCTTGAATTTATGTTTATCTTGAAAAGTTCTTATTTATCCGGGAATTTTAAGATATAATTTTTCTTGGAAAAGTAATTTTGGTTGATAGTCATTTACTTTCAGGGATTGAAATAAGTACATTATTCCATCTTTCCTGGCTGTTAGGATTGCTGGTGAGAGAGCTGATATTCCTGTGTTTATGTGTGAGTTGTAGATCTTCTCTCATGGCTTTTAATATTTTGTTCATTTTGGTAACTTTCTTGTCTGGGCATTAAATTTATTTCCTTACTTGGTTTATCTGCTTATTCGAACCCTCTGTATGATCATTGATATTTTTGAAAAAGTGGGACTCTGAATTCTTTCTCTGATATTTCATCTCACTTGGTGTTGTTTTCATTCATTACTGGGGAGTTAGAGGTTGAGGACCTTGCCATGGTGGGTTGCTGTCTCACGTTGTGTGTGTGTGTATGTGTGTGTGTGTTGGAATAAATGTGCTTTCAGTTTTAACTCTCTCCCTTTTGTGTGCACTTCACTTGTGTTCCTGATAAGGTTCAGAGACAGCTAGCTATGTTTGGTACTTATTGGCTGGAAAAAATGTAGTTTATAGATTGGGTGGGAGAGCTAAAGGTATCAATAATAAAGTAATCAAACAAGGAAAGAACAGGAAAAGGAGGTTAAATATAAATGAGAAGGAAAATATATGGGTTAGACCTCAGAGAGGTAGTAAACAATCATAGATGTAGAAATGTAAAAAAGAAGGTTTCTTTAGGTATAGAAAAGTAAGGAACAATCACAAAAGTCTTTTCTGGTGAAATATATATTGAAACACAGCTTAATAATTAAAATACAAAATTGTAAACAAGTAAAAAAAATACAGGAAAAAAGCCTATACAACTAAAATGCTAAAAAAAAAAAAAAAAGCAAATGCCAATATAAAACAGTATGCCCTTAGTTGACATTTCTTCCTTGTTGGATGATGTGGTTTCTCTGGCACCTTGCATTGTCGTATCTGTCAGTTTCCACAGGCAGGGGCGGTCTTCTAGTCAAGTTAACTCAGTGTGTCCTTCCAAATGAGGATTTCTGTTGAGCGTAGACTACTTTCTGCCAGAATTCCCTGTACAGAATCCACCAATGCCCACTGCTGCCAGCAAGTAAAGCTTAGTGGCTGACCTTGGTGAATTAGGGGTCCAACTTTGCTCAGGCAAGACTTTCTGTGATTCAGAGAGTCATAATGTAGCTAAGTGTGGCTTGGCCCATGGCCACAGCAGACCTAGCCTTTTCCTTCCCTTAAGGAAGGGTATAGCTTTCAATCTGCCATCTTACCTGGAAGTCTCCTATTTATTTCTTTTTATTGCTAAATAATATTTAATGGGGTTGGAGAGTTGGCTCAGTGGTTAAGAGAACTGACTGTTCTTGTAGAGGACCCAGGTTTGGTTCCTAGCACCCACATGGCAGCTCACAAAACTCCAAACTCCAGTTCCAGGGGATATGACACTCTCTTCTGGCCTCCATGGGCAATGCATGGTACAGATGGACTTACATACATCCAGGCAAAACACTCACATGCGTATTTCATTGTCTGGATGCACCATAGTTTACTGTTTTCATAACTTTACTTATTGAAGGACCTCTTGGTTGCTTTAGGTTTTTTGGTAATTATGAATAAAGATGATATAAGCATTTGTACACAAGTTTCGTGTAGGCTTTAGTTTTCAGTTCACTTGGGTAAATATCCGGCAGTGTGATTGCTGAATTATCGTCAGACTGTCTAACTTTTAAAGAAACTGCTAAAGAGACTACACTGTCTTTCAAAGTGGCAGTACCATGTCACATACCTACTGGCAATGAACGAAGGTTTCACTGCTCTGCCTTTCTGCTTCAGAAATGATGAAAGGGGTTTTTGGATTTGTGCCATTCTAATAGTTGTGTGGTGCTTACAGTTGTTTTGACTTACAAGTCCTTAATGGCATGCTGTTAAGCATGTTTGTACCTGCTTATTTGCTAGCTCTATATCTTCCCTGGTAAGGTATCAGTTCATATCTTCTGACTTTTAACTTGGACCACTTGTTGAGTGTTAAGAGTTCTTTGTATATTTTGGATAGGAGTTATTTATCAGATATGTGTTTTGCAAATATTTTCTTCCAGGCTATTCCTTATCTTTTTATTCTCAACAGTATTTGTCTCATAGTAAAAATTTAAAAAAGTTATGCCTTCCTCTTCTTGGCATCTGCAGATATTATAGCTTGCCTGCCCTGGGGTTTTTCTTAAATTTTTTCAATTTATTTATTTTAATTTTGTGTGTATGAGTGTTTTGCCTACTAGTATGTAAGTGTTCCACATGAACACAATGCCTGCAGAGGCCAGAAGAGAGCATTGGATCCCCTGGAACTGGGGTTATGGACGATTGTTAACTATCATGTGGGTGCTGGGAACCAAAACCTGGTCCTTTGGAAGATCATTAAGTGCCCTTAACCACTGACCCATCTCTCCATGGAACTTTTCTTTTAAACTCTAATAACATTGTTTTGAGCTTCAGAAAAGAAAGAATACCACACTCACTAAGATTTTTCTCCTAATCTCCTGGAAATCTTACATTTCTTTCTTTTTAGTATTTATTTT
>NW_008360304.1:3036912-3104038 GCF_000622305.1 Nannospalax galili | reverse complement strand
TATTTATTTATTTATTTATACAAGTGTTTTAATGCCAATATGTATACTGACATGTATGTAGTGAAGGCTGGAAGGGGCCATGTGGGTGCTTGGGAATCAATTGAACCAGGATCCTCAGGAAGAACAGCAAGTGTTCTTAACTCCTCCTAAACCACTTCTCCAGCTTAGATTCTTTCCTCTTTTTTGGTTTCTTTTTTTCTGTTTGTTTTGAGACAGGGTCTCACTAGGTTGGCCTGGAACTTGGTGTATAGTCCAGGCTGGCCTTGAACTCACAGAGACCTGTCTTGCCTCTGCCTCTCAAGTGCTGGGATTAAAGGTGTGCACCACCATGCCTAGCCTTATACTTCTTTTATAAGCAAATTTGAGATTCACTTTGAGTTAATTTTTATAAAATGTCTGTGCCTGATTTTTTTATATGAGTGTCTAGTTGCTCCAAAACTATTGTTCCACTTTTTTGAGAGATTTTCCAGGCCTAGGGATGTAGCTCAGTGGTAGAGTGCTTGCCTAGCAATCCTCAGTGCCATAAAGCGAGCGAGACAGCAAAAATGAAAGGGAAAGATTGATTTCCTTGCCCAGCTTTATGCTGGGTGTGGTGGCACATGCTTATCATCAACAGAAAATTCTTTAAGTCACCCATTTTGGGTTGGCTCAGTAAAAACAAACAATAAACCACCGTCTTTGCCACAGGGGACCTAGAATTGCTCTTGGTGGCTTCCGGGAGTCCCCAGTATTTCTGTCTGCACCTCATGGGCACTAGGTGGCCTTTACCTGCTTTTTATTTGGCAGTTGATTAGATTTGTAGGTCTTTCCTAGGAATAAAAATGCCAAGGTATAGAGAAAATAGTTGACTAAAACTCAGCCCCCACAATATAGACCAACTTCTGAACACTTAGAATTGCTATCTGATACAGAAAGATGCATTCACAGATTCAGAGTTTAATGGTTCTAGCCATGAATAGCTCGGGTTCAAATCCTGGGTCTGGCTGGAAAGTCCTTGGATAAGACATTTAAGCTTTTTGTTCCTTAGTTTCCTTATCTACAAAGCTGAGGTCATAATGGAATTTGCTTCCTTATGTTGTTTGAGGATTATATAACTTTATTTTATACAAAAGGAATATAATGCCTATCACACAGGAGGAAGTGCAAATGTGTTCATTATTATTCCTACTACATAGATAGGTGAGTCACCAAAAACTCAAAACACTGTTTAGTGTCCTTATGCAACTCGTCATTACAAGCTGGGGCTAGAATCTCAGGAGTAGCTGAGTCAGTCTGATTCTTCAGGCTCTCACTAGTTTTCATATTAGAGTGCTAGTTTAGAACCAAGAGGTATCTGAATCATAAGTGAATCATTTGTCCATTATGATGGATTCCCAAGACAGCCAAGATGGTGGTCAGAATCTAAGACTGCTCAGCAAATCACCGTGTTACTATACTTGGAGAGAACACTAAATCTATGTACCATGGCCCTATTACTTTCTTCTCACCAAGCTCATGTTGACTTTGTGAGTCAGTAAGACACAGGACCAAGTGGGATCTATAAGTGTGACTAGATCATGAAGGTTAGAACTTTATGATGAAATGATGCATGAAGAGATAGTGTGTTATCTCTAGAGTGGGTCTGTTACAAACCAGTTTGGCTTTGTCTCTTGTATGTGCTCCTCTGACTGTTAGATGTTGTAAATTGCACAGGGGACTCTGAAGAGATCACACCAACAAAAAGTCTCTCAAAACATACATGCCCTTGAAGGACTTCCAAGGTTCAGCCTCCAGAACCATGAAATCAATAAACTTATTTTTACTTAAGATTTACTTTTATTATTTTTAATTGTATATATCTGTGTGTGTGTTTTCACATATGTGTGGGTGCCCATGGGGACAGAGGTGTCAGATCTTCCTGGAGCTGGAGTTACAGACAGTTGCAAACTGCCCAGTGTGGGTGCTAGGAACTAAACTCAGGTCCTCTACAAGAGTGGTGTGTGCTCTTAGCCACTGAGGCATCTCTCTAGCTCCACAAACTTTTATTCTTTATAAATTATCTAGTCTGTGGTATTCTGTACTAGCAACAGAGAATAAACTATACATCAAGAAAATTCCAGTTTTTGCCATTAGAATTTGCCATTTTATTTAGTCAAAAGACTAACAAACTTCCAGGGATGCGAGGTCTAGTATAGAGTATTAAATTGAAGGAAGCAATATTCCTCTCTATAATGACAACACAGTATGTAGAAAAGATATAATTATTTAATTATTTAGTGAGAAATTCTGTTGCATGGTATTTTTTTTTTTAGGAGTCCCAAGACTCTTTGAAAGTGTCTCTAAAAACTTCCCTTTTCTACTGCTTATGAGCTTTAAAAATATTAGTTCTATTTTATGTGTGTATGTATGAGTATATTGTCTACATGTATGTAAGTGCACCTGTGTCATGCAATGTCCAAGGAGGTCTGAAGATGGTGTTGGATTCCCCTGGAACTAGAGTTATAGACAGTTGTTAGCCACCATGTGGGTGCTGGGAATTGAATCAGGGTCCTTTGCAAGAGCAGTCAATGCTCTTAACTGCTGAGCCATCTCTCTAGCCCCTTATGATCTTTTTAATATTATTTTAAAAGATTTTACTTTTAATTATGTGTGTATGTGTGTCTCCATAGGTGGGGATGTATACATAGGAGCACAGGCACCCACAGACTCTAGAAGAGAGCGTCAGCTCCCTTACAATTGGAGTTACAGGCAGTTGTGAGCCAACCAATGTGGGTGCTGGGAACTGAACTATGGTCCTCTGCAAAAGCATGCTTAGCTGGTGAGCCATTTCTCCAGCCACTCTTTTTTATATTCCTGATTTGGAGTATGGTTTAAATGTTCAGGTTTAATTACTCAGAGAAAGGTGTCAGGAAGTGTGAAATAGGGATCTTGAGAATTACAGTTAGCTCTCAGTTCATGACAGTGAGCTCCCCAAAATGAGGATAGTTGATTCTTTAAAGAAGAGGTTGAAAAGGTTAAAAGGTCAAGTCTTTTGGAAGCTTTATGTGGGAATTCTGTAATGTTTATCTTCTGGATATAAGGTAATGATGGTGATGACAGTGACGGTGGTGATGATGATGATGAGTTTTTCATCTGCAGACTCAAACACAACCACTAATTAATTCTGAAGGTAGGTAGGAAAATAACATTATCTTCAATCTACAGGTGAGAAATCCCCCAAAGAGGAAATTAAGCCCTTTACCCAAGGCCAACTCAGAGCGGATGCCAGCAGGACTGGTACTAGTTCCTGCCTCAGTACTCTCTACTGCCACTCCACAGCTGCTACGCAGGTTTCTCTTTCCTTCTGAAGCATCAGTCAAGTCATTACTGGAGGGAACACAATGCTAAAGATGACAATAGAAATCATCACATAACTAAGTATTGAAACAAAGCCTTAAAGAGTAAGGATCTGGGATGGAGGAGCCAGATGTTGGTCTGAGACACTTGGAGCAAAGGGGCTTGAGTTGGTAAACAGAGCTTAAATTCAGTGAGAAGAATTATTCTGAGAGACACTGAAACTTCTTGCTGGGTAGTCCCACGGCTGTCCACCTTTCTCAGAGGTATATTTTCCATGAGTACCTTAAAGGATGAGGTAAGGCTCTTGCAAAGGATGTCTTTCTGAAGAGCAAGCTTTCTTACCAGCTGCCATTATACAGGTAGATTCCACAAGCAGATGCCTTCTTTGCTGTCATGCTACCCAGGGCCTGATAGCACTTGGCTGTTGCTGCCTGCTGGCTGAAGCACTAAAATCTTTTCTTTGATCCAGTGGCCTCAACTCTCTCTCTCTCTCTCTCTCTCTCTACACACATATACACACATATATACACATACACACACACACACACACACACATACACACACACATATATATACACATACGCACACTCAAATATGTGTCTATGATTTTATTTCTTTGAGGGAGAACAAGTTTTGATTGAGAAACTTTCTAGCTAAGATTCTGTCTTAGAAATTTTTTATTTCAGACAACATCACACCATGTAGTCAAAGCTAATCTCGAACTCCTGATCCTCCTACCAAGTGCTAGGACTACAAGTGTGTGCCACTCTACCCAGCTTAGAAATTTTGTTTTTATTTTAAAGATATGTATTGTTTTATTTTTACTTATTTATTTTTATTAAAAAAATTTCTTTTTGGTCTTTTTGAGACAGGGTCTCCCTGTAGCCCTAGCTGGCCTGGGTTTGCTATGGAGACCAGGCTGGCCTCGAACTCACAGAGATCTGCCTGCCTCTGTCTCCCGAGTGCTGGGATTAAAGGTGTGCACCACCACTCCCGGCTGTTTTTATTATTTTTATCATACATATTATTCTGTATATGTATGATAGGTGAGTATAGGCACATATATGCTTTGAAGTGTATATGGAGGTCAGAGGGCAACTTTCAGGTTCTCACATCCCAACATGGGTTTCAGGGATGAACTCAGGTTGTCAGGCCTAGGCAGTAAGTGGCTTTAACTGCTGAGCCATCTTGTCAGCCCAGAAATACTAAGTAATAAAAGATGGAGAATATGGTACTTACTAGGTTTCTACTGTAGGGCCCCGAGATCCTCTTCATTCAACCCCTCCTGACACCCCACTGGTTGCTCTTTTCAGCTTCTGTGTAATGCCTGCAATGCCTGCCTGCTGCTACTCCTCCCCCTGCTGTTCCCCTTCCAGGAAACTATAGGTTAGATAAGCCCGGGCATGGACACTGCCCTATAGAGTAAAAATGAAGACTCCTGACCACACAGATGGCCAGCGCATTCCACAACCCTGAGAATAGCACCCGCCAATAAAAAACCTCTACGGCTGCATCCTGTACAACCAATCAGTTTAAAAGTGTGTTGGTGCATGCGCGGGATTCAACCACAAAGTGACACTGTTATTCCCCTCCTCCCTTTGTCTCTAACCTATAAAGAGCCCCTTCTTCCCCCACCAGGGGCTCTCAGCATGGATCCGTTATATTGATGCGGTCTGAGAGCCCGAGCAAACCATAAACCTTGCTTTTGCATTTTGGTGTGTTGGGTCCTCGGTGGTCTTCTTGGGGTCCTGTTGATGAGGTATAACACTACTCCCTTTGTTTCATTGCCCCAGTGACTTCTTTCCCCAAACCAAATTTATTATAGGGAAGGAAATGATATTATTTATTTAATTACTCAATAATTTTTTTGAGACAGGGTCTTGCTATGTAATTCAGACTGTCTTCATACTTAACCACTTCCCCAGTGTGGGGATTACACAAGTGAGCCACTGCCACATTACTAAGCCAACATTATGATTACGTGAACAAACAGCTCAGCTCTTAAATTTAGTTTTAAGATAGGCCTGAACTTAGAGGACATCTGTTCCCCTAGATATCTCTTAGAACTGCCTGTCTCCTGGAACTGTCCTGATGCAGCTGTCTTGCTGGAATTCTGTTCTGGAACTGTGTCCTCCAGCCCAGCCCCACCGATGATTTTATTCAAAATGGCTTTCCAGCTTCAACTGGGGAAGTACAACATGGCTCCACTTTAATCTTAACAGACCATCTGCCTTTTTCATTCCTTGCTCTAGAATATCTCATTCACCCAAGGTCCAATCTCCCATGTGTGCAGTCAGAGATGGATAAGCTTGCTTTCAGTACTTTATATGTTAATTCTCAAGCATGCCCACATTCATTCATTATCTTTTTGGGTGGAGTACCAAACTGAGGCTCCCAGGAAACCCAGGTCACAAGACATGAGAGCACATGGTTGTGCTGGGGTTAATTAAAAGTCATTAGTCCACATTATGCCCATTTATAAGTTATTCCCACAGACCACCATGCCCAGCTCGATTTTACCCGTTTTATTGTGCTCACTAAGGATTTGAAAGGGGAAGTCAGGGAAAAGGACTACTACTACAAGGCTTGAAAAAAAACCAAGCGTGCAAATGAGCCCACGCACTTGCTCTGACTGAGATATGGTCTGTAAGATCCAGCAGAGTAGAGGGGAATGCAGCCATGTGGACTCAGTTTGTTCTGGACCTTTTCCAGAGGACTTTCTGTTCAGGTGTCGCTGACATGACCACAGGGCAAGGGGAGGTCAAGGCCATGCCCACCACAGTCTCTTCAAACTTCAAAATAAATGTTGCTCCATCAGAACTGAATGGCAGCTTTTGAATTCATTCCTTTTAGGTGAGCTGCTTGTGATTTTTCTTCACATGCCCTGTAGAACCACACTCAGGGGAGGTTCTAATCTGGAAGTAAGAACATGGAGTATGTTCTTCTCTTACCACTGCTTCACCGACAGCTTCATAGGGCTTTAAGGTGAAAGAGCATAACAACCAGCAAAGGTGGTGGACCCACAGGGGACGGTCAGACAATGTTGCATCTGTTCCGACAGAAGGATCTGCTCAGCTGGCCATGTGCTTGTACCTGCAACCCTCTACCTGGGGTCCAGGTCAGAGGAGGAATTGCCAAGGTTCCCTTTTGGGGCCCTAAGGTTTTATTGGAATGACTTCATGGCCACAGTGAGAATAGCCTATATGGAGTTATTGGCTAGAAACACATCCTTCCAGGGATGGGCAAGTGGATGGAGGAAGAGCAGGATCTGAGGCCTGGTGCCCGCTCTCCTTGGCCACTGTGCCTGCAAGTCCCTGATAATATCTTGATCAAGTCTCTGATAATACCCATGACGCAGTGACTTACTAGCTTGTAAGTAAGGTTATATCGAATACCAAATCTTATGGAATAGCTCGAGTAATATCATGTCACCTGCTCTATTGACCTCAGACCTCCCTTGTCTTGATGCTGAACATCCCTCATGGCATTTAATTTCTATCCTCCCCACCATGCTAGAAGCTCTGGGAAAAAAGGGATATTGCATTTCCCACATCTGGGAGAGCTTAGAATGTGTTATGTTTTCCTTAAGTAATTATTGAAAAATTGAATAAATTAATATAGCTTGTTAAGGGATACCGAGTAAACTAGTTCACCAGTAGGAAAGGGCTTATGGGGTAGGGAGAGTTACTAGTTTCTTGCCTCCTCTAAGGTCCTCCCTTCTTCTGGAGCAAAGCCAGCTCCTTGCTGTATCTGACCATTCCCTCTGTGGAGTTTGGAGAGGGCAGAAAGGACAATAGAATCCCTTGTCCACCATGGACTGATGTGGGGGCTGTCACATCTCTACCTAGTTACAAAACAAAGAAGGCCCTGCCCTGCCCTGCTTGTTTGCGTGTAGATATCTGCCCAATTTCCACATCTCAAAAGTGGTGGAAGGAAGTCAAGGCCACACCTCTAGAGGCAGATTTTCTGAGGCCACAGCTGAGGCTGAGAAGCCTAACCAGGAAGCCTGTAGGAACAGGAAATGAGATGCTACTCAGCCTCATTCTGGCCAGTGATCAAACTCTTAGGGTCTGTGGCAATAGCTGCCCTACAGAATGAGGTGGGCAACACCTCAAAAACCCAGTACCTTCTGCAACTAGGTTGTTGCCACCATGGAGACGGGCTTGCCCTTCCTCTCTGAAAGCAAGTTCTCCATTTGCTTTGCAGCAGAGCAAGGTGGGCATGTGTCTTCTTTCCCTCTTTCCTTCCTCTTCCTTTCCTTCCTCTAAGATTCAAGTGGCGATTGGAGTTATAGGGAGGGTGCTAAGAGGATGCTTTATCTTTATTTTCTTTTTTGAAGCTCCTTATGGGATCTTGATAATGATGATGATTTCAGGGTCTCACTATGTAGTCCAGACTGGCCTAGAACACTCTATATAGTCCAGGCTGGCCTCAAACTGATGGTCCTCCTGCCTCAGACTCCTTAGCGCTAGATTACGAGTGTGCCACTATGCTTAGGTAATGGATTCTTTTTTACTTAAAAAGATTTATTTTATTTATTTATTTTTATTGATGGAGCCAGTCCAGGGAGTAGAAGAGTTGGGTAGGAACACAGGCAGGTTTAGATTTGGTCTCATCAGAATATATTAGTAGTGAGGCTGTAGGCTGTCCCATGTGTGGAAACTGAGTGGAGGCCAGGACACTCCTTTCCCATGTGTCCCAGTTCAACAACAGCTGCAGAGTTGCTCTCTGGAGAGGCCCCCTACCACACCTGTTCATGCTGGAATTCCTTCAAGGGGAGCACAATCTTGTACTTCAAAGCAAATTATGCAAGTGCTCAAATGCCCTGGTGGAGGCAACTAACATCCACAAGTTAAAACTTGCCTGAAGACAGCTTTTGCTTGAACGAGAAGGGTGCAGATACTTGGGGAGGGGGGCCAGGGAGTACCTTTCTGGAGGGGACACACTCTTGGAAAAGAGGAACTGGAAGTCTCAAAACTCCTGACTCCACACTTTTGCTTTGCACCTGAACCCCTGCCCTGTCATGTCTTTGACAGAGATTTTGCTTCCTGCCACTGGCAGTGCTCCGTGTGAACCAGGGATTATCTGCTGTGTGTATCACCTGCGCTTTAAATACAAAGGTTGGGCCACTTATTCCAGCCTATCAATCATTAACTGTGAGGAAATCACATGGTTGGTTTTCTTAATAGCATAGCATCAGATGATTTCCTGGATCCAATAAGCCATGTAAAAAGCTGTAATCAGATCTGGGCGTTCCATACCAACTAGTGCCAAAGTCCCTTTCAGTTCTAGATGGTGCCTGCCTGCACCTTCTGAGAGCAGCTGAGCCCAGAGCCATCTGAGTCAGGTGGAAGGAGGCTTCAGGGAGCTGGGTGAGCTGTGTCTTGGTGTCTTGCAGACATGCATTTTTCTTGTGTATTAACCAGAAACGGCCCTAGAGCTGGAAATAGCATAGCTATTCATCCATAGTGCAATCTTTGAAGGTGGAAAGGAAGTTTATTTTAAAAAATGGTGATGGGAAGAGGATTGGGGGAAGAATACCAGTTTTTGCCCTGGACAAATGTGCCTTCTGAAGAGTATTTCTGTTATAGTCAAATAGCTACTCTGTTTTCAAGGCCACAAACGCAGAAGTTCATTTTCATTAACGCTAACATGGCCTGGAGATTGGAAGGAAAAGTTAGCCTAGAAGGATTCACTTGAGGGGGGAAGGGCTTCCCTTTTTAAAATAAACTGATAACATTTTAGCAATGCTGCCCTCTGCAGGTCTAATCTAGAATTTCAACTCCAGCCCTTCATAAAATTCAACAGAGGTGGTTAACGTGGGGAGAATCTGAAAGTTTAATGTTCCTCAAGTTTTGCTCATAACAAGCTAAAACGATTTTGAATAAGCATGTGTACATGTTTTAGTTCACATTTAAATTCACATCATAGCTTTAAATGTAAAGGATGTCCTAGTAACTTACCATTGCTGTGATTAAATACTGACCACAACCAAGTTAACGAGGAAAGAGTTTATTTCACCTTTACAGTTTCATCATAGAGGCAAGCCAGGGCAGGATCTCAGGGAAGGAACTTGGAGGCAGGTACACTGCTTACTGGCTTGCTTCCTTGGTCTGTGCTCAGCCTGCTTTCTTATACAACCCTGGACCACCTGCTTAGGGGTGGCACCACCCACAGTGGGCCAGGCCCTCCCACATTTTTGACCTCAGTTTCTAGTAGATCCCCCAAGTCCAGGGCCCAGGCCCACATAAGGCTGGCAAAATTCTTTTCCTTGCCGATACATAATGGAAACATAATAGCTGAAGATGATGAGGTGAGGACCACTGTCACGTTCCCAGTGAGGAAGGTGCTGTCTCTGACTGTGGCTGTAAGTCATGTGATGATGGTAGATGATGAACCTGTGTACACTGTACACTTTACTATGAAATCCTGGTGTCATTGCCTAAGAAGTCCTAGCAGAGCAACTGGGCTTAAACATCTGAGTACCGTGGGCAAGCCCAGAGCCTGTATTGGGCATATCCTGCTGAATCCTAGTGTAACCACAAGCAAACAATCTGAGCTGGTTATGCAGTTTAGTGGTAGAGTACTTGCCCATTATGTTAAGCACGCTGGAGACCACCCACTTGTTTCATGCCCATGGAACTCTCCTCTCTTTGGTCTGAACTTTCTGATTGGGCTGTTGCTCACTTGGTGCAGGTTCTTAGACACTCAGGCAGAGTTTATAGTCAGAAGTGGAGAAGCCTGCTAAGTCCACTGAGTAAGACCTTCCTCAGACAGTTTTGGAAGGAGAAGCCACAGCAGGTGAGGGGGTGGACATAATTATTTCCCTAGATTATACCCAAGGAGCACAGTCATCTGAGAGTCATGCTTCTGTCACAGACCAGGGTTCTGAGGCTGTTATTGTTCAGATGGTTCCTTTTATTCCTGACTCTTGTTCTAGTTTTTTTTTTTTTTTTGACTGAATCTCATGTGTTTCAGGCTGGCCTTGGACTTGCTACAGTAGCTGAGGATGACCTTAGATTTCTGATCCTGAGGGCTCCACTTCCCAAGAGTTGGGATTACAGTCATACATCACCATGCTCAGTTTATGTGGTGCTAGAGATCAAACTCAGTACTTTATGCATGCTAGACATTCTACCAACTGAGCCATATCCCCAGTCCTGTTCTAGCGTTTAATGGCTTTTCTTCAGGGTTACCTAGAGGGCCTGACTGTGATGGCCTCTTGACGTGTTTTTAAGGATTAGGTCTTCTGTAAAATAGGGTTTCTATATCTCTCTTGAAGCCTCGAAGGTATTTTTTGGTCCTAGGAGCTACCTAGAATGCCACCGCATAGTAGCTTTCTATTCCGATTGACAAATCAAGAGATTTCCTGTCTGGTGGTCACTGGACAAAGTGACCAGGGTGGGAATAGATATTAATAACTACATTAGAGGGCCCAGCTAAATAAGAGGGAGAATATGAAGACAGCCCACTGTCATGGAACCCCTTGAATGCCAGAATGGGACATCTCACAGATGTTTTGTCTGACTCCAGCCTACCTTTCCAGGCATAGCTCCTGCTGTGACCTGGGTTCTGTTTCATGGGAACAGGGCATGCTGCTTCTCAAGCCCTGTCTGACTTGACCCTCATCTCATTTTCGTCTGTCAAAATGTTAACACTTGCAAGTCTCAATTTCCGGTTTCCTCTCCTTCCTGTCAACTTCTGTAACATTTTGTTCCTTTTTAGGCACATCTTATATTTTGTTTTGTGCTCTAATTACATAGATCGTCTCATGGCCCTTAGAGGAGAGAGGGATAATTCAGCGTCATAGTTTCTATCTGTCCAGCTCGGTATCTGGCAGAGGGCAGGTGCTCAGTAGTACTTCCTGTCCCAGTTCATCCCATGCTATGTGGGTTTACAAAATGCCCTTTCCTAATTTATACCAGTTCAGTTTCCATAGACCAAAGCATATATTTCTCTTTCTATGTCTGAAGAGTGACTGGATGAATTCTGAAATCTGGTGACTTGTAGAATTCTAGCAAAAGGAAAGCTTGAGGGCGAGGAAGGGTGCAGTGGGGGATCTGTCATGGGTGGTGACTCACCTTTGGAGGGCATGTGTACAGCATGGTCTGGTGCTTTCAGGTCAGTGGACCCCAGTTCAGTGATAGCTTTGAAATATTGTGCATCAAAACAAAATCAGGAAGCCGAGTCTGGTTTGTTGATTTTTTTCTTCTCTTGTTGGAGATACCATTGCTCAAGACCCAGGTTCACTGGCTGATTCCTGTAGTTTTAAAATTATGCTATGTACCTAAATGCCTTTGGGGATGTTCCCTAATTTTACCAAAGACCCAGAATAATGTTAACATACCCAGAATTCAAACTTCATGGTAACTGAAAACATGGAACTTCTAGCCAAATGTATGGCTTAGAATTAAGGGTCATGTCTCATTACTTAATGGGGACAGGGAAAACAAAAAACATCATAAGGGACAAAAAAGCTCTACCTAAATGTTACACAAATTGACAGGGACTAGTATTATTTGGATAGTCATAAATCTGCAAATAAATGGGAAAGTAGTTGGGGTGTGTTAGTCTTTCAAACCAAATCAACTCAGTCAACCAAAGAATTGAGAAAACAGGGCTATGTAAATTGTCTTATGCAGAAATCTATATTGCCTCTGGGAAAAAGCTAAAACAACTTCTACCCTTTAAAAGTGAAAGATCTAACTAACAAATAGAAAAGAAAATTCTCAAATGGAAACACATACCGAGTTGCATGGCACAGCATGGTTGTTTCTTGCCAGGAGCTTCTTGTCCCAGCTTTGCTGTTAGATAGCTGAGAAACTTCCTGAAGAGCTGTTCATTTTTCTACTCTGGAAACTGAACATTGGCAGTGAGTCCAGATAGGAACACCTTGGATTGCCAACTCATTTTACAAAAGAGTCGCCTATTCTTTAGACACCAAAGTTTAGTGAATTCATCTACCAGAACTTCTCACATAACTCTTCTTTATTGAGCCCCTACTACACCCTCTGCACACAGAGCATTTGAAAATGCCTGAGTATTTGGCAGTTAGATGTTGCCATGGAAACCACTTGTGCTGGGAAGGGTTTTCTCAGATCACTGTAAATTGGGCTTAGTGAGGGCAGCCTGCATCTTTCTAAGGAACAAAGCTAGCCTTTCACCAGAGCAAGATGCCGGCACTCTACCGACATGTTTTTCAATGTTCTCTAAAAATCTTTGTGGTGCTCACTGGATGGCCTCCCACCAGCCTCTCTCTCTCTCTCTCTCTCTCTCTCTCTCTCTCTCTCTCTCTCTGCTCTACATTCTCATCCCAATGCTGTGAATTTTCATTTCCAACCTTCTTGCAATAGTAAGACTGTCCAGTTTAGCAAATAAAACTACAGGAAGCCCAGTTCAATTTGAATTTCAGATGAATAATGAATAATTTTAAAGTACACAATACTGGGGAGTTACTTATGCTAACAAATAATTGCAGTTATCTGAAAATGAAGGCTAGTGGTGCATCCTGCATTTCTCCAGGGAACACTGTGCCGGGTTCAGATGTCCTTATTTTCATCCGCTGGATTGCTTGTTTTCCATTTCTCCTTCACCTCAGTAAACACCGCTATACTAGCTGAGATTTCCTCACTCCTCCGAACAGAACATGCACTTCTCCTCTGCACAGTGTTATCAATAGCACCCATTAAATGTGCTTTCCACTGGTGGCTGTGTTTTGTCTGTCCCCATTTTTGATGATAACCATTGCCTTCCTGTTTCTGCCGCTTCCACCTGTTACCGCTTGTCTGACTTTCTTCAACAGAGAAAGAGAAACCCCTTTTTTGAACCACATCGTGTGAAGGAAGTACAGCTGCTCCAGAATCCCTTAACTTTGTGGATTGTGGGATCCCCTGAGTTCTGAATCTATTGAAAGAACAGTCACCTATCCTATTCTGTTAGGAAGTATCACTTTTGTAAATTAAGGATGGGTCTCAAAATTTAGGTGAAGCTTTGAAGTAAATACCTTTTTAGAGTTGGCTTTGTAATCTTGGGGACTTGGGGGTCCTTTCAGAGCACCACAGCAAAACCTTTAGCCTTTGATTTGGAGGCTCCCACCTTGCCTTGACTGCTGCCACAGCTGTTTTCCTCCTTGGTTCTTCTGTCCACAGCAAGACTGTGGTCCCTAATTTGAAGCTGGGTCAATGTCCCGCCTTTGGCTATAGTAGGCAGGTAGAACTAGTCACGGAAATTTTGGGGCCCCCTCTTGGTGTTTTTAGTTTCAGTAATAAAATAATTTAAGACTGGACTCAAATGGAAACGGACAATTTTCTTAGCAGTTAAAAGAAAAACCCTAAAGGCAGGCGAGCTGCAAATCTCAGCAGCTGCCTGGAGGAGGAGGATGGAGAGGAGGAGAAAAGCCACGTCTTTTAAAGCCAGCATGGAGGTCAGACACGTGGCGGACTACCAGCCTCGAGGTAGGGAGAAAGCAAGAAACTCCAAATGTTGGGGCAGCCCCAAGTGTTAGGGTCAGCATGCCCAGAAGAGAGATAGAAGAAAATGAGAGGGTGCAGCTCTATGAAGAAGTCTGAGGAATTCAGAAAGGCTGGCAGACTTCGGAGGCTGCATGTCTGTACTCAGTAAACTGCTGCTCCAGGGTTGGGGATTCCAGGAAGGAAACGTTCACCATCACATTACAGCCCTAGTCATTCCGCCTACCTCTTTAGCATGTCAAGGTGAATTGGCCTTTCTAGGGGGCCTTGACCAGGTGATTGACTTGTTGCAACTGGAATGTTGGTGCACCTTCCAGGGCAGAGATTTTATTATCTTGACCAGGAGTTTTCTCTTGAGCAGCCTTTCTTGCTACAGTAACAGAGTCTGCTGCTGGGCTCTGGGTGATCTGGCCTAAGGTGAGCTGGTGCAGTACTCAGGAGAGCAACAGGGAACTAATTATGCAGAGTAAACTGCGACTAGGAGAGGTAACTGCCCAAGGTAAACACACTTGTGATGAACTGTGCGAGCAGTCTGACGCTCTCCTCACAGGATCACCGGTGTCCTCAGAGATGAGCATATTTTGGGGGTGAGGCTCATAAGCATTTGTAGACTTTTCAAAGAAATAAGGAGCTAATTACTTGAATGTACACAAAGTATACAGGGCAGAATCATCCAGGAGGTTCTAGAAGGAGGCTAAGCAGGAGGCACATTTTAGAAAGACATCAATTGTACAAATGACCCTGGATTAATTCAAGGCTCAGACATGAGAGGAACCTCGTGTAGAGTCAAGTCTGAACTACCTGAGGTTCTCAGGACAGCCTTGTGTCCCCAGCCTGTCCCCCACTTTCCTCTATTTGTTGAGTGGTAGAGCTACGAGGTGCAGCGGCACAGATCCTCACCCTTAGCTAGTGCTTCGCCTATGGTGCCTGGCTCTCTCCTGTAGACCCCACCCAGACCTGACAACACTACTTCTTTCACTGCCAGACCACCCTTCATGTTTTCCTAACTTGACCCCAGTTGGACGACCTCTTGTTTTCCAGCTCCATCTACACCAATTCCCTTGTCTGCCCCAGCCCCAGCCTTTGCTCTTTGTAGCTCTGGACAGCAGATGGTGAGGATACATGGGCTCTTCCCCACTGGGCTTCAAACTAGTAGAAAAATAGATCTGCCTCTCATTTAACCTTTCTGTGCTGACTGTTGTGGGCGTTAAAATTTCAACTAGGGATGACATAAATTATTTCCCCCCACTTAGTTTCTGTTTCCCGAAGAGTTCTGGGTTCAACTCTGGGAATTGTCTCATGGACTGTGTGTTTGTCTATCCTATACTGTATGCTGAAACTTAACCCTGATTGTGATTGTACTTGGGAGGAAATTATGCTGGGGCCTGTGATCGTTAGTACTGTCAGCCTGATTAATCTAGAATCACCTGGGAGATAGGTCATTGGCATGTCTGTGGGGGGTTATCTTGATATGTTAATTGATGTGTGAAGACCACCTTAACTGTGGGTGAGGCCATTTCCTGGGAAGGGAATACTGGACTATTTAAGATGGAGAAAGCACACTGAGCATGGCTTCATTCATTCATTCATTCATTCATTCATTCATTCATTCATTCATTCCTCTGCTCCTGACTGAAAATGCAATGTGAACAGCTGCTTCAAACTCCTGCAGTGTGACTTTCCCATCATGATGGACTGTGACACTGAACTGTAAGCCAGAAAAAACCCTTTCTTCTTGAAGCGGCTTTTGTCAGGACACTTTGTCACAACAGCAGGGAAAGAAAGTAAGACCGGACCCTCATGATAGGATTAGTGACCTTAAGAGAAGAGACAGGAGAGAGCCTGCTTACTCTCTCTGCTGTGTGAGGACCCAAGGAAAGTAGATGTGTCCAGAAAGAGAGCTCTCACCAAGAACCCACCCCAGATGGTACAGCAGGCCAGTAGGGGAATGGAAGGGAGAGAGACATCAAGGTTAACATATGAAAGAAGCCTGTTGGCAGAAAGACTGGAAAGCCCTCCCCACGGGGCTGGTATGTAAGGGACTGTCTGTGGGAAAAAAGCACAAAGATGAGAGAAGGCAGGTACTATGTAAAGACCTGTAAAGGAGCTGAACTCATGTGGCCCGAGGCTTGTGAGCTTCTGTCCTTTTGCGGCTCACTAGTCCACTTTCAGCAGCAAGACGCCTTTTTTTTAATGAACTGCCTCTGTTGTTATCACTACGCACGTGTCTGTCTCTGGTCCAATTCACAGGGACTTGGGTCCTGTTCAAAAGCAGTAGGTGCCCTCAACCACGGAGTCATCTCTCCAGCCCCTAAATCTGCTTCTTTTTGATGCAGAACCTCCTCTTCCCTCGGAAATCTTTAGGAGCAGACACATTGCTTTGTCTGGTTCGGCTGAAACTCTCCTCAGACCCTTGCCATGCTGCTTGCTGTGGCATTAACAAAACTCTTGCCTGTAGTACTAGTCAACTCAGTGCCTCTCTCTCAGATCTCCTTTCCTGTTCCTCTCCACCTAAAGCCTAACACCCGTCTCCTTCCATCTCCTGAACTAACTACTATATTCAGTGGACAGTTTGGGGCTACCCCTATTTATATCATGTATCAATTTCTTGATTCTTTCTTCCATAACTTTTTACATTGAACCGTCTTTTCCTTCGCTCAAGTGATTTCCTCACAGCCTCCTGCTGTGTGTGTCATGGGGCACCCAGAAGGTATGGGTTTCTCAGCTGTTTGGCTCACACCCAGTCTTGGGGAGGCACTCTGCCTCAGTCTCCCTACAGGCTAGGTGTTCAATCCATCCTTTGTGAATTGTTTGGTTTTCTCATTTATTTTAGAAAACATCTCTTTTTCCTGATAATTTTTCTTTCCTTTTAATCATTGAGTGTTTTGCTGGTGGAGTGGATACAAAGGTAGATAGGGTAGGAAAAGTGGAAAGGAAAATCATCTTATTGTAGTCTGTGGATAGAGCCCTCTTGTGCAGGAACATTCCCCATTACAGAGATAATAGATTCCAAGTTAAAGAGGGCCTGTTGCCAGATTTTACCTCAGCTGAAATAATTATTTCAAACAAGGTGTACCACGGTTTAGCTTTCTGGATTTTCCTGGAAGGATTTGTCAGGGTAGCTTAGTGTTTTGATGAATTAACTTAAACCTGGGAATCCATATAAATGCAAATGTCACTTTTCTTCACTCACTGAGTCTCTCTCAGGCACAACTTGAGGAAAATGAGGTGGAGCTGGAATTAAAGCTTCAACTGAATTTGGACTCTGGAAGTAGGGGTGGGAACACTGGATATTCATACTCAGAGCAAAATGGGACCATCTGAGGTGGACGCCAGTCTTTGGTGCTGAGGTCAGCAGCATGATATTGATGTAATAGTCACATAGAGATACTAGTAAGAAATTATTTGGGTTGAAAGGCAGGATGAACTGAACATGTGTGTCCCCTGAAAATTCATAGATTGAAACCCTCACCCCCAAGATGATGATGCTTAGAAATCCTTTTAGTTATCTTTCTGTTGCTGTGGCAAAATACCTGAAAAGAAAAATCAGATTGAAAGGAAGATAAACTCATTTTGGCTCAGGGATCCAGAGCGGTCAGTGTCTGGTCATTTGGCCCCATTACTTTTAAGTCTGATGTGGCACAGAATATTATGGCAGAGAGCAAAGTTGTGGAGCTTGTTGGGCAGATGTGGGTAGGTAGTCATCAGTCAGGCTTGGAAGTCATTGAGGATAAACACCTCCTCCCCTGTAATCTGCTTTGCGCCCATCTCCTGTGCCCCTAGTAACACACTGATTTTAAGAAAGGGGAAAAAAATAAGACAATTGCCCTCAAAATTTCAAAGACCACATGAAAGGAGAGAGAGAGAAGAGAGAGAGAGAGAGAGAGAATGAATCACAATTACCCCTCCTTATGATTCAAATAACATATGGAAGAGAAGTTGGAGGCAGTAGGGCTTTGTAGGGGCTCATTTAAAGGAAGGCTATTTCCTCTGGTATAACATGGCTATTAATATAGATTTTATTTTAATTTAAAAAATATACTCTATTACGTGAGCTTTGGTTAAAAGAATGGGACCTGAGTTACACCTCGCTCTGGGAGGATATGTGAACTGTAAACTGCTCCAAAGATTATAAAATTACATACTATTGCTCCTCCCCACCTTAAGAGTTCATCCAAATGGGCCTGTCAGTCACCTGGCCAGGAGACCACCCCTCACAAATACTGATACCCCTGAAGACATGTTAAAAAGCTGAGAGGAATGCCCGTCCTGTGGTGAGCCATGAGCTTGTGTGCCCTGGAAGAACTTCATGCACCTGTGGCAGTTCTTCCCGGCTAAGCTTGCTGACTTTCTGAGTCTGACTCAAAATTTGTAACTTTTCTTTTCCCTTGTTCTCTTTTTTTGGATACCAGCCAAAATCCTGCTTGCCTGGTGTGCTGGATAGCTTTAGTGTCAACTTGACACACCTGGGTTGAGGGAGCCTCAACTGGGGAATTGCCTCTATTGGACTGGCCTGTGGCCATGTCTGAAGGGCATCTTCTTGATGAATGATGTGGGAGGGCCCAGCCCACTGTGGGTGGTGCCACCCCTGGGCAGGTGGGCCTGTGTTGCATAAGAAAGCAGGTTGAGCAGGGGCCAGCGGAGAAATCCAGTAAGCAGCGTTCCTCCATGGCCTGTGCTTCAGCTCCTGTGTCCAGGTTCCTGCCCTAAGTTCCTACCCTGGGCCCCCAGATGAACTGTGACCTGGGAGATGTAAGACAAATAAACCCTTTTCTTCCTAAGTTGGTATTGGTCAGAGTATTTTGTCACAGCAATGAAGAAAGAAACTAGGACAACTGGATACTCTGGGCATTCTTACTGTCTATTCAGTGCCTCTGTCCCCCTCTAGGTCCCCAAATACTTGCAGATTTCTATTGCTAAACCTGCCTGCCTTGTTTTTCTCTCAAACTGTAACAAAACTGTCCTTGAGTTTCTTTCTGAGTTGTTTTTGAATTCTTTTATCTCCAAGACTGAGGATCTGCAGAAAAGGATTCTGTGTTCTCTGGTAACAACCCCATGGTGGTGGGAAGGAGCATGGCAGGGGTCCAATCCTAATCTATCCTTCAAGGGCATCTTCCCAATGTCCTCCTTCCAACTGGGGCCCACTTCCTAAGGTATGTACCATCTCCAACAGTGGGATCAGCTGGGAGACCTAGCCTTTAGCACATGGCCAAACATCCAGTTCATAATAAAAGGGAGCTTTTGGGAGATGACTAGTCGTGAGGGCAGATCACTCTTGATGGCATTAGTACCTCAGAGCTACTTCACACCTTCAGCCATGTGTGGGCACAGAACCAAGTTACCATCTATGAACCAGGAAGCCCTCACCAGACACTGAATCTGTAGGCAGCTTGATCTTAGACTTCCCAGTCTCCAGACTGAGAGCAATAAATTTCTGATTTTTATGGGCCATTCAGTATATGGTGTTTTTAGTTATAACAGCCGGAATGAACTAAAATGGGAAGGAAAAAGAAAACACAAAAGCTATGATTTTTTTTTTCTCTACAAAAGAGCATGTATTTGTGGAGTTTTAAAACACATTGGATCATTTTGGCACACTTTTTGGTCACTGATGTTTATTTTCTAAGCAAGGTAGAGTATGGAAGGAAGGAGTCTGAGGGGGAACAGGGAGCAGACGTGGTCCCTGCCCACCTCACAATGTCTGCAGGTCTGACCATGTTGACAGACCAGAGAAATGCGAGACTCAGAGGCTATGGATCCCTGGGCTACTACTAATGTCAGCTCAGTTGAATTAGGGCACAAAACCTAATCCCTGGGATTATTGGACATTAGTGGACATAAACCTGGCTTCACAGGAAATCAACAAACTTTTGCTAGCCTATGGAAACTCAGTGAGATAGATGTGCTTCTAAATTACTAACTGGAATTAACCTGGCCACTCCCTAACCTAAGAAAGAGCAGTAGCCCTGCTGGTGTGCCTTGTCCCAACTGGTTTTATGATTTCTTGGTTTTTGACGCTTCTCTGCTAGGACCAGCAGAGGGCAGCAGAGTGCTTCATCTGCTCGTCCCCTCTTCAGGCTCTTCAGGTTCTCTGGGTCAATTTTCCTTTGGATCTCATAGTGCCTCAAGATCGAGATGCTTATAGGCCCATGAATGTGTCTTAATTTCTTTCAAAATCAGAAAAAGCAGTATTAATAAATAAGCACATAACAACAAATAAAGTTTGTTTTGAATTAATCTTTGTATCAAAGCTGTCAAATATAATCTTTGATTTTTTAATTGAATTTTTGTGTATTTCATACAGAACATCTCAATCAATCTAAATCATCTTTATGACCCCCTCCCAATAGGCCCCCCACTGGAATTCATACATTGTGACATTTGTCTTAAGGCCTATTGTGTCAAGTTAGTGTCCCCAGATGTCCCTCAGTGTAAGTTCATTTACTGAGGTCTACTCAGCCTATCTAGAGTCTCTCGCTTTAGGAAGATCAAGTCTTACTCAGGAGCAATCAGTTATCAATATTTCTTCAGCTAAGATTGGGGTCAGCTGTGCATTTCCACGGTTCTGTGCTGGGTTTTTGTTTGTCTGAGTTTGCATGGGTCTTGTGCATGCTGACACCATTGCTGTAGGTTCATATGAGCAGGGTCCCAGGAGCTTGTAGGGTTCTGTTTTCATATGGTCATGCACCTCCTCCCTGGCTCTTACAATCTTTCTGCCCCCTCTTCCAAAATGGTCCCTGAGCCCTGGGTGGGTGTAGTTTAATAGAGGATTCCTGTCCAAGGACCAGCATTCTGCACACTCTTAATCTCTACACTTTGGCCATTTGTGACCTTTTGTGTTCCTCGCCCTACGCTGCATGAGGGAGTTTCATTAATGAGAACTGAGATGTTCATTATTGTCTTCTTTATCCCTTTTTCTATGTTCTGTGACCCTTAGGTATAGAGGTTGCATTGTAGATGTGCCACTTAGACTTGGGAAATTTACAGACAATGTTTGTGACCAGTTGTGGTACTCTGTTACAGTCTCCATCTGGTACAGAAGAAGCTTCTTTGGTGAGTGGTAACTGGGTTATTTGTCTGTAAATATGTACTATGTATAAATTTTGCACATAGTAAGAAATTACATTAATCCAGGGATGTGACAGTTTTGGGGTTTTCTCTAAGATCTATGACCTCTCCAGCCATGTCTATTTGGCTATGTTTACAGTACCACACATGAGTTTCATTCCATTGAATAGGCTTTTAGTCCAATTAGGTAGCTGTTGATCACCCCTAAGATAAAAGTGCCACTACTGCACCAATGTTGTCTGCTGTGCTGGCCATTGGTGTGGTTATTTGCTGTTGAAGCTGGTGTTGGATCATCAATTGATGTTCTCTTTTAGCACCTTGCATAGTGCTTTCCAAAGTTAAGATAGCCAGCCTTTGGGGAAAGTGGCTTAGAGGTCAGTTCCAGCTCCATTGCTCCAAATCCTGTGTCCGAAGTATGCTCTGTCTTCGGCAGCAGTACCTTCAAGTTCTGGGATCAGGGCTGTAGTGTGTAATTTGGGGAATCTCTTGGACCACCCTAGCCAAAAACCAAAAGGAAAGTTTCTCCTATCTGGCACTATTTCTTGTTCTATAGCCTTTAGATATACACATGAACACATTTAGAGATATTGTATGTGTAATTTGTCATTAGGTGGATAATATAATTTCCTCTGATTTTTTATACTAGCTAGGCATTATTTGTCTGTCTTCTTAAAGAGGCCATGAAGGCAAAAGTGCCTTTAGTTAATGAAAGTCACAGTGTTCCCAAGTAGGTTCTGGAATGTGCTTTGAAGAGTAGACTGGCAGCTTGGGCTACTGTTTGCCTGTTTGCTCAGGTAACCGAACTGGTAATGCCCAAAGGAGTACCTGTGTGAGGATCCACACTCAGTTCAGGTGGGCATCAGGGCAGATTCACAAGAGCTGGAGCATCCCTCTTCAATTCTTCTGGAGATCAGACAATGACACCCCAAAGTGAAGGCCTCGTGCACAGGCTCTGAGCAAAATTTCTCTTTTTCCTGCCCACCAACTCACACTCCTCACTTTTCCCTAAAGTAAGACATAGCAAGAAACCAGAAGTCCTCTTCTTAAAAGCCAGCCACAAATCTAGAATTATGATTTCAACCTGCCTCTGCTTTTCTGTCTAGATGTTGGCTGTAATGAAATGCAGAGATTCCAGAGGGTCCTTCCTCATACCTGGAGAAATGTTATAACTGTGGGTCATGGAGAATCTGGACAGACAGGCCTTGCTGGATTTCCCCACCCAGTATAATTCCCTAAGTCCTACTCCTTTTCTAATTACATTCCTATTTGACTTTTTCTGCCTCATTGAACCTAAGCATGGAATCAGGAAGCATCTCCAGTATCTTTAGATCTTTACTCTGTAGGCTTCTATGTTATGTATAACTTGTAGAAAAATAAGTGTTATACTTTGCTCTGGTTAACCTGTCTTTTGCTATAGATGTGTGGGCCATGACACTTTATGGTGGACAGGAAAAGAGATTATCCCCTGCAGTGGTTTAAATGAGAAATGTCCCCATAGGCTCACATATTTGAACACTTGTTCCCCAGTTGGTGGTACCCCTCCCAGGTTAGGGCAGTCATGAAATCTTTAGGAGATATAGCCTTGCTCAAGGAACTGTGTCACTGGAGGTGGGCTTTGAGGGGTTGTAGCCTCGCCCTGCTTTCAGCTCATGCTCTGCTTGGTGTTTGCTGTTAAAGAAGTGGGCTCTAGGTGCACGCCTTTAATCCCAGCACTCGGGAGGCAGAGGCAGGTGGATCTTTGTGAGTTCAAGGCCAGCCTGGTCTACATAGTGAGTTCCAGGACAGCTGGGGTTACAGAGAGACCCTGTCTCAAAAAGACAAAAAAAAAAAAAGAAGTGGGCTCTCAGCTTTCTGCTGCTGCTGCCATCCTGCTGTTTGCTGACATGCCTTCCTGCCGTGCTGGACTCTTATCCCTCTGGAACCATAAGCCAAAATAAACTCCTTTTTCTGTAAGTCACCTTTGGTCATGGTATTTTATCACAGCAGCAGAATAGTGACTAATGTATCCTTTTTTTTCACCTCTACAAATCTTATGATTATATCATAACCCTTAACCTCTCAAAGAAATATGCAGATATATGTATACATCCCTGTAAAACACACACACACACACACACACACACACACACACACACACACACACCACAAAATCAAATAGTATTAAAGGATTTAGGACAAATTATGGGTTTGGGATATGCTACCCTAAAATATGACTGTAGGAGATTAGAAACATACCACCCTCAATATACTTTTTTGTCATAAGCCTTGTTTTGAGCTGATTATTTTGAGAAACTGCAATAGAAGAGTAGCCCTAAAACCAAGAGAAGATGTTACTCTTTCATGAAGGAACTTCACCTCTGTAAAGGAAATCATTGAAGATATTTTCCTGTCTTTAATACCAAGAGAAAGATGTTAGAAACGTGTTAGATTTATGTGGTGCAGAATGCAGGAGCAATAGGAGAGAAAGAAGGAGACCATACCTGACCTCAGACAAGACTGAGTTTATTGAAGCACCTCAGTGAGAGACAGCAGTTTTTCCACATGCTGGAAATGACTGCTGTCCCGGAGGAGGGCTGTTGGGGCTTATATAGCTGTGACTGACTGACTGACTACATCATCAAGGGCACTCTTGAGAAGCCCCTTTATGGCCTCCTTTTTCCCACCACCATTTGCTCTGGTTCATCTTGAGAGACAGAGGATTTATTATCTCTTCTTGGGACCATTTGCTCAAGGAGACAGGCTGTCTTAGGAAACAGGCTGTTTCGGGAAACAGAATGTCTCAACAAACAGTCCTCCCAGGAGGGAAGTGACTGATTGATAATGCTGCTTTCTGTAACTGGGGCATTCTATCATTCCAGACCCTGAAGACATAAAAAAACAAAAACAAAAACAAAAACAAAAAAAAGCAACAACAACAAAAAAACAGAATGGGGGCGTCCTTTTTCTTTTAGCTGGGAAGGAGTTCTCAGGTGGCATAGAGCAAGAACATAGCCTTAACTTGGTCTCAGGTCTTGGCTTGGGCAATCATATGGGCTGCTCAGTCAGGAGATTCTGTAAGAATCTTTAGGCGATGACAGTTAATTAAGCATAGTACAAGGAGGGGATGGGAAGATGAGCTGGTCAGCCCAGTCCTCATTCCAGGTGTCCAGGTTCATTGAGGTTCTGGTCATGTCCTCAGTGTGTTTTCTAGGAACAGGATCTTTAGGAAAAAGAAAGAGGTATGGAAAAAACCAGAACCCCTTACTGACCTCCCTAGCCTCTAGCTATAGTGGAACTAGAGATATTTTTGAATTAGATGGTTCTGACATCCCTAGGCTTAGGTAGGGACAAGCTTACTCCCAGATTCAAGGGAATTTCCAGGTCTCAGCTGGAAAGAAACTAGTCATTGTTCTTTTGGGGTCTTCACCTTAAACTACCTAGCCAGTTTTGGCCTCCTACTTTCATTACTCCTCCCTCTGAAGAGGTAACTCTAATTGCCAATAGGGGATTTGCACGTTGGTCTTTCTGGCTTCTTCCGTGCTGAATAGAGGCACATAGCGTGGCAACTTGGGTACCTCCTCAGTGGATCTATCTAAAAGACCCCAGTAAAGGAAATCATTGAAGGTGTTTTTCTGTCTTTACTACCAAGAGAAAAATGATAGAAATTTGCATCACTGCAGGGGGACCTCGTTCACCTACATTTCTATAACAAACCTCTCTTTTGCTCATGTGCTTTTCCTGGTCATTTTCCCCAAACCAGCCTTTCCCACAGCCTTTCTTTTTTCCTTTACCGAGTCAAAGCCATCTCTTTGAGATTTACTACTAAGAATTACTCATTTCCTGGTTGCCTCCTGTGTATTTATATATGAGGTGTACACGTGAAAAGATACCTGGTTATTTTTTCCTCTTTTTATTTGGTAGAGGCTTCCATCCCAAGTAAAAATTCATATTACCAGACCCAAGTCCAGTTGTTTGCTACCCAAAGGCCAGTGAGGGGGAGGCTAGAGTTGATGGGAAAAGAATCAGTTTTATTCACACCTGTATCCTGACAAGATGTCCTATCGTGGAGAAGTTCCTGACACAATGGACTTTTACAGGGAGGGAAAGCAGCAGGAACAATAGGCAGGAAGACCATGCTTATCGAGGTCATCAGTCTCCAGGGTGTGTGACTTCCCACCCCCCCACGCCCTGGTTTGATTATCAAAATTGACTTTGACCTTTTGGGGTTAAATATTACTTTCTGCAAGTTAAACATCACAGAAATTTCCATGCTTTGTAGTAACTGATGCTCAGAATTGAAGAATTCGGAGGGGTATTAAGCATTCTGATGTTATCTGCAGGCCACAAGATATCCTGGGTTACCCAAGGAAATGCTATTTAGCAGTGAATAACTTTTTCCAATTAGGTGGTTCCTTTCTTTAAAAGTTAGGAAGCCAGGCAAAGGGAGAAGCTGAAACAGTTCTGCCCAGGACACTTCTCAAAGGAACAACCACTGTTACACTCAGGAAAATTAGGGTCAAAACTATTTTTTCTCTTGCTACACGAATAACTATGGTTCCTTGCTTCACAGTCAATATTTCTATCCTATTTCTGCTCTCTGAAGGCAAACACTTAGGCAATGACCAATATATTACAGGTGTGTTGATACAAAAAAAACCAAACCAAACCAGACCAACCAACCAACCAAACAAACAAATTATACCTCAAAGGGAAAAAGATCGTTTATTCTGGAGCCAAATATAAGGGATCATGGCCCGGGAGCATGGATTAAGGTTACCTCCAATGCCATATTCCAACATGATAACAGTTCATGAAGTTTTATAGTAAGAAATCAAAAGACAGTCATAAAGCAAGACAGTTTTCAGATGTGTTGGTGGAATCATGTAGGTGGGTAATAGCAAAGTAGGGAAATCTCTGCTTTAGGCCGCAGATGCTGTCACATGACATTCTTAACCTTTGGGTTAGTGGAAGCGAGGGGTCTGTTTGGAGATTTCAAAAGGACTTATCTAATAGTCACAAAGATGTCAGGCTGAACCCAGGTGTGGACAGTGAATAGCCATGAAGGGGGTTAAAGCCCAAGATAGTAATTCTACATACTCACAGAAGTTCCAATCAATTTATCAAACTTGTAGACTATTTATAATAAGTGTGGCCTTTTTAGTGGAAATTTTAATTTATGAGTATTATCTATAGCAAGGCAGTGGAGAATATACTTCTTGCCTGCATGCCCTCTAACACTGTAGTTAATATTTGCTTCTCTTTGAATACTTGTTTTTCTTTCTACATCACTCCTTTTTTCTTCCTGAATGGACTATGCAATCTGGAAGACATACTCAAAACCCTCTGCTGATTAATTGATTGCAGTGCTTCCTCTGGAGCTTCCTCTTGACATTCTAATTCTTCCTACTAGAAGATGGGGTGTCCTACCCTCCCCAGGTAGGCACTACCCTTGCTTCCTGGGGTCCCTCTTTGCCACTGTCCCAGGAATAGATTTCTTCCTGGATTTATCCTTTCTTTTTCTTCTTATGCCTTTAACTAGTTGTATCCTGTGTTGTTTTCTGAGAGCATACGTAAGAAATTGTCTTTCTCCAGTTACCATGCTTCTGAAAATGTCTTAATTCCATGTATGTCACAGACAGATTTGCTTCCTATCCTAGCCCCATTCTAAGGTTGTTTCTCCAGCAGATGTTAGCTTATAGTTCAAAGTCATGCTCATTTTCAGTTGTTCATAGGTGATTGTGTTTCCTTTGTGGAAGCTTTTAGGATATTCTATAACAAGAATTCTAGATTTCATGATGAGGTGCTGTGGGTTGGGCTCTTTTTTATTCATTTTGAGACTGGTTGGGTTCCTTTCAACCGGTATATGTTCTTGTATTCTTTCTTTAAAAAGCCTTTCCTGCATATTTTTGTCTCAGTTTTTCTTTCTGGATTTGAGCTCCTACATTTCTTACCCTCCCCTGGTTACGCATCTATTTATCTTACTGTGTTACTTTTTGAGTTACCTTTATCTTCTAAGTACTCTTAAACAAAAAAAGTACCTGATGTACGAATGTTATCTTCCAAAACTGAGTCAACATTGTTCAGCACTGCTTCCTCTTGTATTTTTTTTTTGTGTGTGTGTTTTTCTTCTTTTTTGTTTCCTTTTTTTGTTTATTGAGCTAGGATCTCACTATGTAGTCAAGGCTGGCCTGGAACTTGTGGTCTTCCTGTCTTACCCTCCCACGTGCTGGAATTATAAGTGAGCATCATCATAGCTATCTTTTGCATTTCTTTATACTTGGGGATTGATACTATTTGATTTCTCAGTGATAACACTGGTGGGGACTTGCAGGAAATGGAAGAAAGTGGTGTTGATGGGGATGTGAGCAGAGTGGAGATCCACAGTTGCCATGACTGTTGGTTCCATTCCTATTTTGTTGCTGATCTTAACCCAAGGTACCTGGACACTCCTTTGGGTTTAGTAGCTCTTCTTCACTTGAAGCTGTCCCTTAATGATAACCCTAGCTTTTAGAGGCAAAAGGTACAATGGAAAGATGTCCGGATTGGAGTCGTATGAAATCAGTTCAAACGTCAATTTCTTACCTTATTAGCAGTACTGGCATAGTCAAGGGACTTGACCCAATGCCATCATGTCCTCCACTGCAAAAATGGCTTTATTATATACTGCTGTACCTATGACAGGTGGTTATGATGAATATCAGATCACGATACAGCATGTGTAGAAAGTGTTGGTAAGCTGTAAGCTGTTAGAAGAACAGAGAATGGGCAGAGCCAAGAACTAGTTGCATAACAGAGGGAAACCTAAGTAAAGCTTCTAGCTTCATCTTTTAGTGGACTTTAAAACTCACCAATTGTAGATGTTACATAGTTGAATAATATATTATTAGTCTTCCACTGGCTTTGCTTTTGCTCTAACTGAAGCCCCATCATCGGCTAAAATTGTTCTCTGGAGAAAGCTGCCTTTTTATGCTCTTTCCTTGTTCTGTATCTTTAAAACATTCTATTTATTTTTCTCTTATGGATATGAGTGTTTTGTGTGTATGTGTGTAAATCCATCTGTGCATGTAAGGCTAGACAAGGGCATCAGATCCGTGCAACTGGAGTTACAGACTGTTGTTAGCTACCGTGTGGTGCTGGGAACCAAACCCGGGTCCTTTGCAACAGCAATCAGTGCTCTTAACCTCTGAACCATCCCTCTAGCTCCTTTTGTTCTATATCATAAGGGTAACTTCAAGGTTAGCTGTTCCTTAAAGAAGGAACTTTCTAATCAGAAACTTTTGAGTTATAGAATTTAGAACTGGGTGATCTTCAGATAACAGCAGTGTGTGTGTGCCAGAAAAGCTTAGCACTGTGGGATTTATGAACACTTTGCTCCATCCCCCAGGCCCTAGCCCCCAGCAACGCTTAAGGAAGATTTCCCTTTATTTTTCTTTTTGACAAGAATTTCCATCTTCCAACTTGCCACCTTTTGCTGATAAAGCTCTTTGTTCCTACTTCCTTCCTCTGTCTCCCCAGGTTCTGATTTCACTGGGAAGTCATGAAATAGACCGTTATCACTACTTCAGTCTTGATTGTTATGGACTTACTCAAAAAAATTTTTTTTGGTCTTTTTGAGACAGGGTCTCCCTGTAGCCACAGCTGACCTGGAACTCACTATGTAGACCAGGCTGGCCTTGAACTCACAGAGATCTGTCAGTCTCTACCTCTCAAGTGCTGCGATTAAAGGACGTATTCAATTTTTGTTGTTTGTTTTTTGAGATAGGGCCTCACTTTGCCGCCCAAGTTGGGCTGGAACTAACCAATATAGTCCAGCTGACCTTGAACTCACGGCTATCTTCCTGCCCTAGCCTCCCAAGTGCTGGGATTCCCACCAAACCCAGCTAACTGATGGACTCACTTTGTTTGCTTTGTTATCACAGATGATGTCACCGTTGAAGATACTGATATGAGAAAATACAAGTGGATGAACAAACAGAAATGTTCAACAAAAGCAAGCCTGTGAGGTGTCAAGCACCTGTAGGGGCTGCAGCATGCAACAGTCACCCTCTTCAGTGCTTGCGTTATACACAGTATGTTTTAGTGCACATTAGTCGTTTGTCTGTTAGTTTACTACTTGGCATCATGTGCTGAAAACATTTAATTCTATATCAAAGGAAGCAAAAACGGACCGTTGAAGAATATACCAGCTCTGGGCATTTGGAAATACCCTAATATTTGCCACAATTCAATCACTTATCAACTTTATTTCTTTTAAGACTGAGACTTTTGACCCACTGGAAGAGTCCATTAGAATTCTAGTCATGAATAACTAATCTGTTGAGAACATGGGCTCCTCAAGTTGGTTTTGTTCAGTGTTTTTATCACAGCAATTGAAAGTGAACTAGGACAATCCCCCCCGCCCCAAACACCATCTTTATGGTGTTTATGGCATTGCTCCTGAAAGTTCTGTTACAGGGTGTGACAACTCTCAGGACAGTTTAAACTCATCATATGAAAAGTGACAATGCAAATCATATAAAGCATCAGGACAGCCACCCACACACTTCCCAAGGAATTTCAGAAGAACCCGGAGTTTACAAGAGCAGAGAAACTTTCAGATTTCATTTGAATCTTGATAAATTACGGGAAGAGTCAGAAATAAGCATTTTCTCTCAGGAAAAGAAGACCCTAGAAGAAACACTTGTTCTCATGCAGCTGTGTCCAGAATAGCTTGTTCTAGTTCCCCTGGGATCACCACAGAACCATGACCAGGGAGTGTTTAGACTGCTACAATTAGAAAGAGTTGGGCGTGAGCTCTAGCCTTATCATTTCTTAGTGACCGCAGTGGGTTCTATGGCTCCCCAAAGATATAGCCCAGTCTTAACCCCAGGTGTCTAAGAACATGACCTTGTTAGGAAAAAAACATCTTTGGAGTTGTAATTAAGTCAAGGAGTTAGACATTTGGGCCATAAATTCAATGAATAGTGTCTTTATAAGGCAAAGGAGGGAAGATGTGACATACAGAGCCACACACAAAGGGGAAGGCCAGAGGAAGACGAAGGCAGCTATTGGGACAGTAGATCTGTGAACCAAGGAACACCAAGGGTTTCTTGCGGTCCTCAGTGATTAGGAGAGATGCAAGGAAGGATTCTTCCTAGACCTTCCAGAGGCTTCAAATCCTGCTAATGCATAGAAGTCATTCCGTAAATACTTGTTGAATGAATGAATGAAAATGAATGAATGATTCTGTTGCGACAGAACCGTCTCAGGACTTGGACTTATTTTTGGATTTCAGACTTCTGGTCTCTAGAAGAGTAAGAGGATCAGTTTCTGTTGCTTTAAGCTACTAAGTTTGTGGGAATTTGTAGGACAGACCTGGAAAAGTAACAGTGCTCAAGTAGCATTTTCTGAACATATGTTGTCCAGTATTTTCTCATCTACAGAAATGGCAACATTTATCTATCTCCTGAGGGGATAAAACAAGATAGCGTGTACATAAGAATAGTGGTCCTTTCCCGTTTGCAATTTCTGATTTCCTAGAAATTTTCCTTTTTTCCGGAGTGTGTGTGTGTATGTGTGTGTGTGTGTGTGTGTGTGTGTGTGCTTGCGCTTTCCCATGGGTGTACTTGCCCATGCAGGTACATGTAGAAGACAGTGTTTGGAGTTGGGATGACTTCCTCAATTGTTTCTCCACCCAGCATAGAGAGACGGTGTCTTCTCTGAACCTGGAGCTGCTCTTTTGGCTAGACTGGCTAGTCAGTGAGTTCCTGGGATCTGCCTGTCTCTGCTCTTCAGTGCTGGGGTTATAGAGGCACTCTGTCATGTCTGGCTCTTACATGGGTGCTGGGGATCCAAACTTAGCTCCTGGTGCTGTCTCAGCAAGCACCTTACCCACTGAGCCCTCTTCAGTCCCTCCCTAGAAAACGTCATATGTGTTATTGACCTACTTCTTTTAGAGCTTATGGGATATAGTTTGTGCTTTACTAACATTATAGCCATACACTGAAGATTTTCATGGAATCATTCATGATTTCAATACAACGTAGGAAGAATAGAGAAGACTGAGGAGGAGCAGATATTAGCGTCCAGGTTCTGCTTTAAGAAATATGTTGGGCTGCAGAGATTGCTCAGCAGTTAAAAGCATGTATTGCTCTTCCTGAGGACCTGAGTCCAACCCCCAGCATCCACATCAGGTGGATCACAACCACCTGTAATCCTAGCTCCTAGGGGATCTGACACCTCTGGCTTCCTCAAGCACCTGCACCCACGGACATGCACATATATGCAATTAAAAATATATTGAAAAAATATGATCTTTTCCGCTAAGAAAAGACATTGCCAAGTGACTTCATTGCCACCTAGAAAAGGTAAGTCCCTAAGATTATTAGCCTGAAAGTATGTAATAATGACCACAAGCAGCTTTTCTTTCCTCTGAATCTTCTGATGTTTGTATGGTACTTGTTAAGCACATAATGCTAGAGGGTACTGAGGAGCAAGTACAAGGGCATCAGTAGTTGAAATACTGCCCAAAGGGAAATGGGTTCATTGGCTGTAGAAGGCCAGGTATTTTTCATTCACCTCTAGCACTGCTGCTCCATCAGGTCACCGTGTTGCTATGTCATTGCTTACCTACAAATCTGGAACAAATCTGGAAGCAGGTATATGGGTCCTCAGATGATTTGTTTCTGTCTCTAGATTTATATGACTCATGGAAGGAAATTCCCAACCCACTCCTTCAGGATATTAAAATCCTCTACTTATTGCAAAGGAGAGGAGAAATAATTTATTAAGTACCTATCTAGTCTAGAGCAGTGTTATCTAAATTTAAATGCATTTTCTAATTTAATCTTCATTTAATTGATTTGGTAAGATCCCAGCTTAAATTGGATTTGGGAGCTATGGTCTGAAAATAACTTGATCAAGGAAGTCAGACTTCACAAACCACTGGGAAGAGAATTATCTGCACTTAAAAGATGCCTTTTGTTAAGAAATCAGTTTTTCCCCAACACAGTTTTCATTCATTTTCATCCACCCAGTCAACAAATATTTACTGAGTGCCTTCTATTGTCTTTAATGGTCAAGAAAGAAATCCCTTCCCTGTGAAACTTACATTTCAGCTTTGTAAAAAGACATAATAGATTGGTAAATTGTATGGCATATGAGTAGGGTCTAATGTACGGAAAAACAGAGCTGGATAAAGAGCTTTGGTAGTGAAGAGATTGGTTGATTGCAGTTTAAAAAATATTTTATTTATTATTTTTATCTTTTGTGTATGAGTGTTGTACATGCATGTAGGTAAGTGCACCCATGTCATGTAATGCCTGTGGAAGACAGAAGAGGCTGTCAGATCCCTGGAACTGGCATTATAGACAGTTGTTAGCTGCCATGTGGGTGCTGGGATTTGAACCTGTCTTCTGTAACAACAGTCAGTGTTCTTAACCGCTGAGCCATCTCTACAGCCCCAAGATTGGTTGATTGAAGTTTTAAGCAAGATAGTCAAGGTATACTTCACTGAGAAGTGAGCAAAGAGGGAAGTGACTGAGGGAGGAGCCCTGTGACTAGCAGAATAGCTGTCCAGGAAGAGCAAAGACCTTACTGTGGGAGCATGCTTAGCTTGCTCAAAACCAGGGTGGCGAGCGTTGGGAGGATGAGGAAATCAAAATCAGTTTATTAGCAGCTGGAAGGACTTTGACAGAGATGGACTTGGAGGTTTTAGACTGTACAAGCAACCAATAAGATCAGATTACCTTTTAAATTTTTTTATATACATTTCTTTTTTAATTTTATTTAATTGAATTTTTGTGAATTGCATCCAATATGATTTGATCATATTTAGATCCTCTCCCATATCTGCAATATATTATATATATATCTCCCATAGAGTCTGATTTGTTTCCCTAAATGTCCTTCAGTGTGGGCCATCTACTGGGCCCACCAACATTCTCATCCCTGTAAGATATTGTCTCTCCCCCTCTCAGTTGCCAAAAGTTCCTTAGGTTGGGTTGGGATTTTTTACCTACTTCCCCATATATATGCAGAGATTTTTTTCTGGTTTGAGTTTCCATGGGATTTGTGCATGCTATCATTATTGCTGTGAGTTCGTATGTATAACTGTCCAGCTGTCTGGAAGACTCTGTTTTCTTGTGCTCATTTACTACCTCTGGCTCCTCTTCCACTTTCTGCCCCCTCTTCCACAATGCTCCCTGAGCCTTGGGAGGCAGAAGTTTGAAATAAGTGTCCTATTCAGGGATAAGAACTCTGCAGCCTCTTGTTCTCTGCACATTGGCCAATTGTTGATTTCTGTGTTAATTTCCATCTTCTGCATAAGGAAACTTCTCTTGAGAGTTGAGAGATGCATTCATCCTATGTGTAGACATTGCATTGAAGATGTGTCACTTAGGGCTAAGCATCTCACAGACACTTGTTCTCTGTGTTTCCATCTGTTGCAAAAAGAAGCTTCTTTGATTGGGGGTGGTGGTGAAAGGTCCACTTGTCTCAGCAAGTCAGGTATTCTCTGGCAGCTTAGTGGGCCAGCAGAAACAGGATAGGCTGGTGCTTACTAACTTGCAGAGAAGGGCTCCAGATTACCTTTAAAAAGATTGCTCTATGGGTTTGGGACTGTAACCTGGTTGATTCAGTGCTTGACTGGCAAGAAGTTTGGGGTTCAATCCCCAGCACTGCATAAATAGGGCATGGTGGTGTACACCTGTAATGCCAGCACTCAAGAAGTAGAAGCAGGATAATCAGGACTTTAAGGCCACCCTTGGCTAAATAATTAGTTTGAGGTCAGTCTAGGATATACAGGACTCTGTTTCAAAAAAATAGATTACTCTTGGATCTATTGTTGATATAGATTATAGAAGTGTGTTTCAGTTTTCTAGGGCTACTGTAACAAATTACCACAAATTGGGAGCTTAAAACAATAGAAATATATTTTCTATGAGTTCTATAAGTTAAACTGTCTAGGTGTTGACAGAACCATGTTCCCTCTGAAGACTCTTGGTATTCCTTGGTTTGTGGCTGGTAAAGTCCAGTTTACTGCAATATAAAGATCATTCCTCTCTCTCTCTCTCTCTCTCTCTCTCCCCCCCCCCATACAACCCTTTCCAATGTCTAGGGGCCATTGAAGTTTAGTGCATCATATTATCTTAATTGCATCTGCAAACCCTCTATTTTCAAATAAGATCTCATTCATAGGTACCAGATTTTAGGAGTTCAACACCTATTTGGGGGAGTATATTTCAATACACAGCAAGGGGCAACTGTAGAATCAGGGAGTTCAGATGAGAGAGATTGGCAGCTTAGACCTGAATTAGAGCTGAAAGGTAATGAGATGTGGTCTAGCTCTGAGTATGTTTTCAGAACTGTATCAGTAATAACTCTGACAGAGTAGGTGTGTGTGTGGAGAGAGAGAGAGAGAGAGAGAGAGAGAGAGAGAGAGAGAGAGAGAGAGAGAGAGAGAGAGAGAGAGAGAGAGAGTGAGAGAGAGAGAGAGCTCACAGACATCCCAACGTTGTTCACCTGGGCACTGGAAGGTTTTAGTTGCCATTGATTGGCGTGGGGAAGGCTGCAGGAGGAGCTTGCTTGGGAGATGATTAGGGTCTGATTTTTAACTTGTCTCAGACAGTTTTTAGATACTCACATGGAGACATCAAGTGGGAAATTGAGTCTATAAATCTGTAGCAGTTCAAGGGAGATGTCTGGGCTATAGGTGCAACATCACTGGATCCAGGTCCAGAAGATGGATTCATCCTCTGGAAAAACTAATGTCCCTGAGTGGTAAAGAGGAGAAAAGGCTTTTATTAGGTGGCCAAAGAGTGGAGAAGATGACACTTTGCTCACAAATCAGCTTCTTGATGCCAAGAAGGCAGGTTGAGAGCTTACAAACATAGGTTAAGAATAATGAAGGAAAGAGACAGGGTAATAAAGGGGAAAGGGAATTCCTGTGTTCTGGACATAGGTGAAGATCTTCCAGGAGCTTGGATGCCACATCTTTTCACTCCTTCCATGGTCTGATGTTATCAGTCATGGTGGCTGGTAGTGCTTTCAGCCTTGATGTGGGGAGAGGGACTAAGCAGATTTGGGTCAAGTCAACTCCCTTTATTATGTTCAACATGTCTATGTAGACAGCTGAATAGCATCTGACCCCAAAAAGGTTGAGGTTCAAAGGGGGCAGAATGACATGAAGGTGGAGATACCAAGTCTTCCCTTCCCATTCCTGTACCCATGGGACACCTGCAAGCCCAAGGAAAGAGCAGTGTTTTCGGTGAAAGCAGCCTTCAGCATCCTGAAAAGTAATATTGGCAACCGTTATTGCAATCCGCATGAAAGATATGTTATCCCATCTCCAGAAAAGCTAGTGGGAAATGAGCAATGTATTGCTCAGCATGTGGCCTCCAAATTAGTGATCTTTGAGTCAACAAAGAGCCAGTGAGCTAGAAGGCAGAGGGTTTCTTGAGGCTTTTCCTCGATGATGCAGATAGAAAGAGAACAGGGAGGGACAGAAGGAGGGGGAGAGAAATTTTCTGTGGTTTTGCTCTGGCAGACTGCCTGACATCTGAGTCACTTCTCAGGACGTTTCATGGGATAAGCTTTGTCTTTGGTCATGTAACTGGAGATTATAGGCATATGATGGTGAGATCTCTGTCTTGTCCATTCTATAAATATATTATTATAAAAATATTTACATGAACACTGACGGTAGCTGGACATCTGGAAATGATTCTGACTTTGAAAAAGAGTATAGTAGAAGGAATTTTCTAGATTTTTGACATAAGTCTTGAAGTCATTTTCCCTCTTACAGGAAATGGACATGATAATGGCACTGAGTCAGTGAGAATCTAACATTTATTGAACTTCTACTGCGTGCTAGACCTATTTAATAAATTCTTTCATTTATTACTCACAGTGGCCCGTTGAGTTTGACACTTTGATTGACCCAACATTGCAAACTAGAAAATATAATTTTGGAGTATTTAGGTAACTCACCTAGGAATCTATAGAGATTCCATCCTGTGTTTGTCTGACAGCAGGATTGAAGATGTTGACCACTGTGTTATCTAACCTCACAAATATCCATGTAATTTGGTAGACCCATTCAAGAAAAACATTTCTCATTTGGGGCTTTGCTCAAATCACCAAATTCCTCTAGTTTTGTATCAGGACCATCATAGATCTATTTGGGATGGTGGCTGCTCAGACTCAAATAGCCAGAGTGACAGCCTGTAGCCTGGCCATTCTGTTTGTCTTTGGGGGGGTGGTTTGCAACCCCACAACGGGTATCAGAGCTGTAAGTTGAGTCTTTAGCCTGGGGCAATAAAACACACTTGTAAGTGTTCACCTGCCTGGTTCATCCACTGAACTCTTATCTTACTTGACATTGCCTCCCTTGAGTTTGGGATCTTTCATGGAAGACTTGGGTTTTTGATCTTGGTTTGGCTGGATGACTTCTCTTCACTGAGCTCTCAATGTTGCTGACTCACCTATTGCACATGGTACTTCACTCTTCATTCTGAATGAGCTGAGATTCTCGAGAGCAATAGATCAACTAGGAAACATCTGCATTTGCAGTGGGCAAGCTGGAGACTCAGGAAACCTGGGACATCTGCTGAGGAAAGCTGCAGGTACCAAGTAGATATAAGAGAAAGGACATACATGCTTCAGGTGAGAGTCCTGGAAGGGCAGGGCCCTCCAAGTCAGTTTACACCCAGATGATGTCATCATGAGCCCTGGATGCTGCATATGGAATTGGTAGTTGTCCTGCTAATTTTGGGTCTTGCTTAGATCTGATTCCTGACCTTTCCTTTCTGTTTTCCTGTTCCCCACTTTGGGAATGGCAATGTTTACTTTGTTCTATGTATGTTGAAAGTATGTAATTGGTATATTGATTATACAGGGGCTTACAATAAGAATTTTCTTTGGGTCTCAGGAGAGATTTTGGACTGTGGAATTTTCAAGTGTTAGAACTGTAATACTCTGGAGAATTTTGAAGATGGCTTGAATGAATTTTGAATAATGGGATGGCCATGAGTCTATGGGGGACACGGCAGAATGTTTTGTTTAGATATAAAGTGTTCATCACAGGCTCACATATTTGAACACCTGGTCCCCACTGGTGGTTCTGTTTTGGAAGGTTGTGGAATGTTTTGGAGTTGGGCCTTTCTGAAAGAAGTGGGTCAGTGAGGAGTGGACTTGGAATGCTATATCTGAGTTCTGGTTCCAGTCTAAATCTCTTCTTGTCACTGACATGTGAACTATCTGCTTCAAACTCTGCTGCAGTGCCTTCCCCAGCATGACATACTGTGTTTAAAAACCAAGAACCAAAATAAATCCATCTTTGGTTAAGTTATTTCTTATCAGGTATTTAGTCACAGTGATGAGAAAAGTAATGAATATAGAACTCTTACTTTCCTTTGAGTTTGGAAAGTGGAAAAAATAACTTATTTTCATGAACGTTGCACTAGGTAAACCAGTGAGGACTCCCTTTCTCTCAAGCTTCTTATGGTCACCTGGCATGTTAGGGGAAGGGAGGAATCTAAGTGGTGCTTCTCACAGACCCTGCCATGGACAACTAGTCTGCAGTTCTCTGAATGGGAATGTTTTATGTTTCTGTCTTATTTTTTTTCTTAGTAATTTCAGTCCCACAGGGGAAAAACAAATCTCCCTTTATGTATTATATATCATTACATGTTTCAATAGCTTGGGGTTGAATAGACAAAATGATTTTTCAGCAATAGAAGACACTTAGGAAGGTCAATGTGCCTGTTTTGTGTTCTAATATCCATTCTTCCCTTCTTAAATTGCAGAATCTTGATTTTGTTTATAATATATGCCTCCTCTTCCTCCTCTTCCTCTTTCTCCTCCTCTTCCTTCTCCTCCTTCTCCTCCCCCTCCCCCTTTTCCCCCCTCTCCTTTCCCTTCTCAATATTTTCCTGGATCATCTAAGAATAAGGAACAGATATATTATCTCTTTGCTTCTAAATATTTCAGTGTGTGTTTTCTAAAAACAAGGAATTTTCTCATGCAGTTACAGCACAATTGCCCAAACCAGGAAATTAACATTGTTACAACACTATTTTCTTACCTACAGATACTATATTTATTTAATTTTAGTTGACACAGTATTAGATTTTGTAGCAAAAGAAAATCCAACACCTTGTGTTGTGTTCTGTTGTCACACCTTTGGTCTCTAATGTATAGCTTTTCCCAAGTTTGCCTGTGTATTAATGATACAGACCTATTCATTTGTAATGCGTGTAGGCAAGTGAGTTTGTAGACTGTTCCTCAGTCTGAGTTTGGCTGATCATTTCTGGTGATTAGAGCCTCAGTTATGTATGCAGGAGAATGTGAAACTGTGTTCCTCCTGTCATGAGGCACATGCCAATTAGCCTTATATTGGCAGACAGATTTCTAACATGGAAATTGCTAGCCCACCTTTCCCTTGCCTCTGCTACTTTGTGACTACTTAGGATCTCTCAACATTCATGTTCTTGTACTGGCTGCTCTGCAGGCCTTCCCGCTCCCAGCCCCTTATATAGGAAGCTGCTAATAGCTCTGGTGGAATTGGAGGTCTAATTCTGTAAGGGAGATTTGGATCTACTTCTCTTCACTTGTTTTTCAGGAAAACTGGAAAATTTGGTTGTGCTGGATAGCTTTAGTTATCAACTTGACATACCTGGGTAGAGGGAGCCTCAACTGGGAGAATTGCCTCCATTGGCCTGGCCTGTGGCCATGTCTGTGGGACATCTACTTGATGGTTGAGTGATGTAGGAGGGCCCAGCCCACTATGGGGGATGCCACCCCTGGGCAAGTGGGCCTATATTATATAAGAAAACAGGTTGTGCACAGGCCAGGAAAGCAAGCCAGTAAGCAGTGTTCCTCCATGGCCTGTGCTTCAGCTCCTGCCTCCAGGTTCTTGCCCTGAGTTCCTACCTTGGGCCCCCTCAGCGATGAACTGTGACCCAGGAGATGTAAGCCAAATAAACCCTTTCCTCCTCAAGTTGGTATTGGTCAGAGTGTTTGTCACAGCAATGGAGAAACAACTAATGCACTGGTCATCTTCCTGCAGATCATTCTGGTAACCCACAGGCCTGCTTACACTTCAGAAGATGACCCAAGATTAGTTTACTCACAAAAATCCCAGGCTTCTGCTGCTTACTTCAAATAACACCCAGAATAAGCATTTAGGACTCACTTTTCCTGTCTAAGGAGTAAAAACTGCAGTTATTGATTTTTTTTAATTTCAAAAGAACATGTTTTCTTTCTGACCAGGGGTACCTGGGTCTTTATGAGCCTATTCTGTGGTGAGCCGCAATCTTCCAGTGCCAATTCTTATGCCTTCTGTATCACATTTCTGTGACCTTATTCTGTGAGGAAGGGGCTCTGATGACTTCTAATGAGCTCACATAGGGTTGATGAGCTAGAGACCAGTCATAATCCTTTACTCCCTTTCTTAAGTTCTTATTTGAAAGAGCTAGACATCTAGGGAAAGATGTTTCCTGTGTGAGTGTTAACACATGGTCTCCCAAACCCTCCCAAGGCATTCCTATCTTCTCTTCCACCATGGTCTCCCCAAGAGTTAAAGGGCATCCTTGGAGTGAGATGTGCCAAAGGCTTCTCTTGTGAGCCCCAAGATGTCTAGAAATGCAATTGCCTTTGATAGATGCTTGGAGCAGTTGCCAGAAGTGAAACTGCATTAGCCAGTGTGCATGGTTGTGAGGTGAGACAGGAGGGATTTGTGTTTGAGAGAGACTGTCTTTAGTCTCCTCCATGAGACTGATGTGTGGGGAGGATGATGCTTTTGTAGTAGTGAAGTGTGACATTTTCTACCAGCCATGCTTCCTGTCTAAATACTGTCCCAAAGATTTCTGTTCACAGGGGAGGAAGTGAAAAAGGGTGGACAGATGGTTTGGGACCATGAGTTCTCCATCAAAGTTTGTGATACATCGTCTCCAAAGAGGGAACATCCAGCAGCTGAAGAGATGGCTCAGCATTTAAGAGCACTGCCTGCTCTTGCAGAGGACTGGTGTTTGATTCTCAGCACCTACCACCATCTGTAATGGTAAATTCAACAACAGGGAAATTGGACACCCTCTTCTGACCTCCTCGGGCATTGCACAACATGGCTGCACTTACCTACATTCAGGCAATACACTTATACACATAAAAATAATAAATAAAATATTTTTTAGAAGAGGCAACATCCATAAATTCATAAAATTTACAGTGGCTGTCAGTCTTAAGAATGGTGTGGCACCTGTAGCTGTGTTTATATGTCAAAAAACATACCAGAAACTAGCATTACTTCTCTCCTCCTGTGATCATGACCATTCTACATAGTGCTAGGGCCTCACTTGGAGTGGCTGGGATACTGTACTTTCCATTTAGCTGGCGACCACATTCCACACCAGTACTGGCCATAAACCTCTTGTCAAGAGCTTTCTCCCTCATTCTATTTATTATTAAGATGATTGAATATAATTTACATTCTATACACCTCACCATTTACAAGTATATAATCCAGAGGCTTTTAGCATATTTGCAAAGTTATACAGTCATTACTAGCATCTAATTACTAGCATCTAGTTACAGACATTTTCTCTCCAAATCCCCCTACCTATGAGCAGCTCCACAGCCCTTGGTAACCACTCATCCACTTTCTATCTATATGGATTTGCACAGCCTGGGCATTTTGAATAAATGGAACCATACAACATGTGGCCTTATGAGCTTGGTTTTTTTCCCACTTATCATGATGCTTTCAAGGTTTATCCATGTTGTAGCATGAATCAGTATTTTATTCCTTTTATTTATTGGAAATATGACATTTTGTTTATTTATGGGCCAGTTGCTGGTCATTTAGACTGTCTCCAGCTTTGGGCCATCATAATAGTATATATGAATAGAATTGCTAGATTATAGGTTGCCTATAAATTGAACCTTTTGGAGAACCACCAAATTGTTTTTTATTGTAGTTGTAATATTTTATATGTCTACCAACAATGTATGAGGGTTTCAATTTCTCTACATCTCTGCCAAAATTATTATTTTCTGTGCTATTTTACTTCTCTTTTTATGTTTATGTACATATGTGTGATTCCAGCCCCCTTAGTGGATAACAGTAGTAGCATATCATGGCTGTAAGAACTTAAAAAGGTTTTTTATGAATGAGTGCTCATTCATTAAAGGAGGGCCAAGCAGGGTCATTGGACCCTCAATGGAGTATCCAGCCACTCTTCCCAGCCAACTGTATGTAATTTGGCCCTAATCACACATGGCCTCCAGGATTAGGGAAGGGCTAAACGGAGGGCCAAATTATACAATCTGGGGAAGGCTAGGAAGAGAAGGCTGGGTAAGGCTTTCCAGCGTGCATACCCTCAGGTAATACAAACCCCTCAGCAACCCCTCAGTTATCTCAGTAAGTAAGTACAATAAATTCATTGGTTCCCCAGTAAAACTGGGCTTGACATTAGAACCTTGAAAGGGAATAAGCATCACTTAGTATCCCACGAAATAATTCTCACAACAGATGGAAAATTTATTTGTTAATGCTATTATGTCTCATAATTATTAAAAAAAGAAAATGAGAATGTAAAAGGTGTTAAAAGGATATGGGAATGGAGATATTTTCTAAAATAGAAAAAAAATGAGAAAGCCTAAGCAAGCAATGAAGGTCTGTGTAGGTTGTTATGATAGATAAAGGATGAGACAAAAATGATATACACATAATCTTAAATTTCTGTGGTCATAGTTTAGTCAACTAGTTTAAGGAACAAAATACATATCTAGTCAAAGTTTATCTGGGAATGTTTGTTTTTTTTTTTCTTTTTCTACCCAAGCCTTATCTACAAAGCACATGATAATTAAAAGTACCAGACCGGTAGAACTAACCTTTTTGGATGTTTAACAGCCATAGTTTGAGGCCTATACTAATGTGGTCAGAGGGACTTAAGGGACAGTTTTTGCCTCTTGCCCTCCAAGGTTGACCAAATTCCAGGGGACTATGGAACATCTCTCAAAATATCCTATAACTGTGGTGAGTCACCTGTCCTCTTGTTCAGGGAAGAAGTGGAGACCCGTTTTGGAAGCCCTTGTCAAGAAACTCCAATGGGCTCTCATATGAGCATTTGAAAATTGCCCTGTTCTGACTTTTTTTAAGTTCCCTGTCTAAAATTTATAATGCTAATTACTCTTGCCTTTACTTCTCCTTTACATCTCCTAGTCACGATTCAAGGACTTTCTTTTCCCCCTGGAGACAAGAGTTATGCAATTTGGGAGTCTTTTAGATAGACCCACTGAAGGGGTAACCCCAATTGCCTCACCTTGCGTCCCTGTTCAGCATGGAAGAAGCCAGAGCAGTCTGAATCCCGATTCTTTATTGGCAATTTGGGTAACCTCTTAAGAATAAAGATTGGAGGTAGGAATTGGCTAGGCAGTTAGGGTAAAAAGACCCCAAAGAAATGTAGCCAGTTTCTGGGCTAAAATTCAAAGTGTCCTTGGGCCTGTTAGCAACATTCTCTGTTCCAAAGGCCAAAAATGTCGAAAGTATTGGGGAGCTTGTATCTAATCCTTAAAAGATTTTAGGGATACCTCTTCAGAGGGGGGACTGTTAGAGTAGGCAAAAGCCCCATAAAAATAAATAAATCAAAGAAGAAGAAAGAGTACATTAAGTTATCAGAAAAAAAGTGATGGGGGAGATATGGGAGGAGGTGGAGGGGAGAGAGTGGGCATGGATTTGATTAAAACACCTTATATGCATGTATGAAATTCTCAATACATTATTTATTTAAATAATAAAAGTTTTTTTATTACATTTATTTTGTGTGTCTGTATATGTGTGGGTGCATGTGTGCCACACGCACATGTAAGATCAGAGGACAACTTTCAGGAGTTGGCTCTCTCCTTTCAACATGTGGGTACTAGGGATTCAGCTCAGCAAATACCTCTACCTACTGAGTCAACTTGCCAGCCCAATTTTGAGAACTTTTAACACAATGTCCTCATACATATTGGAACATGTTCGTCCAGTCTATAGTATATTGGAGAACTCTAGCCTCTCACTCGCTCAACCAGTATTTAATAGCTTTTGCTAGGTGCCCAAAACTTCTGGAATGGGCTAGTGTATTAGTTGGCGCTTCATCACTATAACAAATGAAAGCTATGGAATTAATTTCTTCAGAGGGAAATTTAGCTGAGCGTGGTAGCACATACCTGTAATCCAAGTTCTTGGGAGGTTAAGGCAGGAGGGTTGTGAGTCCAAGGCCGGCTGGGCTACACAGTGAGACAACAACAAAAAGGATGAAAGACTTATTATGGTCCATAGTTTTGGAGACTTCTGTCTGTGGTCAGTTGACCCTGTGGCTGTTGTGCCTCTGGTGAGGCAGCACATCACGGTGGGTAGTGCATAGAACACAGCAAACTCTCACACTAAAGACAGATGGCAAAAAAGAGAGAAAGTGGAAGAGAACAATGCCCCATAATTCCCTTTATGGATATGCCACAAATGACCTAAAAACCTCTTCTAGGTGTTAGGTATTGGGGTTTAGAATACAGGAACAATAGAAGAGGGAGCAGGAGACCATGCCTGACCTCAGACAAGACTGAACTTACTGAAGCACTTCAGGGAGGGACAACAGCCTTCCTGCATGCTGGAGTCGACTGCTGCCCTGGGGAGGGGCTGTTGGGCTTATATAGGATATAGTATGGCTGACTTACTGTGTGACTAGGGGCATTCTTGAGAAGTTTATCGTACCCTTCTTCATGGCACTGCATGCTTTGGTTTATCTAAAGAGACAGAGGGTTTATGATCTCTTCTTAGGACCATTTGCTCAAGGAGACAGGCTGTCTTGGGAAACAGGCTCTCAACAAACAGTTCTCTCAGCAGGGAGGGAAGTGGCTGATTGATAATGCAGACTTTCTGCAACTGGGGCATTCTATCACTAGAATTCTAACACTTCTTGAACTTTCCAGCATCTCTCACTTGTGTCAAGAAAGAACCCAAACTTTTACCGTTTAAGATCACGGCACCCAGGGACACAGGTGCAAGAACAAGGCAAACTGACTGGCCTCACAGAAGTCACAGTTGATAAAGACACAGAAAAAACATGAATGAAATGGCTGCACATTGGAATGAGTCTCTGAAGGAAGAGAACAGGGGCTGAGGAAAAGAACACTGCTGTGTGTGGGAAGATGGGGTCCTCCAGAGAAAAGGACTGAATGGAGTTCTAGATGTGGAGGCCTACACCTTTAATCCCAGAACTTGGGACCCAGGGGTAGGTGATCTTTGTGAGTTTGAGGCTAACCTGGTCTACATAGTCCCTGGCCTGCCAGGACTACAGAGTGAGACCTTGTATTTAAAAAAGCTCAGTGGTCCATATATATATGAATTAACTCAGCAATTGTGGAAGCTTTGTGGGCCCAGAGTCTCCTAGGAAAGGCTGGAGGCTGGAGACTTGGGGAAGAGCTTCATCTGGCCAAGGCAGTTTGCTGTGGAGAAAGGAAAAGCCTGTGTTCAAAGACCATCTGCCAGGGTACTCCCCCTTGCTCAGGGGAGACCACTCTTTTTTTCCTTTTTTAAATCTATACCTTCACCTGATTGAATGCAACTCAGCCACACTAAAGAAGGAGGTGATCTACTTAAAGTTTGCAGATTTAAATGTAAATCTTACCCCAAATCACTCTTACAGACACATGCAGGATAACAATTGACCAAATCTCCTGGGGTTAGCCAAGGGCTTACACAAGAATTAATCATCACAGGGGTGTCCACCCCAGATGGGTGACTGGAAAGGCTGCTCTGGGTAGGTGATACCTAAACTGAGATCTAGAGGGTGAGAAGAAATTCAGTCTGCAAAGAGTAGGGGTGAACATTCCAGTGTTCAGCATGGTTTCCCTTAAACTTTTCTTCCTTTTATTGCCTGCCATCGAGATCAGCAAGAACAAAAAAGAGTGGCAGGTCCTTCTTAAGCGGAATCAGCATCATACCAAGAGACCAGAGCCAGTGCCTTTTCTCTTTTTAAAATGGAAAATTTTGCTCAATCCCTAAGTTGGACACTTGGGCAGGTCTCCAAGGAAAGCAATGAAAAGCAAAACAAACAATAAAAACCAAACCAAAGGCATCTCTCAAAAGTTCCAGGGATTGTAAATGAGACCTTGAAAATATGCCTTGCACTTTTCTTGGAAGTCTAAAATTATAGAAAATTTCAAGAGGCTGAGCCTATTCTCACTGTGAGGAATCTTCCATCCAGACCCATCCCAATGGAAGAGGCTGCACCAGGCCTTATGCTGGCCTTGGGGCCATCTTCTGCTACTTCCTCAGGCTCAGGCACAACTGACTGTGGGTTTAGTCTACTCCATTCATTCAGAGCACAAGCAAAGCAGGCAGAACAATGCAATGCAAAATTACCAACCGCAGGTCCCTTTTCCATGTGGCCCTGAATGCAAATGTGCACCATACTTTCTCTAATAGTGACTATTGTGGCAGGACATGCTGACCTTTCAGTCACCAGTTTTGAAACCTTTTATTGTAAAACCCAACTCACTAGTAGCAAATACATGTTTAAAATTGATCAAGGCATTGTTATGAATCGTTGAGCAAATCTCAATTTCTCTAAGCCTTGGTTTCAGTGTTTATGATAAAAGAACAAACAATGCTCTCTACCTCTCCAGACTTCAGATTTAGCAGGGTCCTAGGTCCTGTCCATCACAACAAGTCAGGAAAGAGCAAACATGCTTGGAAGCCTGGTAGGACAGGTCCACTCCAAATTTATTCTTCTAAGTGTTTGATAGGCCCCTGGGATGGAACTGTCCCAAGACAAGGCAAGACAGACCTGCTGTAGTCACAAAGTTTCTTCCTATGTGTCTGTCCTGGGACTTCATCTTCCACATCTTGGTCCGATGGAAGGATGATGTGGAGGGAGAGGGGTGAGAGATAGAAAGAAAGTGAACACTAAATACCACCAGAAAGAATGATTTTACTGCAAACTTGAAGGCACTGGAGCAAGAACAGCATTTTTGGGTACTGTTCTGATAGAGTATATTGTTAAATACATTCTCCAGGTCTTTGCCAAACTACACTGCTTAGCACCTCAAAGCCTCTTGTGGTTAGTGGCTATTCCTAAAGGAATTTGAATTACTTCTTATCAGAGACATAAAAGCGAATGGCTTCAAGTAACAGAAAAGTGGAAGTGTCTTGAACACTTCATTATTTAGTAACATGTTGCTGGAAAAGTCTGGAGGTTAATAGGGGCCAGGCAGGATTCACTCAGGATCCTGTTTGTCTGAGATCCTCTTGACTTTGCTCTTTTCTTTGTGTCAGATCTGTCCCCAAACTGATGTCAAGATTGTTACAGGAATTGTGGTCTCGAAGCTACAAGGTACGACATTTGGTCTTTACCCATGGCACTTCATGAAGAGTGGGGAAATGTTCTCAGAGCCTCTCAGCACACCTCTGCTCACCTCTCATTGACTTGAGGTTTTAATGTCTGCCCCATGTAGGAACCATTGCCTAGGACTAGTTGAATGCTGTATGCTGATTGTCTTGGGTTCAAATTTATGAACTAATCTTTAGCAAGGATCATAGAATTACTTTTAGACTCATCAGAGACCATTGTGTGAATTTGAGCCCCAAAACTTAAAAAGCATATTGTAAATGGAAAGTTGATGTGAGTGAAAATATGTGATCTCAGTTTTGCCTTTGGGTACGTGGCTGACCCTTCTGTTTACCATGAATTCACATTTAGCTGCAAGGGAGGCTGAGAAACAGAGCCATTATTCTGAGCGAATATGTGTTCAGTAAAAATTATAATCTTATGGAGGAAGTAGAAAATGAGCACTGGAGAAAATAGCAGTGTCTCTCACATAAATTAGGAGGGAAATCAAGAAATCAGGTACACTATCAGATTTTTGCATAAGCAAGATGTATAGATGTTAATGCTATTTTCTAGAATGAGAAAGGCTGGGATCTGAGCAGGTTTTGAGATAAGGGTGGATGGAGAAGAGTTAGGGACCCTGTCTTGTCATATCAAAAATGACATTATCATTAGAAATTCAACAGAAAACAGGAACTCAGAGGAGTCATCAATAAATTGATTGCATTTAAAGGTCTGGTTGGATACAGTCACATATGGAAAGAGTATCAAAAGAGAAAAGATCTTTGGGCAAAGTCTTAAGATCCAACACTTAGGGGTCAGGTAGAAACAGAGAACTAGCAAAGAAGAAAGTAGCTATTACTATTTGATAATATTAAGGATTATTATTATTTTAGGGGGTGGTTGATAATGATAGTGTGGTTATGTTTCCTGTGAAAGTGTACATATTTATAAATACATACTGAAATATGTAAAATATACCTGGGACTTGAAGATATTTGGAGGGGCTTGGTTGGGATAGAGGAAACAAAATTGGTCATGAGTTGAAGCCAGATGATGAATATGGGAGTTCATTCTACATCCTGCAAACTTTCTTACATATAATTTTCTCATGATAAAAAAGATCAATGAATAGTCACTTAAGTAGGATGATCACTGATCGCAGTGATCTTGTGGGGTCATGAAACCAAGTGAAAGAGACAGAGGTCAATGTCTAGTGTGCCGAGGGCAAGGAGGATGGGGACAGAGAGCTGACCTCTGAACTTGACAAAACAGTGACTGTTGGTGATCTTATTATGATCATTCATTGGTTGACAAGGACAGAGGTATTATGCAGAGAATGGAGGATGAGGGAGTAGAAAGAGATAGGAGATTTTTGTGTAGAGATATGGGGGAAATGGGTGGAAATTGTGGGCAATGAACATGCTTAATTGGATCATAGGAAGGCATATGAATATGTTCTTTATAATGACACAGTATGGAAGAAGTTATGCAAGGTATTGAGCAGGAAGAGACAGTTGGATGGAGAGGAGCTGGCTTTGGGAAGGAGTGGGAACCTTTCATCTTTTGTCTGTGGTCCAGACACATTTTGTAGGATTTGCTGGTGGAAATGAGCAAGTTCTCATCTAAGTATTTTCTCTGTGAAGAGTGATACAAGGTCATGAAATCCAGGAAAGAAGATTGTTGGAGACTTGAGGAAAGAGAAGGGTCCCTAAAGAGATGGGATTCGATTTACTGGGGAAATGTGCTACCTGTTTAGGACCATCATGGATATAAAGTTAACAAGCTGCAGGATCATTTGATTTGCATCCTATTTCAGCTACTGGAGAACAAGCCTGAAGGATGTAGACACGGATTAATCAGGGCTAGCATTTTGTCAGGTGAATTCAATGGTAGCAGAGGCGAGTGGAGATTGAAGGTGTAGGAGAAGGCTAGAGCAAAGGACCAGGGCCTCCAAGTGAGGAGGCAGTGGCTGAGAACAAGTGGCCCATTGGGATAGGAACTCTGGAGGTGGTGTGAGTGTTGGAGACAGACTTCATGAGGACAGATGGTTGAGGATGGAAAAGAAAGTGGCTACTGGAGTTAGAGGTCAAAGAACATAGAGGCTGAAGTTCTGTTTCTTTTGACACTCACCAGGCATTGAGCACAGTGCTCTCTATGCAACAGATCCATTACAATTGTTGATAAATATCAAGCCAGGCCAGGTGCAGAGGGACTGGGGGCAGGAATGAGATTTAATGGAAAGAGAGAGGGAAGGAAGCAGTAAAAGAGGTGAGAAGGCTTTACATCGTCTCTATCACTGGGATTGGCCTAGAACTCTCATCTTATGGGATCTATCATCTTCTAATGGAACAATGTGAGAAAGACATACTCAACTCAATTCACTTTAACTACTGAGAATTTATTGAATCTAAAATGGCAGACTAGGCAGCAAGAGCAGAGAGGAAAAGCTGGCTGGAGACAGGTGGAAAGCACACGTAACACCGCCAGCAGCTTCTGCTAAGTGCCACACAGCAAATAAAATTAACTGCCTCCTGCCCAGGATGTGCATTCCTTGAAAGGTTTATTTGAAGTTATAGTCTCAGGATGACCTGCCTTAGCACCACATGGCACCAAGGTAGAGGGGCCACACATCAGAAACTTGCAAAGTTGAATTATTTGGTAATTATCCTCTGCGTCACCCTCCCTACCCCTCCAGATTTCCTTTTTTTCCTTTTCCTTTCCTTTTTCCTTCCCTTCCCTCCTCTCCCCTTCCCTCTGCTCCCCTCCCTTTCCTTCCCCTCCCCTCTCCTCCCCTTCCTTCCCCTTCCCTCCCCTTCCCTCCCCTCCTCTCCCCTCCCCTCCCCTTCTTCCCTTCCCTCTTTTTTCTATCATTTCTTTCACTTTCTCTCTTTCTCTCTCCTTCTCTCTCTTTCTTTCTTTCTTTCTTCTTTCTCTCTCCCTCTCTCTCCTTCTCTCTCCCTCTCTCTTTCTTTCCGCTTCCTTCCTTCATTCCTTTCTTTTCTTTTCTTTTCTTTTGAGACAGGGTCTCCCTGTAGCCCTAGCTTGTCTATAACTCACTATGTAGACCAAGCTGGTCTTGATGTCACAGAGATCCCCCTGCCTTTGCTTCTCATGTGCTGGGATTAAAGACATGCACCACCATGCCAGGTACTTTCTTCTTAAAAAATATTTTCATTGCATTTTCGAGAGTTTTCTATAATGTATTTTGATCACAGTCAGGCCAGTTCCCTGATCTGTACCCCCTCACTACTCCTCACCCAGGATCATGTACTCCCATTATTTTTTTAATGCTTATTGAGTCCAATTTGTGTTCTCAAATGCACTTAGGTATGGGACCATCCTTTGGAGCCTGGTCTACCTGTCCAGTGTCACATGCTTAAAGAAAACCGAGTCTCCCTCTCCCAGCAGTTATTAGTTACCAACAGTTCCTCAGCTAGGGTTGGGGCTTCTTACCCACCTCCCCCATTCTATGTTGGCAATTTTTCAGCCTTGAGCTTATGTAGGTCTTGTGCAAACTGTCACAATCGCTGTGAATTCATATGAGTAACTGCCCTGCTGTCTGGAAAACACAGTTTCCCTGTAGTCATCTACCCCCTCTGGTCTTAAATTCTTTCTTCCCACTGTTCTACAATAACCCCTCTGACCTGAGCAGCAAGGGTTTGATACAGGTCTTATTTAGGGCTAAGCGCTCTGCGGTCTCTTATTCTCTGCAGATTGCCCAGTTGTGAGTCTCTGTCAATTATCCTCTGTTGCAAGAAGAGGCTTCTCTAGTGAGAGTAGAGAGATACATTAATCTATGTGTATAACAATAAGCCATTAGGAGTCAATTTAATCGTATGTCCATTTAGCAGAATAATAGTAGTAGGTTCTCCTCTTTGGCTTGTGACCTGTCTAGCCACATGTTCTTGGCCCTGATAATAGTGCCAGGTATGGACTCCACCTTGTGAAGTGGGCCTTAAATCCAAGCAGTAGGTAGTTGGTTATTCTGATTACATTCGTGCCACTATTGTAACAGTAGACATATTTTTCCTGACCAGTTGTTAATGTAGCCCTCAGGATTCACAGTTGGACAAGACTGATGTTTAGATTTTACTTCTGGTGACATGAATAGCAACTCCTAGTACTATGAAAGCTAATCAGTAGAGATGAAGCTTTGATGTGAGTACCAGCTTGATTTCTCCTTGTTTGTTCGATGACTCATGTATGTAGTCTCTTCAGCAATGGGGTCTTATTGTCAAGTTCTGGCATGTAACTAAGATCAAGGGCAATAGCCAATCTTCTTTGGCCTATGGGAACCATGGGCAACAGCTTCAAAATAGGAAGTCCATTCCTGGCATTAGACTTTTTATTTGCTAGCCTGTGGTGTCTGGTAGGGACATTGTTTTCCTGTTATAGGATAACTCCATTTAAATGTTTCTTTGATACTATATATGTATATACTTTAAGAAGCTTTTATTCTATAGTGATAGGCTTCAATATGACTTTTTGAAAAGGCCTTTAGGGTTAGCTGTTCCTCACCATAATCCCTCCTCTGCCCAGCCCTCCCATTCCCCACCCAATTTAACCTTCCCTACCCCATTAATCCATTTTCCCTTTTATATCACTACATTTTATCTCCCTACCCATGAAGTCTCTCTCCCTTGGTCCCTTACTAGTTTCCTGATCTCTCTGGATTTTCCAGTTGAAATACATGTATCTAAAGATTCAAAGCTAGCATCCAATTATGAGAGAGGACATGTGACATTTGTCTTTCTGGGTCTGGGTTACCTCACTCAGAATAATTATTTTCAGTTCTATCTATTTACATATGAATTTCAAAATTTCATCTTTCTTTTTTAAAATCTATTTTATTTATTTTTATTTTATGTATGTGAGTATATTGCCTGCATGTGTATAAGTGCATCCATGTCATGCAATTTCCATGAAGGTCAGAGGAGTGCATTGAATTCCTCTGGAACTGGAGTTACAGATGGTTGTTAGCCATCATGTAGGTGCTGGGAATCAAACCTGAGTTATCTGCAAGAGCAACCAGTGCTTTTAATTGCTGAGCCATCTCTCCAGCCCCAAATTTCATTTGTCTTAACAGCTGAATAATATTCCGTTGTGTAAATTTACCATATTTTTGTTATCCATTATGATGGACATCTAAATTTTTTCCATTTCTTGACTATGGTGACTAGAGCAGCAATGAACATGGATAAACATGTATCTCTGTGGTAGGAATCAGAGCCCTGTGGGTATTGCCCAAGAATGGTATGGATGGATCATGTAGTAGATCTATTTCTAATGTTTTGAGGAATTTTCACAGTGATTTCCATAGTGAGTACAGCAATTTGCATTCCCACAAGCACTGGATAAGTGTCCCCCACCCCCACCCCCATTCTCACCAGCATTTGTCGTTGTTTGTTCTGGATCTTATCTGACTGGGGTAAGATCAATGTGTCTGTTTTTATGTGAGTGCCTGCCCCGGCCTGCAGGGCGGAAGATGGAGGCTTGAACTCCCAGGGACCTGGAATGATGGGACAAGAGACACAAAGAATGACAGCAAGACAAAGAACTCTGATCAAGCTGCAAAAGTTTATTTTTCCACGGGGATTCTTATACGGAATGAAGCGGGAAATTAGCTGGGGAAGGGGAAGGGAAGGTGTTGTCTCAACGGGTTAATGAATGTCCCTTAGGATGAGGGGAACTGGCACCATGAGTCTTGGTTGCAGGATAAGGAAATTGGTGGTTGCTCAGGCTTATCTTGAATCATTGGAAAAGTTGCTTATCTTAGGGGGCAGGGAGGACAGATCAGCAAGTTCTCCAGAGGCTGCTTGCCCTGGGGGGCAGGGAGGGCTGCCAGGCAGTGTGGTCTCCCACAAGTGCCATGCTGTTTTTATTACTACAGCTCTGTTTTTATTACTGTAGTTTGAAATCAAGGATGGTGATGCCTCCGATTTTTTTTTATTATTCAGAATTGTTTTGGCTATGCTGGTATTTTTGTGTTTCCATATGAAATTTGAGATTATTTTTCAGTTTCTGTAAAAATTGTGTTGGATTGTTTTGGAGATTGTTTTGACTACCTTCATTGTGTCCCATAGATTTTTGGTATGTTATGTTTTGGTTTTCATTCAGTTCTAGGAACTTGTACATTTTCTTCTTGATTTCTCCCTTGGCCCAAATTTTTTTAAGTAGTGTGTTGTTTAGTTTCTATGAATTGGTGTACATTTTTTTCATTTTTGTTGTTGGTGATATCCAGCTTTATTTCTTTGTTGTCAAACAGGATGCAGGATGTTATTTCAGTTTCCTTAAATTTGTTGAGACTTGCTTTGTGCCGTAATATGTGGCCAATTTTGGAGACAGTTCCATGGATTGCTGAGAAGAATGTGTACTCTTTGATGTTTGGGTGGAATGTTCTGTAAATGTCTATTAGGTCCATTTAATTTATGATGTTATTTAATTCCTGGCTTTCTCTGTTTAGTTTTTGTCTGGATGACCTATCAATTGATGAGAGTAGGGTATCAAAGTCACCCACTACCACAGTGTTGGAGTTAATCTGTGATTTTTAAATGCTTTAAAACTTTAAAAAATTTTATGTATATATTTTCCTGCATGTATGTAATGCACCCATTTTATGCAATGCCCTTGGAGGCCAGAAGAGAGCATAGGATCCCCTGGAACTGAAGTTCTAGACAGTTGTTAACCATGTGGGAACTGAACCTGGGTCTTCTGCAAGAGCAGCCAGTGCTGAGCCATTTCGTTAGGTCCTCAGTCTGTGATTCTAGTTCTAATAGTGTTTCTTTTATGAAATTGGGTGCTCCTATGTTTGATATGTATATGTTTAGGATTATAATAGCCTCTTGATAGATTTTCCCTTTAATGAGTATGAAATGTCTTTCCCTATGTCTTTTGAGTAGATTTAGTTTGAAGCCCATTTTGTCAGATACTAGAACAAGCTACACTTGTTTCTTAGTTCCAATTTCTTGGAATACCTTTTTCTATCCTTTCACCCCACAATGGTATCGATTGTTGACTGTGAGGTGTGTTTCTTGGAGAGAGCAAAAAGATGGATCCTGTTTTTGAATCTCTGTCTTTTTATTGGAAAATTAAAACCTTTAATACTGAGAGTTATTACTGACCAATACTTATTAATACCAGTTACTTTATTGTGGCCATGTTTTCTTTGACCTCGTTTGGTTAATTGTACTTGAATTGTGTATTTATTCCTCTTCAGAAGGATATATTCCTTCTAGTGTCCTCTGTAGTGCTGGCTTAGTGGATGTAAATTCCTTGAATATGTTTCTAATCACGGAAAGTTTTCCTTTCTCCTATTATGACTGATATTTTGGGGGGTATAAGAGCCTGTGTTGTTATATGTGGTCTTTAAGAATTTGCAGAATATCAGTCTGTTGGGGACCCCTGCTGTTTAGGGTAGCAGTCTCCCCATGTCCGGATAGCCACAAGCTGGCTCGGTGCGAATGGGGTAGCTCCCCTTCTCAGCGGGGCACCTTCTGCTCTCCTCCCTGACTTATTTTTGAAGTGCGGGTCACAGATACATGCCCTCCAGCACAGAAGCTACCAGGCTTTAATCAGGCATTGTCTGATAGCCTGATAGAAGCCCAGTGCCCTATGTAAATGAAGCATTCCAGGAGCACCTATCAGCTAAGGCTTTTTCTACTGTCTCCACACTATAAATAATCCTAGTTTTACCCCAATAAAGCTGGAGCTGAATCACTGAGATCTGAGCTGAGTCACTTGTCTGAAGCTGTAACACTAAAATCCTGTGATCCAGTCTGGGGGGGGCTATCCTTCCGTCATCGACTCACGAAGACCCTGCTTTCACTGTTTCTCGCACCTCCCCTCGTGACCTGGTGGCCAACGGGTCTCGAACCCTAGAGGGAGTGCACGGTGGAAATTGAAACGGAACCCGACCGGGCAGCTGACAGCAGTCCTAGAGCCGCCAGCTCTGGTAGCAGAGACCCACGGCAATGCGGTGCGCGAAACACGCGCACCCCAGTGGCGGAGAGCCAGGGACCCAAACAGCAGACGCGGCCAGGCCCGCGGGACCCGCCGCACTCCAGCGGCATGTGGGAGACCGGCGCCACACCCAGCAGCTGGCGCCCCGATATCCCCGCACACCCATATCAGTCCATGTTCTCCTAGCTTTCAAAGTCTTCATTGAAAAGTCTTGTGTTATTCTGAGAGGCCTGTCTTTATATGTGATTTGATCTTTCTTGCAGCTTTCAGCATCCTTTCTTTTGGACATTGAATATTTTGATTAATATTTGAAACAGGGAGTTTCTTTTCTTATCCTGTCTATTTGGGGTTCTATGGTCCTCTTGGACCTTGATAGGCACCTCCTTCATTAGACTTGGAAAGCTTTCTTCTATGATTTGGGGTTGAACCTAGGCATGGTCCTGGGTGGTGTTTCCTGATATAGTTATCTGGTCCCAACTTTGATGAGCAGGTGTTTGGATCTTTGTTTGCTGTTACCTTAGTATGTCAGGCTGTGGATTAGCTGAACGATGATTGGTGTTCAGTCTTGTGGTAGCCCTGTGCGGATGTGGGAATGGAGTGTCAGATGTGTTCCCTGCATAGCTGGGGATATGTGAACTTCTGAGGTGAGGAGCAAACTCTTTGTAGAGTTAGTCAATTCTCACTGCCAATCTTCAGAAGTCTGTGGGAGGCCAACACATTTCTATAGGTGATTCTTTGGTCACAGGAGATGGAGCCACAGTGGGAGTGAGGAATGTTCCCTGGAGCCAATGGGAGGATGTCATGACCTCGGAGGAGGTGGGTAGGGTGGAGTCTAGGTTGGAGGTCTCTAACTAGGTTCAAGGTCTCAGGGTGGTGCCATGAGTGAGGAGGGTGGGGCAGGGTGGGGGAATGGGGAGACAGGCTCTTGGTATTGCTATCTAGCAGGAGAAGGTTATTGGGGGTGCCTTCCGGGGGTTGAGGGTAACAGGGACTTATCTGTGTGCTCCTGGTGATACCTACCTGGGTCTCTGGGCCACGTGGGGACACTGAAAAGTCCCCTTTTGATTTTTTTCAAGGAATTGATCATGCAGTATAGAAGCTGATGAGTTAAAACACCACCACCACCACCACCACATAGGGCAGCCTGGGAAGTTGAAGATTCTCAGAAAAGCCAATGCTGCCATCGAGTCCAGATCCCACAGGCAGTGTGACTCCAGCAAGGTTTTTAATGTGATGGTCTTGAGAACTTCTACTTGGAAACACCTTGGCTTTTGTTCTCAACACCTTCAACTGATTGGACAAGGCTCACCCAACTTTTGGAGGGGTCAACTGATTTACTAAAAATCCCAATTTAAATGTTAAAAATGCTTATTCAGCAAGGTTCTATTGGTGTTTGACCTAACACCTGGGCACCATGGCCCAACTGACATATGAGAATTAGCCATCACATCTGCTTGTGAATTCATCAATGTGAGAGAAATCTAAACTGTGAAACTCTCACTGTATCTGAAGTAGGACACTTGTGCTCATGTCTTACTGGCATTAGACTTTAAGCTCCTTGATGGTAGGCTCTATTTCTGTCAATAAAAGTATATATATTAACAATATGCAGACTCAGTGCCTTTATTTCTGCCACAGTGTTAGACCTGGGACCCTAACATGCCAGGGCAATGGAATTATAGTCCAGGCTCTGGAACAGATTCCTGAAATCAATGTAATTTAATTTGTTTATTTGTTTATTTTTGAAGCTCAGCATGGTTAATACTCAGCATGATTAAATAGTCACTGATTTATAATTTGTTAAAAATAAAAGGATCTATGAAATTTTTTAATTTGTTATTTTCATTTCATGTGCATGAGTGTATTGGCTGCATGTATGTGAGTGCACCTGTGTCGTGCAATGCCGTGGAGGTCAGAAGAGGGCTTTGGATTCCCCTGGAACTGGAGTTAAGGATGGTTCATAGGTGCCATGTGGGTGTTGGGAATCGAACCTGGGTCCTCTGCAAGTGCAGCCAGTGCTCTTAACCACTGAGCCATCTCTCCAGCATTTTCCTTAAAACAAATTTGGACATATTGCTCAGTGGTTAAGAGTGCTTGCTGCTCAACCATAAGGACCTGAGGTTGGATCCTAACACCCACGTAACAATCTGTGCATGGTTTCCCATGTGCCAATAATGCCATCACATGGGGGAGCAGAGACAGGAGGATGGCTGGCTTCCAGCCTAGCCAAAAATCAAGTTCAGGGAGAGACCCTTGTCTCAAAGGAATAAGGGAGAGTGATAGAGGAGGACATCTGATACATTCTTCTGGCCTCTGCACACCCCCACAGCCATGCCTACACATGTATACCATACTTACATGTGTATACACACATGTGCAAAATGGGATAATGATTTTGTGAATTGATACATGTTCTTAACAATAATGCATTTTAGTCACAGTAAGAAGGAATAAGAAGTTAATAAGAAACTGTACTGGAGCACTGCTTACATGTCAGAAGCAACAGAAGTTCCTTAAATATTCTGTTGTTTAATTTTTACAATACTAAACCAGGGAAATTTCATTGTTATTACTGTTTGCAAATGGCAATCTGGATACCATGGAATTTGGTTCACTTGGTAAGAACAGTTATGTGGCAACAACAAAATAGTCATAAACAAAAATCTCAATGTGAGAAAAGACTGTGTGTGTGTGTGTTTCTATGAAAACTGGAGCAGTCTTGGGAGGACATGGTCTCATATCTCCCAGGCTGGCCCCAAATTCGCTATGAAACCCAGGATGACCTTGAACTTCTGATCCTCCTGCTTCTACCTCCCGTGTGCTGGGATATAGGTACATACCATAATGCCTAGTTTATGCAGTGCTATGCAGAACTTGTATACGGTATACAGGGCTTCTGCATGGTAGGCAAGTGCTTTACCAACTGAGCTACATCTGATCTTATGTTTAAAATATCTTTTCAGCAAAATTTCTATTGTTTGGCAAAAACCTAGGCACCATGGCTTAGTCATATGGACAGATAAAAATTAGCATCACATTTGTAAGACTGCCAACACGAAGGGAAGGGGCTGTTTACAACCTAACAATAAAACTTCAGCAAAGTCAACTATAACTTCTGTTTGTACAATTTATGCTATGGGAAACTGACATCCTATATTTTCTGATACTTAATAGCCACTTATTGCAACAGTTCAATAATATTTTAAACCGGATTTATTTTCTTTTCTAAAAAATATTTTTATCATTTTTGTTTGATGTGTGTGAATGTATTGCCTGCATGTATGTAAGTGCACCTATGTCGTGCAATGCCCACAGAGGTCAGAAAGGGGTGTTGGATTCCCCTGGAACTGGAGTTACATGCAGTTGTTAGCTGCCATGTGGGTGCTGGGAATTGAACCTGGGTCCTCTGCAAGTGCAGCCAGTGCTCTTAACCACTGAGCCATCTCTCCAGTCCCTTGAATTTATTTTCTTAACTGATCTAAAGAAAATAAGCACACTCATTAAATTCAATTTTCAAGGTTACTCCTAATATGTGGAGACACAGAATTTGAACTTAGTCACTCTAGATATGTGACTTGTTTTTGTAGTATACGCCTTTGATATTTTCTCCTTAATTTTTAAAAAAAATATTTTATTTATTATTTTTATTTTGTGTGTATGAGTGTACTGCCTGCATGTGTGTAAGTGTACCCATGTTGTGCAATGTCCATGGAGGTCAGAAGAGGGCATTGGATTCCCCTGGAACTGGAGTTACAGACAGTTGTTAGCTACCATGTGAATGCTGGGAATCAAACCCAGGTCCTCTGCAAGAACAACCAGTGGTCTTAGCTGCTGAGCCATCTCTCCAGCCCCTCCCCCTAATTTCTTGATGATGAAGAAGCATCATAGTTAATCTGACTTACTACCATTAATGGCAGGCTTAGTGACTGTGATGGTTAATCTTGGATGTCAATGTGATATGTGATACTCCTGGAGGAGGAAACCTCCATTGAAGAATTGATTCCATTACATTGGCCTGTGGACATGTCTGTGAGGCATTTTCTCCATTGCTAATTGATGTAGGAGAACCCAGCCCACTGTGGGTATTGCCATCCCTGGGCTGGTGGACCTGGGCTATAAAAGAAAGCATGGGCATGAGCCAGGGGAAGCAAGTCAGGAAGAAGTATTCCTCCATGGTCTCTGCTTCAGTTCCTGCCCCCAGGTTTCTGCCTTGAGTTCTTGCCCTGGCTCCCTCAGTGATGTGTGTGAGATGAAATAAACTTTTTCCTTCCCAACTTGCTTTTGGTCAAGGTGTTTATCACAACAACACAGAAGCAAGCTAGAATAGTGACAGACTGGTGTACATAGTTTACAATATATAGAAAGGTTAATGGCCAAAGATTTGGCAGTGGTTATAAAGATTTCCTAGAAGGGGGGGGAGAGAGAGAGAGAGAGAGAGAGAGAGAGAGAGAGAGAGAGAGAGAGAGAGGAGAGAGAGGAGAGAGAGAGAGCGGAAGAAGAAGAGGAGGAGGAAGAAGAAGAGAAGAAGAGGAGAAAAGTTTGGGAGAGAGGTGTGTGTTACTTTAATACTGGCATCTCTTAATGAGGGAGGAATCAGCCATTTTTCCCTGGGAGTACGGGAAATGATAAATTAATATTCTCTCCTAAGAAACAAGGTGTTGAAAATAATATGGCACAAAGAAATGCATACACTGCATTTATGAGTAAAGGACATTCAAGTGGAAAGACTAGAAGACAACAAGGGAAAGGTGGTTAAAATGACACTGAGCTCAGGTGCATGAGAGCCAAGGCCCTGCACAGAAGTGTGGAGGGTTTAAGTGCCATGTGCTCTGAGCATTGCATAGGATTCAAATATGAAAAAGTCTATAAAGAAAGGTGCATGGAGAGAATTTATAGATGAACAGCTCTAGTTTGAAACATAAAATGAGGTCATTTTAGCTCCATAGAAAACCCCAGCATGATGGCAGAACAATCAAGAGGGCCAGCATCAAGGGACTATAGATGCAAATTTATTCCATAGCCGTTCAGCCCGGTAGCCATATTTAGGCTGATAATTTGTATTTTGTCTAACTCCAGAGGTAATCATGGGTTTGAAGCATCTTCTATTACTTAACCCCAGGAACTAGGCACTAGTTATATAGTGTTACCTCCTGGCTGTGTTTCCCTGATGTGATAACTAAGAAGCCCAGAGTGTCCTTATAAGTTTCCATCTGTGTGGACAATTTGTTGTAGGCATATCTTATTTTTATTTGATCCTGAGAAGTGGCAATAGGTAGATTGCTGCTTGGAGCCAGTGTCATGTGACCCCATACGTGTCAGACATGGGTGTAAATACCTTCCTCCTTCTTCAGCTTTTGCCGTTCTGTCTCCTCAGAGTCCAGGATGCCCTCAGTGTTTAGACGTTGCCTGAACACTTTGCATCTCATACTGTGTTTGGGTCTTCCAGGAAGTTCTCTCTTCTTGGATGTCATCTTTCCACTCACATTTTCCCTCATCCTTCTTAGCTCTTCCTGAGTTCTGTGGTGGTCTCTTGGAACTCTGGGCTGCCTTCACTGTGGGGTAACTGTGATGACTATGGTGTACCTGAGACTTCTCAACCAGCGATATGCTTTCTGACTTCCCAGGGCTCAGCTTGATCCCTTTATACTCTCCATCGTGTTGAACATGCATGTTTCTTTTAAGGCAGAGTCTAGCTCCAGCAGGCCTGGAACTTGCTATGTAGACCCAGCTGGCCTCGATCTCACAGAGCTCCACCTGCCTCTGTCTCCCTGCCACCATGCCCCACAGGCTACAGGTTCTTATGTTGGAAACTGATCTGGGCACACAGGGCAGGCAGCTGCTCTTCCCTTCTCCACTTACTGTGGATTTGCAGTGGTGCAGGCCTGGCAGAAGCTGCCACCACAGTCTGTGCTCAAGGGTTTTTTCTGGAGCTCCAGGCAGGTGGATGGGTCACCTCCTCCCTTACAGCCACCAGGACTGCTAAAACCATAGATGCTTTCTCTTCTCCTGCTGTTCCAGCTCCTGAAGTTTGTCTTGCCCAGATTTTCAAGAAGATTCTATGTTTGCTTTTAGGGTTTTTCAGCTCTGCTCTCCAGTTTGCCCAATACAACTTCAGGACTAACAGATTATGTGTAGGTGGAGTAGGGTTCAGGTAGGCCAGGGCACTGGTGGTCAGGATTTATTCACCAAGCCCGATCTCTGCCATGGAGCTTCCCTCAAAGTAACTTTGAACAGTTACTTGACTGTTCCCTAGATATAAGAGGGGAACAGTCACACTTTTTATAAACAAATTATAGGTTTGCTGGGAGAGAGACTTTACTTCATCTTCTACCTCTAAACTTAAGAATTTATCGTATTATGAGGACTTGTATTAGGTACTTCATCTGCATTAATTTATTTGACCTTTGGAATAACCTCTCTGTGATGTAGTTTGTATCACTGGGATTATCATCATTCCACAGGGAGCAAAGGGTGTTCAGACAGTGTCATAGTCTCTCTTGGTTATTGCAGCAAAATATCCGTAGGAAGAGTAGAAACAACAGCTTAGTCTTAAGTAATGTAGGCTGGATGTGTAAATCAAGGCATGCTGATTTGGTGTGGGTTGAAGGCTTGCTTCCTGGTTTATAGACAACTGACTTCCCATTGTGTCATCATACGGTGGAAGGAACATGGGAGTTCTCTGGGGCCTCTGTTAGAAAGCACTAATTCTATTCATGAGGGCTCCACCCTCATGACCTAATCATCTTCTTTAAGCATTGTCTTTAAACACCACCATCTTGGTTTCAACATATGAATTCTGGGATGTTGGGAGAGGGAACCACAAGCATTGCCTATTGCAGAGAGGGTAAGCCGTGTTGGACATGGTGATGTGGGATCAGAGCCTGGCTTGGCCTGTTGCTCAGGCCTTCCCTTACAGAATGTGCTATTGTTTCTGCTGATTCCCTTCCGTCACAAGACCCGCCATCTACCTGGGGTAACTGCTTCTGTTCTAGAACCAACTACTGCCCTCTGCTGCTAAGAAGCCCCTCCTTTTGAATGCCTAGACACTGTTACATTTATGTAAAAATAAACAGCAAGATAGAGCCACACCATCTTTGTGTCAGGAGCCTTTCTTTCCTTCATTTTTCTGATGTTTTCCATGAGTGTACACTGTTTCTATTTTTTTCCTTTACTGTATTTATTTTAAATTTCTAAAATTAATTCTTTTGAGAGTTTCATAAGTGCATTTCAATCATATTCCCCCCATCTCCTCACAGGTTCACCCCTACCTCCTTACCTTTGAGTTCTTTTTTGTCTTTTCCCATTGAGTTCCATTTGTGTTGCTCAAATACTCTTGAGAGTGGTACCAGTCCCAGAGCATGGTCAACCTAACAGGGGGCACACCAATAAAGAAAACTGACTCTTCCCCTCCCAGCAGCCATCCTATGCCAATGGCTCCTTAGTTAGAACTGGGACTCTATGTCCACATCCCTTTCTGTGCTGGGATTTTGTCTGGCTTGAGCTTGAGCAGGTCTTTTGCATATTGACACAATTACTGTGAGTTCATATGTGCAACTGCCCTGCTGTCTGGAAAATATTGTTTCCTTATAATATAATCTTTCTGCCTCCTCTTCCACAATAATCCCTGAGCCTTGGGGAGGGTGTGTGTGTGTGTGTGTGTGTGTGTGTGTGTGTGTGTGTGATATAGATGACTCATTTAGGACTGAGCATGCCACAGTCTCTTATTCTTTACACATTGACCAGTTGTCTGTCTCTGTGATAATTGCCTTTCACTGCAAAAAGCTTCTCTCATCTATGTATATATCAAAGAGTCATTATGAGTCATTTTATTACTATGTCCATTTAGTAGAATATTAGTAGCAGGTTTTCCCCTAGGGCCTATGGCATACATAGCCACAGGCCCTGATAATGGTGCCAATTATGGATTCCATCTCATGCAGTGGGCTTTCAATTTAGAGGAAGGTCGGTTACTCCAAGAACATTTGTGCTACTATTATACTAATGGGAATATCTTGTAATAAGCCTTTTTTTTTTATGTGCCCACCCTCAAGGAAAAACTGACCAAGGCCAGCCCAGACACTGTGTCAGTTGTACCTTTGACCAAGTCCAAAGAGGGATAGAAACCCAGCCATTGTTTCCTGGTCAGTGGTGAGGCCTGGCCTCAGGCTGCTATTAATAGGGAAGGGTGCTCTGGCTGTAATTCTAATGCCTAGAAGGGTTCTTCCCACAAAGCACCTGCAGGTGTTAGCTGGGCCATGGAAGTAACTAAGCTTCCTCCAGGACCCACTACCACAAACACGCGGGAAGGGGCTCCTCTTGCCTTTCTCTACCAGAAAGTGGCCCTCTGAGGTCTTTAGTGTCAATGTCCACCTCTTGTCCAGCATGGTCCTGGCACGCCTACTTTAGGTCTGTTAAGCAAATGTATAGAAGCAAGAATGAAGGAAGGGAGGACCCTTGGTTTATCTCTTGAGGTTGAAAATTTATTTTACTTCTTTTATTCATTCATACAACAAATATTTACTGAACACCCACAATGCACCAGTCACAGTGCATAGACAGTGCAAGCATTAGACACCTCAGATGGCCTGGTTCTGGCCTGTAGGAAAAACTCATGGTTTTTTTCCTATTTCTTTTTTTAAAAAATTTTTACAAAAACTTTATTGAGAATTTCATACATGCACATAAGGTGTTTTATACAGATAGGGAGAACTATAGTGTTACATTAAGCTGGTTTCTTGAAATACCTTCTAATTCTGCTGGGGTTTCATGCTTCTGGGCTTCTAATTAGCTAGCATGTTCAAAACAGTGGGATTTTTATAAACACTCAAGGAAGGAAGTCATAAATGCCATCATCCCTGGAGTACTGGAAATCGTTCTGTCAGAGTGACTTATCTGCAGGATGATTCCCACCATTTCATTCATCTGCAGCACTTATCGCACCTCACAAGAACAGAGCCCAGCCTGGCCCATGTGGGAGAGCCTATCCTCCCGCAGTCTCTGCCAACTGCCCTCCAGAGTGGATGGCACCTCTAATTGCTCCCTGGCCTGTCACTAGCAGGAGTCTCATGGCTCATCTGTGCGAGGCAAAGTGAATTTGGTTAGTCTGCATGGTGCCTAAGTGGTTTGGTGCTTGGAGCTCCCTAATGACTTGGATGAAATAATGCAATTTCCTGTGTTCTGTGGAATCCTGAAGTCTCCAGCTATTAAGACCACTGTAAAATACGTGATGCATTTTAGCCCTCAGATACATGATGCACTTCTTAATTTTTTTTCTTAGACCATTATTTGGGACCCATTCTGTTGCATATGCCCTGTTTAAGAAGGATCTGCAGTTCCTATCTTAGGAGTTTAATTTGACTATTATATAAATGTGAGTATCAAATTAACATAAACATTTATATAAATGCTCAGCAACGCTAAAAGGAACATTTTTTTTCAGGAAAGAGAAGTTCCCTATTAAGGTGAGATGGATTTATAATGTCAGAGGGATCTATAGTTTATATCATTGTGTTTTTCTAAAGGTAGGAAGCTACATAATTACCATCTTAAATATACAGGCTTCTTGTCACTTTATATTGTCAAATGGGACAATATGTGATGAACAAGGTAGTAATACATGTAAAGAGATATATGTGAAAGACTTTGCATGGGCCTGGCACATGGAAGCCACCTAGTATCTGTTCACACATCTGAACACGAACACTTGTTTCTCCTACAGCTAGGAGCTCATTAGAGCAGCCTGTTCCTCAAGGTCCCATAGACCTTGGATTCACTGAAAACTTCAAACTGGGGCTGGCTCACACAGATAATGGGAGAGCTGAGAGACCAGTCAAGGTCTGAGGTTAGCAAAGCAGAAGCTAGTACTATGCTTGGGCTTCAGGGATTCAGAGAAGAGATGCTTCCCCCAGAGGATAAAACCACTCAGGGTAGAACAATGGCTGGCCAGGTGGGTAGAACCTGGAGCCACAGAGGACACACTGATGCCATGGGAAACACCATCAGTAGAGCCGGTGGAGAGGAATACTTGGCATTTTTCTCTTTCTACCTCTCACCTGTACCAAGTACAAGCGAAGGATGAGCCAACACGAGAGTCTGAACTTCAGGGGTGAGCCCCTGTGTTGCCCCAAAAAACAGAGTAGAGAGAGGTGAGGAAGGGAACTGACAACAAACAGACCTGGGTACCTCTCTGTGGGAAAAGTACCAAGTGAAATGTTTTGGGGTGGAGGGCCTTCATCTATGATGTTTCCCGCCTATCTCTTCCTATCCTTGTAACCAACATTTCCCATGCTTCTGGATCTTTCCAAATCCTCAAGTTCTTTGCTCAAGCTGAGTCATTGCGTCTACAGAGAGCAATGGAGGACAGACCACACTGTGCCAATCACCCCTGCTGTGACTGTGATTGCTTTTTAAATGCCTAAAAGCAATGACTGAGTGAAGCCCAGAGGGAAGTCTGGTAGCAATGTGTTCCCTATCTTCTGTTCATTGCTGGGTGGAAATCCCTTGAAGGCTTTCTCTTGGGGGATCCTGAGGTGCTTTGGGGCCAAGACTGGCCCCTGGGTGTGTTATTAGAGAAAGTTCTCTTTTTAAGTCACATGTATTTGCACTTAAAATCCTGGTTTTAAACTCAATCTTAACCCAGAGGAGGCAGAGAATAGAAATGTGTGATCATTAATCTTCATTGTCAGCTTAATGGCTTTAGAATCGTGGAGATCAAGGACCACCTCTGTGTGTGTCTGTGAGGTTGTTTCCAGAAAGGATTTACAGGAAGATGGACCCAACCTGAATGTGGGTGGCACCATCCCATGGGCTGGGGATTGGACACTGTAAAAGGGGTGAGGGGTGGGGTGAGAAGAGAAAGCCAGAGCAAGTGCAGGAATTCTGTTTTCTCTCTTTCTCTTCTTCCTGCCCAGCCCTGGTTTGAGCTGCTCTGCACACTGGCCACGCTCTCCCAACCACAATGAACGGAAACCTCTAAAACCATCAGCAAAGCAGCCTTTCCTCCTGTAAGCTGTTTATGTCAGGTGTGTGGTGGTTTGAGTGAGAATGTTTCCCATAGGCTCTAGGTATTAAAAATACTTGGCCCCTACTGGTGGTGCTGTTTGTGGAGGTTTAGAAGGTACAGCCTTGCTGGAGGAAGCACATCACTGGAGGTGGGCTTTGTGAGTTCTTAAGCTTTCTTTTTTGTCTCTCTCTGCTTCCTGTGCCTGGTTGAAGATGCAAGCGCTCAGCTTTCTGCTCCAGCCACCTCTGCTGCCATCCTCATCACCATGATAGGCCCTTATCTCTCTGGAACTGTAAGTCAAATAGACTTTTCCTTCTATAAGTGACTTTGGTCATGATGTTTATCATAGAAACAGAAAAGTGACTAATACAAGGTGCTTTGTCATAGTGATAAGGAAGGTGATTAATACAGCATCTTTAGGATTTTGGGGGTAGCTCATCATCTGCCGTATCACAAGTCCTGTTTGCAAACTCACATTCCTTGTAGTACTAAAGCTAGCCCAGAACCATCTACAAAGTCTTGGAGTAAGCTTTATGTATCAGGGGCAAGCAGTTTATTTTCCCAACTTCTGCATATCTTCTTGATGGAATCATTAATCAATTATTAAAATTAGTCACGCTAACATAGAAACATGTTTTTGTGACAAAGTAGAATGGGGAAAGGCTGGATGAAAATTTATGTTAAACAGAGGAAGCAACAAATGAAGAAACAAGAGCACAGAAAAGTGTCCAAGGCACATACCTACATGTTGTCTTTCAGGAGATGTTACCACAAATGGGTTTCGTGCAAAGAAATAACGCTTGCCCCAGAAATCCCCTGAGTTCAGGAACTGGTCTTAATTATCCTTCTAGCCATCTTTCCCCTGTTTCCAGAGAACTGAAGGCTCTCAATAAGCAGGAGGTCTGTGGAAGAGTCTTTGTGTATTTCCCAAAGCATCAACAGCTCTGCTGAGACAAGAACTGACTGTATCTTGACTTTTGTCTAGTGTTCTTACTTGTTGCCTGGGATTAGGTCACAGAGATGGAGTGATGGACTCATCTAAAAGACCCACAATCTCAGAGGCAGGCACAAGTGTCAGTCAGGACCTGGAAGAATACAAAAGGGGCTGATGAACAATTATGTTTAGAACTGAACCAGAGCATTCTATAGAATCCCTTCCATATTATGCATCTTGTTGAGGCTCTAATTCTGTGGTGTGTCCCTCAAAAATTCAAATAACACCTTAAGACAAACAGCACTTGATCTTGCTTATTTGTGGAATCTAACAATCTTGAATATACAGAAATAGTAGTACGAACATTAACTGCAAAGGGCTGGGAGAACTGTTAATTGAGGTGTGCATATTTAGGCAGGAGGAAGAGGATTTGAGATCTACTACACAGCATGGTGTCTTCAATGAGTACAAGCAGATACATTTCAGAATTTGAGAGTTCAATCCCCACTACTACCAAAACCTAACCAAAACAACAAAAGTTCTCTTTCTACCTCTCTTTGTCTCACATAAGGAAATGTGATTGTATCTGTCCAAGTCGTACATAGCAGGGGAGAGTGTCTAATGTGTACTTTCATGAATGTAATGTTTATGCTGAGCTTAGAGACACTTCTCAAGGGACAGAAATGTCTTCCTTTACTGGTGATAGGCTGTCCCAATAAAACCACTGTAAATTGAAAGTGCTTTGAGTCCACCTAACCTACGCAGAATTCTGGCTTGGCAACATGACATGCCGAAGTATCATGTTGTTTGTCTCCATGATCACAAGGCTCCTTGGGAAGTGTATTTCAGCGCAGTGTGGAGAGGGAGGATCACACAGTGAAAAAACTAACAAACAAACAGAAAAAAACCCTCACAAGTTCAGTTTCTACTGAACATATATCTCATTTGCATCATTGTAAAGCTGAGAAATTGTTAAGTCAAATCAGTATGAGCCATGGATGTCTACACACAATAGTCATCTTTCCCTAAGGTTGACTAATTCAGAAAAAGG
>NW_008360304.1:3035430-3036558 GCF_000622305.1 Nannospalax galili | reverse complement strand
AGTCGGTTACTTTCTGAGCTCCTTGGCATCTGAGCATGGATATAAAGTCATCAGGTAGATTTCAATGGTAATGTTTTTCATGTCTACTAATTATTAAGGAGAAAATATTTATGCTTTGAAGAATTATTATTACTTATTTATTTTTAAAATTAATTTATTCATTTTTACACCCACTTCCCAGACAGTACCCTCCCATAGCCTCCCTCCCCACAATAGAGCCCTTATATCCTTATACTCTGATATCCCTGCTACTGTCTGCTGTGTTGCCAGCACCCCCAGCCATTCCCCACTACTTGCCCTTCTCGTGACTCTAGTCAGCCTATCTAGAGGTCTTTGTTTAGGAGGGTCAGCTGTTCCTCATCTAGTGGTAATCAGTTGTCAATATTCCTTTGGATAAGATAGGGGTCTGCTGTTCATTTTCCCAGTTCTATGCTGGGTTACTATCTGGGAATCCCTTTGGCCACCCTGGCCAACAACTCAAAAGAAGGTATCACCTGTCTGGCATTGTTGCTTGTTATGTAGGCTTTAGCTATACATATGGACTCTTATGAAATTATATTGGCCTTTGGTCTGTGGTTATACTTTCCTTTTGGGTGTTTAAGGCCATACAGTTGGACCAGATAAACCAATTTATTTTTACTCTCAAGATCGTTTGAGGATCTGTTCCTCAGGGGTCACATGGGCTTGGGAGGAGCCCCTGGCTCCTTTCTTTTACCAGTTCCGCCTATATGAAGATAAGTCGAAGGTCCTGCTTGACCACGGTTGGCTTTGCTTAGAAGCATGGAGGAAATGATTCCTCTGGGTTGACCATCTTCTTTGTAGACTGGACACTGGTTCAAGTCCATCTGGTGGGGTCTCCTCGGCCTCCTTGATCAAAAGGACAGGTGGCCCACCACCATTATAGGAATTATAGGACATTTTGAGAGATGCTCATAGTCCCTTGGAACTAGTCGACCTAGGAGGGCTAGGAGCAAAAAGTGTCTTTTATGTCCCTCTGACCAAATTATCATAGGCCTCAAAGTATGTTTGTTAAACACTCAAGAAGGTTAGTTCCACCAGTCTGGTATTTTTAATAACTGTGTGTTGTGTAGATAAATCTTGGGCAAAGACCAGTTGTTCTCAGATAAA
>NW_008360304.1:3033684-3034627 GCF_000622305.1 Nannospalax galili | reverse complement strand
CTGACTGGGGTAAGGTGAAATCTTAAAGTGGTTTTAATTTGCATTTCCCTGATTATTAGTGATGTTGAACATCTTTTAAGATGTTTCATAGCCATCTTTACTTCTTCTTTTGAAAACTTTCTGTTCAGTCCTTAGCCCATCTTTCAATTGGATTGCTTCTTGTCTTGGTTCTCTGTTTTGGGAATTCGTTATTCTGGTTATTAAACCTCTGTCAAATGTGTCGCTGGTGAAGATTTTCTCCCATTCTGTGGGTTTTCTGTTTGCTTCCTTGGTTGTCTCCTTTGATGTACAGAAGTTTTTTTGTTTAATGAGGTCCCATTTGTTAATTCTTGCCCTTGTTTCCTGAGCAATTGATGTCCGGTTTAGAAAATTCTTTTCTAGACCTATATCTTGTAGGTTTTTCCCAATGTTTTCTTCTAACAGTTTCAGAGTTTCAGGCTTTACAGTGAGGTCTTTGATCCATTTGGAATTGACTTTTGTGTAGGGTGAGAGATAGGGTTTAGTTTCATTCTTCTACAGGTGGAGATCCCGTTTTGCCAGCACCATGTGCTAAACATGCTGTCTTTCCTCCAGTGAATATTCTTGGCCCTTTTGTCAAATATCAGGTGGCTGAAATCATATTTACTCATATTTGGGTCTTCAATTTTGTTCCATTCATCTATGGGTCTATTTTTATGCCAGTACCTTGTTGTTTTTATGACTGTAGATCTGTAATACAGCTTAAGATCTGGTATAGTAATCCCCCGGCATTGCTCTTAGTGCTCAGGGTTTTTTGACTATTGGAGGTCTTTTGTGCTTCAATATGAATCTTAGGATGATTTTTTCCAATTCTGTGAAAAATGTCATGGGGATTTTGATTGGCATTGCACTAAATCTGTAAATGACTTTTGGTAGGATGGTCATTTTCACAATATTAATTCTTCCAATCCATGAGCATGGGAGG
>NW_008360304.1:3027694-3033498 GCF_000622305.1 Nannospalax galili | reverse complement strand
TACCATATCATCTGCAAAAAGGGATAATTTGAGCTCTTCTTTTCCAATTGTTACTCCTTTAATTTCCTGCTCTTGTTTTATTGCTCTTGCAAGAGTTTCAAGTACTATGTTAAAGAGAAGTGGGGATGCTGGACAGCCTTGTCTGGTTCCTGATTTCAATGGGAATGCTTCCAGTTTTTCTCCATTTAGAATGATGTTGGCTTTGGGTTTGTTATATATGGCTTTAATGATGTTGAGGTATGTGCCCTCCAGTCCAATTCCCTCTAGGTTTTGAACATAAAGGAATTTTGTCAAAGACCCTTTCTGCATCTATTGAGATGATGATGTGGTTTTTGTCTTTGAGTCCATTTATATGATTAATGATGTTTATTGACTTTCGTATACTGAACCATCCCTGCATCTCTGGAATAAAACTTACTTGATCATGGTGAATAATCTTTTTGATGTGCATCTGCATGCAGTTTGCAAGTATTTTGTTGCGAATTTTTGCATCTGTGGTCATTAAGGATATGGGACTAAGGTTTTCTTTTTTGGTTGTGTCTTTACCTGGTTTTGGTATTAGAGTGATGCTGTCTTCATAGAAGGAATTTGGAAGTTCTCCCTCTATTATTGTTTTTTTTGAGTAAATTAAGTAGTATTGGATGCAGATCTTCTTTAAATGTCTGATAGAATTCTGCTATAAATCCTTCTGGTCCTGGGCTTTTTTTGTTGGGAGGTTTTGTATTATTGTTTCAATCTTTTTGTGTTTGGGGTCTGTTTAAGCTGTTAATCTCTTCTTGGTTTAGTTTTTTCATTCCCATGCCTTTAGATATCTGTCCATTTCTTTTAGGTTTTCAAATTTAGTAGCATATAGGTTTTTAAAGTATTCCCTTATAATGTTCTGTATCTTTCTGGTGTCTGTTGTGATGTTTCCCCTTTCATCTCTGATTTTGTTGATTTGGAGGTGTTCTTTCTTTCTTTTGGTTAACTGGAATAGCGGTCTGTCAATCTTGTTTATCTTTCCAAAGAACCAGCTCTTGGAATTGTTGATTCTTTGTATTGTTTTGGTTCAATTTCATTAATTTCTGCCCTTGTTTTCGTTATTTCTTCTTGTGTGCTGGCTTTGGGTTTCGTTTGTTGTTGCTTTTCAAGTGTGTTGAGTTGCAATGTTAAGTCATTTATTTGTGTTCTTTACGATTTTTTGATGTAGGCACATAGAGCTATAAACTTCCCTCTAAAGACCACTTTCAGCATGCCCCAGAGGTTTTGTCATGTTGTATTGTCCTTTTCATTTAATTGCAGGAATACTTTTATTTCTTTCTTAGCTTCTCTTTTGACTCATTCATCATTCAGGAGTGTGTTGTTTAATCTCCATGTGTTCATGTGGCGATTAGGGCTTCTTCTGGTGTTGATTGGACCAAAGTATTCCCAGGTTTAAATGACCACAGATGCCAACCCCAATGACTATACCCAGCCAAAATGTCCATTATAGTCGAAGGGGAAAGGAAAATCTTCCATGACATAAATAGCCTGAAGGAATTCATGTCCACAAAACCAGCCCTTCAGAGAGTCCTGGAAGCAATACAAAGAGCTGAAGAAAGGAATGACCATACCCAAGGGGTTGCAGAAAGAAATCCAATGAAGGTATAAATGTGGGAAAGTACAGCTATATCAAGAAAGTAAACAGAAATAAAAATGACAGAATTCAATACTCATCTTTCATTAATAATTTTAAATATTAATGGACTAAACTCCCCAGTCAAAAGACACAGACTATGCGAATGGATTAAGAAATAAACCCCATCTTTTTGTCGTCTGCAAGAAACTCAACTCACTTTCGAGGACAGACAATATCTCAAAGGGAAAGGATGGAAAAAAATATACCAAGCAAATGGCACTAAGAAAAAAGCAGGCGTACCAATTCTAATATCTGATAAAATAGACTTTAAACTAAAACTAATCAGAAGAGACAAAGAGGGCCACTTCATTTTGATCAAAGGAACAATGAATCAAGAAGATATTATAATCATGAACATATATTCACCAAACTCTGGTGCACCCAACTTCATAAAAACAATACTATAGGACTTTAAGATGCAGATTAACCCCAACTCATTAATAGTAGGGGACTTCAATACCCCACTCTCTCCATTACATAGGTCAATAGGGCAGAGAGTTAACAGGAGACATCTGAATTAAATGATACCATATATCAAATGAACTTAAAAGACATCTACTGAGTATTCCACCCAAGCACCAAAGGACATACTTTTTACTCAGCACGGAATGGAACCTTCTCCAAAATCAACCATATACTAGGGCACAAAACAAACCTCAACAAATGCAAAAAGATTGAAATAATTCCATGCATTCTATCAGACCACAATGCTCTTCTGGCTTTCATAGTTAGCACTGAAAATTCAGCTGTAATCTTAATGGGTTTTCCATTACATGTGACTTGTTGTTTCTCTTTTGCAGCTTTCAGAAATGTCTCTTGTTTTGTACGTGTAGTGTTTTTAGTATGATTTGCCATAGAGAGTTTCTTTTCTGGTCTTGTCTGCTTGGTGTTCTATATGTTTCTTGTATTTGTATGGGCATGTCTTTCTTTTATTTTGCGAAATTTTCTTCCATGATTCTGTTGACAATCTGGTCCATGCCATTATGTTGGGATTCTTCTCCTTCCTGTATGCCTATGATTTGTAAGTTTGGTCTCTTTATGGTGTCACACAATTCCTGCATATTCCATTCTTGTGATTTCTTAAATTTTTCATAATCTTTGCTTGAGTGGTCTAGTTCTTCCACTCTCTCTTCCAGTCTTGATACTCTGTTTTCCATTTCATACATCCTATTGGTGAGGCTTTCTCCTGTCATTTCTAATTGGCTGTTTCACTTCGTTCTTTATTTCAGCCTGAGTATTCTTCAATATTTCTAGCTCTTTTCTGAATTCATTCAGAAGTTTATCCCTATCTTCCTTCAGCTCTATGATTACCTTGTTTGTGTGTTCTTTAAATTCACTGAATTCTTTTATCATATTTATCATTGTTCTTTTGAGTTACATGTCCTGCATTGTCTCTAGGGGGTTTTCATTGTGCTCCTCTAGAGGACTATTGGTATTTGGTGGGGATATGTTATTTTGCTTTTTCATGTTATCATTTTTTCTCTGTGATTTTGTCATGTGAATTTCTTTTGTAGTTTCTGACTCTTGTGTGATACTTGGGCCTTCAAGTTTAGTTCTGCTTCTTTTTTTGAACTTTATGTGTCTTTGTGGTTTACTTTTTGTGTATGAAGAGCTGGTTCATCTAAGCTTCTGGTTCTCTCTTTTGATTTATATTGTTGTGGCTGGACTGATTTTGTCTTCAGGAGTTCCGCGGTGGCCCAACTCCAATAGATGAGGATCAGATGTTTTCAGGCTTTCTCCTAAGTTCTGGATCCCTCCAAGAAGGATTTTGGCCTCAGGAATTTGTGGGTTGGACTGGCCTGGGAGCCTGGCCCAGGAAAGATGCTGGTCTAGGGCAGCTGGTGGCCATGCCACCCAGAGATGCAAAGGCAGATGGCGTGGGAAAAGGCCCCAAGTACTCCTGGGGATTGCACTGAGGAGCTGTGCTGGTCTGGATACAAAGTATCAGGAAGAGGAATGGTCAGCCCCAGAGCTCCAGAAAGAGGCTGGCAGGTGGTGCAGGCCCTGGGAAGCAGAGGGAGGTGAGGGCGTGGCCAGGCCCAGAAGCAGTGTTCCTGGGCCCAGAGAAGGCAGTAAGCTGGTCTGGATGAAAAGGATCAGGAAGCAGTATTGCTTCCCTAGGTGTCTGGAGCCCCAAGACAAGGAATGGGGCAGGACCCAAACTAGAAGAAGAGACCCGCCTGGGGGAGATGGGAGGGTGAATGAGGCTGGGGGAGTCAAGGTGCAGAGGGCACGATGGACATACCCTGGAGAGAGGCCTCAGGGTCTCTGTTTTTAATTTTTATGTGTATGAGTATATTGCCTGCATGTATGTAGGTGCACCTATGTGGAGGTCAGAGAAGGTGTCAGATTCCTTGGAACTGGAGTTATAGATAGTTGTTAGCCACCATGTGGGTGCTGGGAGCTGAACCCAGGTCCGTTTCAAGAGCAGCCAGTGCTCTTAACTGCTTCACCATCTCTCCAGCCCCTGCCCACTCTCTTTCTTATATACTTTTTCCTCCTTTTTGAGATAAGGCTTTACTATGTAGCCTAGGCTAGCCTCAAACTCATGATCCTCCTGCCTCAGCCTCCTGAGGTCTGGGATCACAGCGGGCACAATCAGGCTCACCACTTTCTCATGCTCTCAGCACACGTATTTTATTCCTTGAGCACATCACCTGATGGGAGTGCAGAGCTGAAATATTTTTCACTTTGGGTATGCTAGTAAATGGCCATTAGTGTATTTATTCGCCTTTTACAAAAACAGCGATTTCTAGTCTTAAAAAAAAAAAAAAACCTTAAAATCTAGTCCAGTGACTATTTCAGAATCAAATATTTCTTAAAGACCATTCTTCTTTTTATCCCCCTTGAAGTGAGACTGGCAATGCTGTAAATTCATACACTATAAGTTTCCAAGTGGCCCTTGTATCGGGGTATAAGCAGTAGCCTTGGCCCCAGTCCCTTCTTCTCATGAAGATGTGTGGTGCAGGGAAGATCCTGCAGTGTCCTGGCCATGGGCATTACCAGACAGCTATGGGACATTCATAGAATGGTTCTGGGAGCCTCCCCCATCTCCAGTGTCACAGTGGCAGTGGCCTGGATCTTTCAGGGAACATGTGGTTTTTCTTCATTCCCCCAAGTTTCAAGATTCAGGATAGGTGAGGGAGCCATCAGTGGGGTGAATAAGAAATCTTAGGTTCTGTTCTTGGCAGAAGGGGCCTGGGAAGGGATGGAGCCAGGTGCAGGATGAATGGTTTCTGGGGTTGGAGGAGAACTTGGGTGAGGGTGGAGCTAAGGCTGCTTTCCTATGTCCTGGGGCCAGAGAAGGCAGAGGTGAATTGGGTAGGGTGGCAGCGCTGTAGCCTGAGGGACGGCCTTTCAGCCCCTGCTCTGTGTTCTAGGACTGAAACGACATTTTACTCACATGAGTTGTTCCAGTGTTCAGACCTTCATTTCTTCAGATGTCTGTCGAAAGGGTTGAGGTCCATCATGTTAAAGTTCTGTTCCAGTTCCAGTTCCAGTAAATAAGCTACAAGTGGCAAAACACAGCCTTCTCAGTTTATTTTTTAAGGAAGCATTTGCTAATTTCTACCTAATACACTTGAACTCTTTGATATTTATACTTTAACCATCTCTCAGGCCCTAAAATGGCATTTTTATTTTTGGAAGTAAATGAATAGCCCCCATTTGATTGGAGCATGGTGTGGAGCAGGAAGACGACTCCCAGAAGTGGTGGGATGGTGATACAGAAATACACTCAGCCTTGGGTTCTAGGAGCTATGGTGCAGGAGCCAGGCTTTAGAAAACCCTATGGGGTCTTCATCCAGTCTCCAGACTCCCAAGGGGCCTAGGAGTCTGTGGGCATGATAGGATTCTGTTTTTACTTTTTTATATCACTGTACTGTCCCCATAGCACATACTACCAGTCTGTGTTCCCACCAGAAGTGCATGAAAGTTACAATTTCTTCACATGCTTTCAAACACTTGGCATATTGGCTTTTTTCATTTTGTTTTTAAAGTAATAGTCACCTTAATGGGTATAAAGTGGTATCTCACTGTGGCTCTGATTTTCATTTCCCTAATGATCAGTGATATTGAACTAATGACTGATATCTTTTCATGTACTTATTATAGATCATTTATATGATTTTTCTGGAGAAATATCTAT
>NW_008360304.1:3019759-3027608 GCF_000622305.1 Nannospalax galili | reverse complement strand
CTCTGCCTCCCGAGTGCTGGGATTAAAGGCATGCGCCACCACACCCGGCTTATCTTATATATTTTTAATTTTGGTATTTAGAAAATATTGTAGGAGCTTTCTATACATTCTAGGTATTAATCCTTTATCACATATATGATTTGAAAATTTTCCCTTCTTTAATGGATTGTGTTTTTACTATGTTGCTAGTATTTTTGTGTGCATATAGGGGTGGGGATTACCCGGGATGGAACTTAGGGGTTTTTGTATGCTAGGCAAGCACTCTACCACTCAGCTACACCTCCAACTTGTTAATAACTTTTGATGCACAAAAAGTGTTTGTCCTTTGTGTCTTTTGTGCCATAAACAAGAGCTCTTTGTCAAATCTGAAATCATAAAGCTTTTAATTATATTTTCTTCTAAGATTTCTATAGTTTTAGTTCTTATATTTAGATTTTTTAAATCCAGTTTGAGTTATTTGTATATGGGTATATGGTGTTTAGTAAGGGTCCAGCTTTATTGTTTTGTATGTGGATTCATTGTTTTCTCAAAGCATTTTTTGAAAATACTGTCCTTCTCCATTAGATGGTGTTGGCATCCTTGTCAAAAATTGTTTGACCGTGTATCAGAAGGTTAATTTGAGGCACTCTATTCTATTTCATTGGTTTAGGTGCCTGTTTTAATATGGAGATCACACTGTTTTGATTGGTATGGTTTTTGTTTTTTGAGACACTATCTTCTTGTGGCCCCAACTTGTCTGGAACTTGCTATGTAGACCAGGCTGGCCTTGAACTCACAGGGATCCACCTGTCTCTGCTTCCCAAGTGCTGGTACTAAAGGCGTGTGCCACCAGGCCCACCATGATCACTATAGTTTTATACTATGAAGTCTGAGACTTCTGGCTTGTTTCAAGACTAGCTTGGCTATTCAGAGGCAATTTCAGATTCTATGCGAAATTTAAGATGGATTTTTTTTCTATTTCTGTGAAATTATTATTGGGGTTTTGATAGAGATCACATTAAACCTTTTATTACTTTGGATTGTATTGGCATTTTAGCAATATATGTCTTTTAATCCACGATTGCAAGATGTCTTTCCACTTCTGTATTTCTTTAATTTCTTTCAGTAATGTTTTATAGCCATTACTATACAAATCTTTCATCTTCTTATTGTTAGTAAGTATTTTATTCTTCTTGATGCTTATAAGTGAGGCTTCTTAATTTCCTTTTTGGACTGGTCATTGTTAATGTACAGAAATGAAGATAATTTTTTGTGTGTTCGTTTAGTGTCTTGAAACTTTGTTCTATTTGGTTGTTCGTTTTAGCTCTCTCTTTTTCTCTCTGTGTTATAGAATCTTTGTGTTTTTCTATATATGAGATGATATTACCCACAAACATAATCTTACTTCTTTTCCCCCCAAGTTTGTAAAGCCTATTAAAAAATCTGTTTACTAATATTACTACAGTTTCTTTTCCCTTCTTTTCTTTTTCTTCTCTTCATTTCGTGATGTTGGGACTCAAACCCATGGCCTTGTGTATGCCAGGAAACACTTTACCACTGATTTATACCCGTAGCCACTACTACACATGTCTATTCAGGAAATGAGAAGAGTTTGAACAGGGATGGGAATGTTGGGAAATAGATTTGTGAAGTTAGAACAAATGGAATGTATTGGATGTGGGTTGTGGGAGAAAGAAAGGCATAAAGGACAACTTCTGGGTTATGGCTGGATTAACCGGATGGTTTACTGTGGTACTATTGGCTTAGATGGGGAAGAAGGAGGAAGGTGTGCTTAGGATAAGAAAGAAAAACTCAATTTGGGCCATATTAAAGTTGGTCATGGTTGAGGATAAGGCAGACAGATGTAATAGAGAAGGAAACCAAGAAGTCAGAAGACAAATCTTTGGGGAGAGTTCACACCTGGAAAATTAATGGAAAAATAGGAACGTGAAAAGGAGGCAAAGGAAAACCAGTGTGAGGGATGGAAAAATCCAGGTAGAATGAGAACATTTCAGAAAGTCTCCAACGTTAGCTTTGCAAACAAGAGGGGAAGCAAAGTGAGGATGGAGAAAGGCCATCTCACACAGTTGAGGATGGAGAAAGGATATGTCATATAACACGGAAGAGGTCATTGGTGACCTTCACAGAGAATTTTTAGCAGACTGAGTAAGGCTTGTGCCTGAGTGTGAGGGAAGCCAGAGCTGGTGAAGAGTATCCAAGGCACTTGGAAGAGCTGGGTGTGAGCAGCTCTGCTGATGTAGAGAGAAACTGGTTGGGAGAAATAAAAGGCACTTGAAATCCTTGACTGCAGCCAATCATGTCCCATTGAGGTCTTGTGAAAGATGCTGCTAAAAAAAAATTAAACACAAACAAAAAGATTCCAGTCATCGGAGGGCAGGGCAATGCCAGGGCCCCTTGACGCAGAGTAGTTCGCTGGAGCTCCTCCCCTCTGAGGAAGGAAGCCAGCACCAACTTGAGCATCTGTAAAGGACAAATGACCTACTGACCAAAGTTCCTCCTTTCCTTGCTATTGGCTGATACTGTTCATAAAACAGAATTAGCTGTTTCATTTTTGTTTTAAGTGAACAAATTGAATTACATGGGGAGGGAGCCAGGAGTCACAGAGGAGCCAGAAACCAGGGCAGCTGAAGGCAGAAACCTACAGGTAGGCTTTCACTTTTATTAGTTGTGTGCCTTGATGATCACGTCATAGAGGAATGATTGCTGAAAAGCACTTTTGTTTTGTTCAACTATCAGTGTTATCTCTACCATATACGTGGAGTGTTATCTCTACCATATACGTGGTAAATTTTTAAAAAATATTGAAAAGTACAAAAAAATAGAAAAAAAGACAATTGAGGCAAGATAGCCTCAATTGGCAATTTGAGGTATTTTTTGGTGTGTGTGTGTGTGTGTGTGTGTGTGTGTAATTTTAATTTATTTTCATAGTTGTATCTATATGATATGAGCAAATTATATCCATTTCTTCTTTTACAGCTAATGTTTTGTCTGTATTGTCACGAATTCTGCATAATCATAATTTTAAATCGCTGTATAACATTGCACTGAAATTTACTCTTTTTTGTGCCACAGAGCACCTTTCTTATTTCTCATAGATTGGGTCATTTAATTCCATAATACATATTTTTTTTTCTACTCAGAGTCTTGCTTTTTGAAGAGAGGAGATTAAATTTGAGAAAGTGTATTTCAGTGGTTTTGTTCAGGGACACGATGAGTAAGAATGTGTGTACAAGGGTGTGTACTTGGAATCAGTCCCCTTCTGGGCCCCCATCCATGTTCCTCAACTCTGGCTGCATAACTAAAAACGGACTTTTGGGCACTAATCAGTCACTGGAATGTTTTGCTCTCCCCAAACTTCCCTTGTAAGTTTAATGAGTGCTCAGTACAAAAACATCATAGGCTATTTGAAATATTTTCTTGTCTCTGACACACATACCTGAGAGTTATACATTTTAAGAGATGAGGAGATACAATTACAAATGAGCCACTCACTCCTCCCTTTCGATATTATATAAATAATTCAAATTATAGAGCTAATTTGTGGGGCGCATAAGAATTTTAGCAATTTCTGTCATACCTCAACCACTTAAGCTCCCTAGATGAGGATCTAATTGAGTACTTCAGTTTGCTAATGTTTGAAGGAGGTCAATTTGTTTTCATTGCTTGTGAAGTCAGGAGCTAAAGAAGTTGAGGCTCTAGGAGGTTTTAAATATGTTAATGTTAAGCACAATGTGTGTTAGTACCTGCTAAGGCACAGATGTTCTTTCTTCTATACCCTTTACAAGATCAAACAGGAGATGGACATTTAGTACCTGGCTAGGCAGAAACATACCACAGGTAGAGCAAAGACAGTTGAGACGGGGTCTAATGGCTTACTGGCTTTGCAGGAACAAAGATCTTTGTATCCCATGTCCTTCTAAGGAAAGTCGACTGGATTTATATCGAGCTTTGTTCTGGTTTCTCCACTCAGAAATAGGAGACAGACAAAAGGAAGCTAACCCAGGCCGAAGACTCTCTGGCTGCATCTGAGCCTACAGTGAGAATATTCTTGACCTTAACTTGATCAATGGTATGTCAAACCAAATTTCTTCTTATTTTTATTCAGTGGGAAAGAGTACTTGTTTAACATCTTTGATGAGCATAAGCATTTATGTAGTACTTTACTGTACAGAAACATTTTTACATACATCTGCTCATTTGACCCATGCAGTAGTCTTTTTTTTTTTTTTTTTGAGACAGAGTCTCAGTATGTAGCTCTGGCTGACCTGGAACTCAATGTGTAGACCAGGCTGGGCTTGACCTCAAAGAGGTCTGCCTGACCCCACCTCCCAGGTACTGGGACTACAGGCACAACCACACCTGGCACTAATTTTTATTTTTAAGATGACAAAGATGAAGCCCAGAGATCGTAGGATATTTCTCAAGGTAGAACCAATCCAATGAGCACAAGACACATGGTTCTTTCCTTACAACCTGAATCATAAATGTTGTATAAAATTGAGTCAGTGAATTTTGCTGTATCCGTATAATTAGTCATTAGTCAGTTAAAGGATGACATTGATACTTATCACTTGGCTAAGAAAGATCATTACTCAGTGACAAGAAAAAACAGGGTACAAAATAAAATTGTAATATGCACCCTTTTATGTTTAAAATAATTATGCCTATTTGGAGAAAGATAAAAAGCAGCATATGCATAAGATTTTAGATATGCCTGATTAATAAAATTTTAATTTAAATATATTTCAGCTTATATTACCTTGTTATTTATTTCTTAACCATAACACATATTATGTGCAACAAAATGAAGAGTAAATTAGATAGGATTGTCTATGTCTGTCTGATTGCATTTTCTCCAGGTGAAATGGCCCCCTCTTCTTTTTTTAGTTGGTTACAAAGAAGCCTGGATCTCAGTTTTCTGAGTTTGGAATGTGGTTGCATACACTGTGTTGTTATCATGGCCAGAACTGACTGAGCACTTAGTGCGTTAGGGACTAAGCCAATTAGTTCATTTCCATTTTCTTCATTCATTCTTACTCCCTTGGAAGAGTATAGTTTTAAAGCTCAGAGGGATAAAGCAATGTGACAGAAAAGTAGAGCTGAGACTCAAACTCAGGTTCCTTCTGACCCTATGCACTTGGAATTTAAAAGGAATGTCCTCCTTCACTCAGCTACTGTTGTGGAAAAAAGATGATAGGAACTCATGGCTGTGTGTCAGCATCCTCTTAGGCATATGTGATTCCAGGCTCAAAGACCCCTTCTGCTGTTCTATTTTGTCCTGCACAGCAGATTCAGAGACATGCTGGTTACTCCAAACTAAGCTTGTAAGATAAAAACCTTGGGGACTGGACAGATGGCTCAGTGGTTAAGAGCACTGCTCTTGCAGAGGATGCAAGTTTAATTCTCCAGATCAGCCTGAATGACAGAGTAAGATCCTCCTATCTAAAATCAGCTGTTAAGAGCACCCACTGCTTTTGCAGAGGCCCCGGGCTCCATTCTCAACACCCACATGATGGCTAACAACCATCTGTAACTCCAGTTCCAGGGGAATCCAAAGCCCTCTTCTTATCTCTGAGGGCACTGCATGACACAGGTGCACTTATACATGTGCAGGCACTATACTCATATACATAAAAATATAAGTAATAAATAAAATATTTTTAAAAGCCTCATAAGGGGTTGTGTGATTACTAGGAGAACTTTAGTTAATGCATCATCCAGCTGGACAATGCAAAGAAAAACAAGCATTTTGATTGGTTGATCATCTTTGCTAGAGCCCTTTCAAACTCAAACCAGAAATCCACATCACTATATGTACACTTTTCTCAGTACACTGGCTATGTCCTGCCTTGTGTAAAAGTGAGTTTTCTGTGGTCATATCCATTGTGCTGATGAAGAGTCTGAAGATGGAGTTTTTGCATTATACTGTTCTTCATTGGGAAAAATGGGAAGGTATAACTAAATTAATTCACCAATGAATGTGGGCGATAGTTATAACTTATGCTAATTGCTGTTGACTTTACTGACTTCTTTCTATTAATTTATTCATGGAGAAGATGTTATATTTGTCAATATCTAAAGGAACACTTCCGTTGGATTGATGACGTAGTGAATGGGATTAAGACTTGGTTGTATAGTATGGCTTCTTTGACAAAGAAGTTATTACCTGAAAGACTGAAAGATGCATGAGGAGGGTTTAAGCAGTCAGTTAAAAATTCCAAAATTGGAAGTGTCCCTGGGAGCCAGTCTGGACAGCATCACCTTTTGCATCTTTAACATGAATGAAGTCTAAAGTCCTTAAGGGAGATTTTTCAAAAGGGGATAGTGGGCTGGGGATGTAGTTTGGTTGGTAGAGTGCTTGCCTAGCATGCAGGAAGCCTGGGACTTGATCCTCAGTACAGCATAAACCTGGTATGATGATGTTTGTCTGTCATCCTAGCACTGAGGAGGCACAGGCAGCAGGATCAGGAGTTCAAGGTCATCCTCAGCCTGGGCTACTTGACACCCTGTCTCGAAATAGATAGATAAATAAATAGATTGGAAGTAAACCAGAGAAAACAAGAAGGGAGGAGAGAGGAGGAAGGGGAGGGGATGCTATCACTGTGAAAATTCATACATTACTTAAGCTAAGAAAACTTTTCATTCACTATTACTTCTATTGTTCATTATTAAAAACAAAATTTTTTTCTTGAAAGAGAGAAAATACTATTTTCTACATAAGTCTTCTGTCATGAGCTTGTAGAACAACATTTCTATAAAGAACAGTTGTCAATCTTGAAGAGAACCCGAAGGCGTCACAGATTCGTCACAGTAAGTTGGTTTCTTGTCTGACAGTAACTCTGCTGTCTGGCAAACTCTCTTGAGAGAGATTTGAAAATGGCTCACAGATCCTTATAAGGATCTTGTTGGCTGAGAATAACAAAAGCATTTTGCTGTCCTCAGGCAGGTGAACAGCCTCAGTTTCCTACAATGCTGAAAACAGAGCTCCTTACCAGGTGGCCCCTACCCAGTGTCCTTAACTTTATATTCTTATTCCTAGATCTTTGACCTGAACTTTGGACAAATAAAAATTGCAAGGAAGAAACATTACCAATAGCACACTGAAAAAAAGTGACTCCTGTCCCCAAATATTTGAATATTTACTGATACATAAAATGAAGGCATTATGATGGCTCAGGGGTCATTTATCTGAGTGCATTTATAGCCACATGTCATACTGGGCCTACAGAAGGACTACAGTGGACATTCTGGTGGTCAGATAGCAGCTTGCTACCCCTTGGGATAAGTGCAGAGACAAGAAATCCCCAGGCATATGCTGCCAAGACATGGAGGGTCTCCCTTCCTGCCCCCTCCCCTCTTTTTCCCTCTTCTTCTCTCCCCTCCATTCTCTTCTCTTCTTCTCCTCCCCTCTCCTGGAATTTCAATTTCTTGGGAATCAGAGCACTTGGGAATTAGAGACTTGATGCAGATTCTCTGACCTTACTTAGACACTGGATAATAGCAGGCATCTCCAGTCTTAATGCACCAATGAAGTGCATTAGAAAATGAGAGTACAATGCACATGGAAGGGCACAACTGCCCAGTTTTGAAGAATAAGAGACTGCAGAGAGTGTATCCCTGGATAGGGCTCCTGTACTGATCCTCACCCACCCACCATTCAGGGACCATTCCATTCAGGGGCCATTAAGGAAGAGGAGGTAGAAAGATTGTAAGAGCCAGGGCTAGTTCATGAATGCAGGGAAGCAGAGACCTTCAGGCTACTGGAAGCTTGCACATGTGAAATTGTGGCAATGGTGGCATTGAGCACAGGACCCATGCCAACTCAATTAAACAAGGGCCCAGGAGGAGG
>NW_008360304.1:3011132-3019394 GCF_000622305.1 Nannospalax galili | reverse complement strand
TAATGATCCTCACCCACCCACCATTGAGGGACCATTCCATTCAGAGGCCATTAAGGAAGAGGAGGTAGAAAGATTGTAAGAGCCAGGGCTAGTTCATGAATGCAGGGAAGCAGAGACCTTCAGGCTACTGGAAGCTTGCACATGTGAAATTGTGGCAATGGTGGCATTGAGCACAGGACCCATGCCAACTCAATTAAACAAGGGCCCAGGAGGAGGATAGAAATTGGTGGCAGACTGGTCCTAGACTGAGAGCTGTTGGAGGCTGGTTGCCGCTGGGTGGGGGAGAGTATGCCTTACACACAACCTCTGACTGGACTGACTGGACTCTAGTCAATGAATTTGCACTGAAGGGCATCTGGTACAAATGTTTGACTGGATAGGACTTACCATGTGTAGTGGAGTGCATGGTGTCTGGTGGGGGAATGGGGGAGGTATGGATGGGGGAGGGAGTCTGGGTTTGATTGAGAACTGTTGTATGTGAGTACAGAAGCTCAATAAAAAATTAAATAAAAAAGTGATGAGAAAGGTGAGGTTTATAAAAAACATTAATTGTTAGTGTGTATAGAGGGGTGGCATGCACGTACCATGACACGTGTGGAGGGCAGAGGATAACTTTGTGGAGTTGGTTCTCGTCTAACTTTACATGAGTTCTAGGGATAAAACTCAGGTCACCAGGCTTGTAGGATATAGTACCCATCTTGCCAGCCTAAAAGTCGAGGTTTTTAAGTACAATTAAATCTTTGGGCTTAATAGGCAGTATGGACTCATATGTTAACCAAGGAGATTTGATAAAAGTTGAGAACAGAGAAGGCAATACTCAGTCAAAATAATGCTTTAGAGAGATGGCTCAGCAGTTAAAAACACTGGTTGTTCTTGCAGAAGACCCGGGTTTGAATCCCAGCACCCACATGGCAGCTAACAACTGTCCGTAATTCCAGTTCCAGGGGATCCGACGGCCTCTTCTGTCCTCCACTGGCATTGCATGACATGGGTGCGCTTACTTACATGCAGGCAATACACTCATACACATAAAATAAATAAAATATTAAAAAAATAATGCTTTAAAAATTAAACCATCTCTCCAAGGATGTCTTTGTACTGATTGATTTGTGTTTGTTTTCTATTGTGAACAGTAGTGGTTAAGATGAATAGGAGGAAAAATTAGCTTTTGAAAGTATTAGAGAAAAGAAAAGGGGATTAGCAAAGACAGACATGGGGTGAAGGATGTCAGAGGTAATGTTGCGCTGTTGCTCTTGGAGTCAGGGATGTCCCTCCCATGCCTGGATGTCAACCTTTTGCAGGGCTTCAACTGTGGCTATATGCCTGGGAAATCATTCGCAATTTGGGAATTTTCATCCTTCAAAATATCACACAAATGAATGAATGAACTTATAAAAGGACTCCACTTTTAAGGGAATAGTTATCTGTAAATGTGTCTGCAATTAATAGGCACATTTGTGCATAGGAAAATTCTCAAGAAAGCACTCGCAGTAGAGACTGTACAAACTGTCCAATCATGGCAATGAAGGGAGGAGAGAGTTATTTTCAAAGGATACAAAAATGATAGCAATTGTTAAACTATCAGTCCAGAGCGGATAATTGTGGGTTATGGCATTTGGGCCACATACAGTCTAAATGTAGTTTTTCATCAATGAGGATCTTTGCCACAGTGGTGGCTCTGGCCACACACATCTTCCTGGGGTGTGCCTTCTGTCTTTTCATGTACAGTACATGCAGCAACAGATGTCATGTTGTACATGTTCTGTGGTCTGGGCTAAGTCTCCCTTCAGTGGAAGAAGACCACAGCTGCTGTGTAATGTCTAGCCCTGCCCACAACCTGGCCTAGAAGTTATGCTTTCAAGAAGGCCTTATGGCTTAGGCACGGAAGGGTCTGGTGGCTCCTATAAGTTCTCATGGGTCAGAGAAAGTGCTTGAAAGAGGAGGCAGACAGAAGCTGAGAGCCACATGTAAGTCAGTAGTTGGGAAAAATCACTTATGTTAATCTAACTACTATGATTTTTAGAAAATGCTCTAACTAGACAACTTAAGATCATATACTCTGATGTGCCTGATCCTTTTAACTAAAACATGAAACCAAGATAATGAAATTCAGAAGTTATTTGTGGGGGCTTTCTGAATTTTTTCAGATCATTTAGGAATTTAATCAGGACAGAAGTTAGAGGAACCAACATCCCCCCAAATCCTCAAACCATCCCTCCTATCAATCTTGGTAGATTTCTTAGAAATCTGAAGGATTGGGGCTGGAGAGATGGCTCAGCAGTTAGGAGCACTGACTGCTCTTGCAGAGGACCTGGGTTCGACGCCCAGCACCCAAATGGCGGTTAAAAACCGTCCTTAACTCCAGTTCCAGGAGAATCTGAAGCCCTCTTCTGACCTCTGTGGCATTGCACGACACGGGTGCACTCACATACATGCAGGCAACACACTCATACACATAAAATAAAAATAATAAAATATTAAAAAAAAAGAAATCTGAAGGACTGTGAAATGTAGGTGGAAATTCTACTTACAGAAAACCAATTAGATTGGAAATCACAAGAAAGGAAATTCTCAGAGCATTCGATGCCCTACAGGGACCTTGGCCTGTTGGGGCAGTTGCACATTACGGCCACTTTACCACCCATCCCTTGAGGACTCCCTCAGAGCTTCCCTTGATGGAAAACAATGGGTTCAGAGATTGCTCCTCAGGACTTCAAGCCACACTGGAAACCTATGACACTCCGTGAATAACACTCCTAATTTCTTTCTGCTGAGTACCAGGGTGAGTCAGTACACCATTTGACTGGTATCCAAGAAAACAGGGTCCTGAGACTTCCAAATATGGCATCTGAGCTAAGGAGATCTGCAGAGGGAGACAGTGGGAAACTGCACAGGCCACAAGGGGGAACTTGAGTTTCCCTCCAGATGAAGGTTGAGGACTGAGCACTGCCTGAGAGGGGCCTTCCTTGCCTTGGAGCTACTGTGAATCTCTTCAGCAGAGAAAGTAGAGAATTTCCTTCCTTGGGGACTTCCAGGGCCATGCACGTATATTTAATGACTTTGGTTTCAGACAAATCTTCCAGCAAATCTTTCTCCAATGAGCCAAGGTATTGACTGCACAGTCATGCAATGTGCAGATGTAAATGACATTTGGTCAACAAATTCATTAGCCTGGTGGTCGTGAAGTAGCTTCTGCTTTGGGACTCTTCAAAGCACTTTGGTGGTGAGAAGGGGGGAAGAATCAGAGCAGCAAGATTCTTTAAGTACTAAGTCTATGGAAACAGAAACCTGTGAGTTCATCCCTTCCATCCAACTGGAAGACCAGAGGATCAGCTCAGTTCCTCATTTAAAAGCGATTACAGTCATAGTTATTTTTATCTGTATTTCTGTTTTTGTTTAAGTTCTTAAACTTAATTCATTTCAACCCCCAGAAAAGAATTCTGAAAGCTCAAAGCAATTTATGGCAGTCCAGAAAGGTCTACAAAACTCTGCATTCTGGCATGACTTTGGGACCTCTTACATCTAAGCTCTGCCTTAGCAGCTTGGATTTCAAGAAGAGAATCTCATCAACACTGCTGTGCTTTGGAGGGCACTAGTGCAGCTCTCTGTGGTCTGGAGTTTTAAGGGACAAATATGCTTGTGGAATTTTCTACTCCACAGGGTTACCTTCTCTCTGCACAACAGCAGGGAGCTAATTTTGGAGCATGTGCAATGCCAACAGCTGACGCTTAATGAGAATCTGTTTCTGGTGCTTTCTCTGGTCCAGGCTCATATGCATCCTTCCAACAAACCTATGAAGTAGGATTATTATTGCTCCCATTTCATGGATAAGAAACTGAAGTATGGAGATAAAACCACCTGCCCAAGGTGATAGAACTAATAAGTGAAAGGGCCAGAATTCAAATCCTGAATTTGTGCTGTTCTCTTTGTTTTTCCTGTTGTGTCTGTGCAGCTGTGGGCAACCAATATCACACCTTCCACAATTTAAAATCATTAAATCATCTCCCAGACTTTGCTTTTATATTTGTACCAATGCCTTGAGAAATGTTGCCCATCAATGTTAGGTTTTGGGGGAAAGAGAGAAGAGGGGGGTCAAGAGACAGAGTGAGGGAGGAAGAGAGAGAGAAAAAACGAGAGCGAGAGAAAGAGAGAGGTGCTTAGTTGAATTGTTCTTTGGGCAAGAGATTTATTAATGTTATAGCAAGCAGTACAGTGGGGGTCTGAAATAAGAGGCTTCAGTCCTATCAGACAAATCAAAGTTTCTAAGGGAGGGAGAGGCTTTACACTGTGAGGAAGCAGGCTTGGTTAATACTTGACCCTAATAGGTAGGAGAATGGGGCATACATGACTTAGGCTACATGACAGGAGTCACGTTTTCCCTGGGTAGGAGAGTAGGGCTTGGCTAATTTGTGACACGTGCTTCCGACTCCCAGGTGGTGGTGAAATGGGTGGGGGTGCTTGCAACCCTCTCTGCTGAGGGTCTGTTTACCTGGAGGACCTGAGTTCTCTAATACTTAATACTTCTCCTAAGTCCTAAACTTGAAATTTAATAATAGTAGTGAATACCATTGAATGTTCACCCTGCATGAAAGATGTTTGTCATTATGGCATGTACAGATGAAAAAACTGAGGCTCAGAGAAGATAAGTCCAAGATGCCACAGCTAGTAAGAGGAAGACTTGGCCTCTTCAAAAAACTTTCTCCTCTGAAAATTTCAGTTATGGGCAGAATTTAAAATGTTTCCCAATAGACTCATATGTTTGAACACTTGATCCCTAGCTGGAGGCACTTCCTTGGAAGGTCATAGAAACTTTAGGAAATGAAGTCTTGCTCAAGGAATAGGGTTCCTTTTATAGGCAGTCTCTGCTTCCTGACTGTGGATTCAATGTGACCAGACATCCCATGTTCCTGCTGTGATGCCTTCCCTGCTGTGATGGACTACATATCCTTAAACTATCAGCCAAAATAAACAGGTCCTTCTGTAAGTTGCTTCTTGTCAGGTATTTGGTCAGAGCAAAGAGAAAAGTAATACAATTTATAAAAACTGTAAAAAAGAATGTCCTACTTGAAATTCCATAGCATGCAGTAGCTCTGGGAGTTAAGATCCAAGTTCTTTTCTAAAGTTTTGTGATAAAATGAGACACATCATTGTGGAAAGTGATGAATTATAGGGTAAATTATTAAAACAAAAGTGTCTTACTGTAAAGGAATCAAGCCCAAAGCTAATAGATTCAATGTAAAGGAGGAGAAGTAGAAGCCTAATGGCCACAGATGCACCTGGACCATCAAACACGATTGCTCTGTGTCTAACACACGTGCTTTAAGGATGTGTTATGGTAGCATTCATTGTTTAGTGATGGAGAGTTTACCAGGTTCTCTCAAGTATGGGCCTACAGAATAATGTATGCTGTCAGTAGACAACTGTTCCTTCCTCTTGAAAATCTGATAATCTAAGAAGGTCAATGTGATTCGTGTCTAATACATAGCAATCAAAACACATAAAGAACTAAGAATGTGTGTGTGTGTGTGAGAGAGAGAGAGAGAGAGAGAGAGAGAGAGAGCCTTGTGAAGTGTCAGTGGGGTAAGGTGACATGCAGAAGGCAAAATAGGAGGAGGAGGAAGAGGAGGAAACAATTTGTTTGGCAAAAGTTAGGTACTGTGCATGTTGGGAAAGAAGGAAGATAGGAAGACAGGCAGAGCACAGAAAAATGCAGGAAGATGTGCAAGTCCAGATGTGAGCTGCCTCTGCTGCCTGATCCCGAGGAGCAGTAAAATAACCGTAGTGCCAGCTCCATAGCTTTCAGTGTGCCTTTACAAGCATTGTTACAATCGTTTCTTTTAGAATCTTCTTCAGATTTAGTGTCAGGGGCTTCATTGTCCCCATGTTGCAGACAAGCTTCTTCAAATGATGTATGCATCCAGGGCCAGCAGTTAGGAAACAACAAAGCAAGACCCAAATTTCTTTGCACACTACTGGTCACTTGTTATCCAGTTCTCATAGTTGAGAGTTTGTTAGTGCTGACTCTTAATTTATGGTTGAGAAATTTATATTTAGTCTGATAGGCAATTATAAGTTCACAGGGTACGCTGGATAACTTTGGTTGTCAACTTGACATACCCCGGAAGAGGAAACCTCAGTTGGGGAATTTCCTGTATTGAACTGTTCTGATGGCACGTCTGTGAGGCATTTTCCTGATTGTTGAGTGATGTAGGAGGGCCCAGCCCACTGTGGGTAGTACCATCCTTGGGCAGATAGACCTGGGTTGTATGAGGAAGCAGGCTGAGCACAGGCCAGGAGAGCAAGCCAGTAAGCAGTATTCTTCCCTGGTCTTTGCTTCAGCTCCTGATTCCAGGTTCCTGCTTGAGCTTCTGCCTGGCTTCCCTCGATGAAGGATTATACTGTAAGCTGAAATATGCCCTTTTCTCCCTAAGTTGTCTTTGGTCATAGTGTTTTATCATAGCTGTAGAAAGCAAACTAATACACAGTGAAATGAGAATGGAATTTTGATTGGTTAAATCTTGGTTAAATGGTTCAAGTCAAGAGATGCTTACAGTTTCTAGCTATAAGAAGACACATCTGAGGTTAGGGTATTGATGTTGTACATACAGATTAAGGACAGATTTAAAGACTCATCCCATAAAAACAATGGAAACATGCTGCTAATTCATTAGGTAAGACAAAGTATTTGTCTATATTCTGTCCAAGTCCTAAGATTTTGTATGAGGTTGAGTTTAAAGGTGAAGTCCCAATTGATCTGTTGGGAGAAATTTCAAGGGAGTGCCATACTCACGTATTGATAGTTGCTTTTAGTCAACTTTACTGTGAGAATTGGAAGTACAAAGTAGAATGGGGCTATTTGAAAAGCTTGCAGTTTGGTCAGAAAAATCCCATGTGAAGTTGGGCTAAGAAAAAAGTAGTTTCTGAAGAGATTAGCACAGTTAAAAAGAAGTCAATCACTTTCCATCAGGACAACTAGAAGGATGTGTTAAGGGCACCACCAGGAAATCAGCAAGAGTCTAACCAACACAGGCTCTTAGGTATAAAAATGTAAATGTGTATAAATGGCATTCCTTTGAGAAGAGAGCATCACCAGGGTGCCCTGTTCACACAGAGCTGACTAGAAAGGTTTTTCCCCTCCTGGATTCATGTACCCAAGCTCAGTTTCCAAGATACTCAGAGCCTGATGGAGCTGATGGCAGGCCTTGGTATCACTCATGTGGTTCTGGTTTTATAGGCACATTGACTGTAAGTGTTGTGGAGACTTCCACCCAGATTTCAAAGGATATCTGGCAGACCTGGTATGCATAGCAGTCAGGTTCTCTTGAAGACAGCCCTGAGATGGCAATGCATGGATCTGTGAGAGTTGAAGCAAAAGTGTATGGCATTCCCAGCAAGGTGGAGGTGCCAAGAACATGGCACAACTGCCAAGAAAGCTGCAGGCAGTGAACAAGGCTAGCCAGGGAGAAACCATGGGGGCTGAAGTCAGAGGCCATGAGAGCAGGGCTTCCTCAAGCTCATGGAGCTTACATCATGTTACCACAAGCTATGGATGGTAGACATTGAGACCCCGGGTGCAATGTTTGCTTTAGTCCTGTCCTTCCTTCATATAGTCTTATTTAGCCCTATGAGTCATATGGTTTGGGAGTAGCTAACTTGATTTAGCTTTATAGAAGAACACAGTTAAAACTTTGTCTTGAGTGTGTGAGGAGAATTTGAACTTTTGGATGGAGCTTTGGGGGATTCTTGGAGATGCACTGAATATATTTTGTGTCATGAAATGGACAGAGCCATTTGGAGACCAGGGATAGAATGTGATTTGGATTATCCCCCTAAAAGCACATGTGTTAAAAGTTGGTCCCCAGCTCAACGAATTCAATCATTGGAAGGAAATTAATCATATGAGCTTTGATGTCATCAATATATTAATCTATTGGTGCATTCCTAATTTGATGACATTACTGGTAAGTGATGAGTTCTAGAAGTAGGGAGCCTGGTTAGGGAAGTAAATCACTAGAACACACTTTTGAAGGATGTAGATGGGGTCTGGACCCCTCCTCCTCTTTTCCTTCCTCCTCTTCCTTCTTTCCCTTCTACTTTTCCTTGTTTCCCTCCATCTCCTCTTTATTTTCTTACTGACTTCTCTCTCTACTTCTGTCTCCATTTCCATCATCCCCATCCCCATCTCCATCCCCACCCCCGTCCCTGTCCCCATCCTCACCCCCGTCCCTGTCCCCATCCCCACCCCTGTCCCTGTCCCCATCC
>NW_008360304.1:3007516-3011074 GCF_000622305.1 Nannospalax galili | reverse complement strand
ATCCCCATCCCCATCCCCATTCTCATCTCCATCGTCATCCTTCTCTACTTTCTGGTGGCCATAAGATGATTTACTCTTCTCTGCAGCACACTTCCTACCAGGACATTCAGCCTAGTTTGAGTCCCCAAACAATGGAACCAAGGGACTATGGACTGAACCTCTGAAACAGTCACCCCAAAATAAAGCCATCCTTCCTTAAGTTGTTTTTCTTGGGTATTTTTTGCAGCAGTGAAAAGTGACTAACAGGAGAGCAGATATGCTGTATAGATTATTACATGAAGAAAAATGAAAAGGAGATCATAACAGCCTGCCCACTAATTCAAGGAATTTAGTGAAAAGGATGAGGAGAAATGAGACAGAGTTTCAGCAGGTCATAGAATTACATAGGAGAGAAACTAGTATTTGGTTAGCTGCTTATGATGGAGAATTAACACTCTATTTTACTTTCAGCCCAAAACAATCTTAAAGGACTGACTTTATTAGCATCATTGTAAAAGCAGAAACCAAAACTCAGAGGGCAAAATTATACAGGCAGAATGTGGATGGGTTGGGAGTCAAACTAGTTGTATTGAATTTCAAGCAAAATGCATAGCAATATCTCCTTATCTATGGTTTAAGTTGTCTGTGGTCAACTATGGCTCAAAAATACAAAATGGAAAATTTTAGAAGTAATTCATAAGTTTCAAATTCTATAATGTTTTGAGCAACACCTTGAAATCTCACAGTGTCCCACTGTATGTCACCCCGGTTGTGAATCATCTGTTTGTTAGGCATATTCATTTTGAATAATCTGCCTTCCTGTTAGTCATTTAGTAGCATGAGAATAACAATCTTGGTCTTCAGAGAGAAGCTATGGTCTTCCCTCCTCAACTCAAACTTCTGCTAAGGTAAACCCCTTTGTAGCATCTGAGGAACTAAGAGTGTCTTCTTCTCCTACTGTGGTTACTTTTTCAACTGCTGTTCCTTTATCAGTTTCCTGGCATTGGCCTCCACCCCTCCCCCAGGCTTTCCTCCATATACTGCCAGAATCACCTCTCTAAATGCAAGCCTGCTGCCACATTTTGGGGGCTCTCATTGCCGGCAGTATAAAATCCAAATTTCCTATTATAGACACAGACTCCTCTTGAACCATTCTCTATTTTTTCTCCATTTCCAAGACAATTTCTTTGCTTCCTAAACAATTCTATGTTTCTTACACTTCCCCAATCTTGGTTTGTGTTCTTGGCTTTGGAACTTCATGCATACTGTTCTGCCTGGAATTCTTGACCCTCTCTTATCCAATCTCTTCAGATCTCAACGAAGGAAACACTGTGTATTTTTATTTACTTTTCTGTTGTTGTGATAAAACACTATGACTGGGTCTGGAGAGATGGCTTAATGGTTAAGAACACTGGCTGTTCTTGCAGAAGACCCAGGTTCGAATCCCAGCACCCACATGGCAGCTAACAACAAACTCCAGTTTCAGGGGATACAACAGCCTCTTCTGACCTCTGTGGGCATTGCACGACACAGGTGCACCTACCTACATGCAGGCAATATATGCACACACGTAAAACAAACAAACACAAAACGCCATGACCAAAGTAACTATTAGAAGGAAGAGTTTATTGGGCTTATGGTTCCAGAGGGATAAGTGTTCATAATGGCAGGGGAGGCACGGCAGGAGGCAACTGGAGCAGGAAGGTGAGAGCTCACATCTTCAAGCACACACAGGAAGCAGAGAGAGCAACTGAAAGAGGGGCGAAGCTTTATACTCTCAAAGCCCATCCCCAGTGACATGCTTCCCCTTACCCAGCAAGGCCTTACCTCCTAAAGGTTCCATGACCCTCCCCAAAAGTATCACCAGCTGATCAAGTGTCCAAATATTAAGCCTGTGGGGATACTTCTCATTCAAACCACCACATGTTCCTTTATCATCTTCCACACTCAGGCTGACTGCCTCCCCTCTGATACATCACAGCCCTCCATCTTTCTAAAAAGATGGCCCTTCTCACTCCACAGCTCTGTTAGTTCATATATCTGACTTATTAATTGCTCTAGAGGCTCCTATAGGTTAGAGATGGTGTTTTCTTCACTGTCATACATACAGGGCATTGAATATACAGTTCAGAGAGGTGTTGTGGTTGAGAGGTGGTAGTCTGGACCAAAGCCCCATCCCACCACTAACTGGAGAGTGAATTGAAGCCCATGAGCTAATCTTGTCTCTTAATTTTGTTCTTGTCATCTATAAAGTAATCAAATCAGAGCACCCAGTGCTACTATCAAATAAGACTACCAAAGGACACTGAGGATCGAGTTTATACACATGGAGCTTGGCAGAGGTCCTGGCATGTGGTAAGCACAGTACAGTTTGGCACTGCTCCCTGTTACATGATGAGTGTCAGTAGCTGGGATAGAAACGGCTGGAAAAGGAAATGCAATTTCCCGGAGCCCACGGATGGGGAAGGCCAAGTGTTTGGAAGTGAAAGCAATGAGACTGACTGACACATTCAAATAGCCAAGCGCTTCTGCTGCGAAACTTTTCCTGGCGTTAACTCAAAAACACAGTTGTTACTTAGAGTGAACAAGAGACAGTTTACTCTGCAGCCAAATCTGAGTGCCCATGGCCTGGGAACACAGACTCAGGTTACCCTGAAATACCATGTTCCAATGATCAAGGCACATTAAAATACTTTTGCAAAAACAGCAGGTAGGAAGGTTACAGTTAATCAGCCTTGCAGATTCTTGAACGTAGGTGTGATGGTTAAGATTTATTTTCATCTTGACAGAGTCTGGAATCACCTGGAAAGGAACCTCTGGGCATGCATGTGAGGAACTGTTAGATTAAGTTGTCTCTGGGCATGCCTATGAAGGATTTTCTTGGTTAGATTAATTGAGGCAGAAAGACACACCCTAAGTGGCACCAGTTCATGGGCTGAGCCCTGGACTGAATAAAGAGAAGATCTGAGCAGCAGCATTCATTGCTCTCTGCTTCCTGACTGTAGGAAAAAGATGACCAACTGCCTCCAGCTCCTGTTGTCAGGACTTCCCCACCATGAGAGACTGTACCCTTGAATTAAGAGCCCAAATAAACCCTTTCTTTCTTAAGTTGTTCTTGCCAGGGCACTCTAGCATAGCAACAGGAAAAGTGACTAAGAAATGGGTGAGGCTATTTTGTCTGGGAATGTCACTGTTCCTCCTGTTGACCAAGCATCATCACATCTTGTGCATGCAGAGGCCAAATACTGCTTTTTATCCCATGGTACTCATCCCATGGAGGCTCATTCCTAGAACCTGATAAAGATGAGGCTGGGTAGGCAGGAAATCTTTAGGAGAGAGAAATAGTTGGCAAAGCCATTAAGGAATGAAATCCCTGCATTCTGGAAAACTGATCAGCCATGTGATCTGGGTTTGATTTTTTTTCCACTTTAAAAAAAATTGCCATACCATTTAAATATAGCATATAGCTAGAGTAGGAATATTATACCTAAAGTTCAAACAATAAAGAACACAGTATGGTCTAAAGAAGAAAGGGCAGCAGGCAAGGAAACAGGCATTTCAATCAGCCCAAATAGCACT
>NW_008360304.1:2990193-3001924 GCF_000622305.1 Nannospalax galili | reverse complement strand
CTGGTTTGTCTAAGCTTCTGGTTCTCTCTTTTGATTTTATATTGATGTGGCTGGACTGATGTTGTCTTCAGGAGTTCCGCAGTGACCCACTTCCAATGTGGGTCAGAAGTTTTCAGACTTTCTCCTTGGGTCTGGAATCTTCTAAGAATGATTTTGGCCTCAGGAACTTGGGTGTTGGACTGACCTGAGACCCTGACTGTGGCCGTGCCACGCAGGGATGCAAAGGCTGATGGGGTGGGAATAAGCCCCAAGATTTCCCAGGGAGTGGATTGAGTAGTTGGGTTGTACTGGATGCAAAGGATCAGGGAGAGGCAAGGTAAGCCTCGGAGCCCCAGAAAGAGGCTGTCAGCCCCAGAAAGAGGCTGGTGAGTGTTGCAGGATCAGGAAGCAGAGAGGTGGGGGCGGGGCCGGCTCTAGAGGCAGTGCTCCTGGGGCCCAAGGAAGGCACCAAGCCGGTGGGGGTGAACAGGGTCAGGAATCATCAATGGCTCCCCAGGTGTCTGGGGCCCCAAGGCTAGGAATGGCACAGGGCCCAAGCTAGGAGTAGAGAACAGCGGGGGAGATGGAAGGGTGAGTGCGGCTGGCGGAGTCAAGGTGTGGAGGGCTGCAAGGTAGATTTACCCCCAGAGAGGCCTGAGCTATTATTTTTATTTTATGAGTGTATCACCTGCATGTATGTGAGTGCACCTGTGTCTTGCAATGCCACAGAGGTCAGAAGAGGGCTTCCGATTCCCCTGGAACTGGAGTTAAGGATGGTTCATAGCTGCCATGTGGGTGCTGGGACTCAAACCCAGGTCCTCTGCAAGAGCAGTCAGTAGTCTTAACCTCTCTGAGCCATCTCTCCAGCCCCCCCAAATAGCATTCTTTAACTAGATTGATTACATACTCCCCCCTGTGTCTACTGTTACTTGCATTCTTGAAATATTTGATATTTGGAATATTTTAAATAATTTTTGGTCTTTTAATTTTAGTTTTTCTCTTGGTCAGTTTGATTTTATAGTTATAACCTAATAAGAAGTGGTTAGTTCTAAATTTAGGAGACATGGTTCTTTAATACATAAATAGATCATGTATGGAAAATAATTTCGAGTATCCTATTGTCTTGGTATTGCATCATATTTTAGCCTGGGGAAGTAAATAGAAAGTCACACTACAAAAGAAATCAGTTAACAACATAACATTACTTTAAATTTTCGTTGAATAAAATTTTTCTCCCCATATACCAAATATAATTAGTGGAAGTGTTAAAAACAAGAGTTTAGATTTGCCAGGAATCAAAAATCATAGGTTTTGTAGGTGTGACCAAATCTTATTTCTTTTATTAAAATTATTTTTATTTTTTGTGGTGAGTGTAATGCCTGGATGTATGTGCATGCACCCATGTTGTGCAGCGTCTACAGAGGTCAGAAGAAGGCGTCAGATTCCCCTGGAACTGGAGTTACAGACAATTGTTGCTGCCATGTAGGTGCTGGGAATTGAACCTGGGTCCTCTCCAAGAGCAGCCAGTGCTCTTAATCATTGAACCATCTCTCCAGCCCCCAAATCTTATTTCTTATTTTATAATTAGGAAAGAGATTCCAATGAGTGTCACTTTGTAATATTTCCTCTTTACTTTTTGTTGGCAAAATATGAATATTATATCAGTTTTAAAATCTCAGCTAACTGTATTATAGGCTACCTTAGATATTTATTCAAGAAACATTGGCTCTCCAGGTTTAAAAACACCATGAGTATTGTTGTTATTGGAGACTAATTGCTTTTTGTATAGTTTGGATAAGAAAATTTAATCCAAACCTTTAAGTATCTCAAATAGGAGTGAATGGAGTTAAAGTTATTTTGAAGTAGCTAGAAGTCTGAGTATGCCATTAGGATTTTTAGAGCCTTCGGTTTGATGTACACTAACATTTTTAATATCCACAGAAATATCCAGTCAATGAGCCCAGTTCATATTCTTTTCTTTTCTTAATAGGGAGAAATTTTTTTGGCTCTTAGAATTTGAATGTAAAATAGAGGTACCCTCCCCCCCAAAAAGAGTTCCTTTTGGAAGATTTTTTAAGTCTTTGTTAATGTAAAAACCTAGATTTTTAAAAAATACTAATAATACTAATCAGAGAATTGTTTTACAAAGGTAGTGGAAAACTTGAATCTTTTAAAACATGAAGACTTGGTTTAAGTAAGGTAGGCATTCTGGGTAAGAAGATAGTTATAACAAAAACATCATCATTAAACCCAAGATTAGCATTATTTCTAACATTTAGAAATATACCAAAGAATACTCAAAGAATCTTAGGCTATTTGAAAAATATCTAAATACAAAAGGACTTAAGAAATATAAAAGTGAGAGTTTGTGGAAATGTTTTCAGGATTTTAAGTACAGTTACTTGGGATGCTCGATTGTCAGTGTAGTCTTTCCCACCAGGCTGAGCATTTTTTTTTTTTTTTTTTTTTTTTTTTTTTTTTTTTCTAATTGACGAAACCATTTGGTTTTCAGTTGCCATTCTTTTAGTTTTTGGTCTCCTGGGTGCTCACTGTGGGAAGACTCTGTAAGGGGCGTAACCAATTCCGAATTTTGTTGTTGATGATTTGAGATAGGGTTTCCCTGTAGCCCCAACTGGCCTGAATTCTCTATATAGACCAGACTGACCTTGATCTCATAGAGATATATCTGCCTGCCTCTGCCTCCAGAGTTGCTGGGATTAAAGACATGCCACTGTGCCAGGCTCAATTCTGAATTCTTTTTTTCATTTTAAACAAGAAGTTTATTTAAACAACAAGATGCTTGACTTGAAGGGAAAACTATCTAGGATTCATTTTCTTTCAAGAGTAATTTACTCCCACTTAAAGACAGATTGCCCTACATGTCACAGCTACAAAAAAAGTTATAAAGTTGTCCTTGGTTTTACAAAGATAAATGAAAAACATTAAAATTCTCCAATCAAACAAGGTATGCAAGGGTGTTTGTGTTGTTGGTTTTTGTTAAAACAATGAGAGCAAAATAACTTACTGGAATCTAAAGGTAAGAGCTGACAGAGCTCGCCACTAATGAGAAGGAGAGGTTTTCACAGAGCCAGGGCATTCCCATCCCATCTCCATCTGATGTCAACTGAAACAGAACACCGGCACTTAGATTAAAAAGAAAAAAGTGGCTGGTAGTGGTGGCGGACGCCTTTAGTCCCAGCACTTGGAAGGCAGAGGCAGGCCAATCTTTGAACTCAAGGCCAGCCGGGTCTACATAGTGAGTTTAGGTCAGCTGGGGCTACAAGGGAGACCCTGTCTCAAAAAGACAAGAAAAAAAAAAAAAAGAAAAGAAAAGAAAAGAAAAGAAAAGAAAAGAAAAAAAGCACAATATGCTTGTGCACATACACCAGTTACTTTATGTACAAGAAAGAATGGGGATGGGGAAATACTGTAATAGTCAGGATGCGGTGGAACCAAATTGCAGCTTTCTAATTGAGAATGTATTCTTGGCCTATAACAAAATTCTGGAGTAAAGTAGCAGGTTCCCTTCCATTTGACACCTCCTGTCTGCTGCTGGACACATCAATTATATCTTCGTCCTCCATTTCCAACTGTGCAGGCATGTCTGTTTCATTGATTGGCTGCCCATCAAATTGGAATCTGGATCTGCCTCATTGACAAACTCTGTCGTTCACAACAGGCTTTCATTAGTTTACTAAATGGTGTATGTCTCTTAATCTTAAACTGTACCACAGAACCATCCTGCCCGCCACCTTCAAATTGATTTGATCCTTGTTCTCAATCTTGACTCCTTTCTTGGGTTTCTCGCCGGCCATGGCGAGCGCTGAAGTCTCCTCAGCAGCTGCTTCACAAAAGACACACCAGGTCCACTCAGCGGGCACAAGCAGCAGAAGGAGGCAGCAGCCGTGGAGGAGGCAGGGGGCGCACCCCCGCCCCCTGCCCCCCCCCAGGAGTGGCTGCAGCTTCCTATTGGCTCCCAATTCTGAATTTTTAATAACATGCTTGAAAGTCCCTTATGATAGTATGTAATGCCGCTCTTTAGCAGAGATGGCTTATACAGTCCTTTGTCCATTTTCTTTTAAGTTTTTTTTTTTAAATTTTATATGTATGATTGTTTACCTACATGTATATATGTGTACTTCATGCATGCCTGGTGCTCACAGAGGTCAGAAGAGGGCACAGGATTCCCTGGAACTGGAGTTATGGATGGTCATAAGCCATCATCTGGGTGCTGGGAATTGAACATGGGTCTTCTGAAAGAGTAGCAAGAGCTCTTAACCACTGAGCCGTCTCTCTAGCCCCTCTTTTGTCCATTTAAAAATATTTATTATTTATTATTTTTATTTTATGTGTATGAGTATTCCCTGTATGTATGTAAGTGCACCTGTGTTGTGCAATGTCTGTGGAGGTCAGAAAAGAGCCTCAGATCCTCTGGAACTGGAGTTATGAATGATTGTTAGCATCATGTAGGTGCTGCGAATAGACCCCACACCCTCTGCAAGAGCAGTCAGTGCTCTTAACCACTGAACCATCTTTCCAACCTCACCTTTGTCCATTTTTATTAGGATGCCCAGTACTTATTTTATAAGGATAGAACTGATGTTTTCCAAAAGAGGTAGGTCTCAGAACTAATGGGAGCTGCCTTAGGCTAAGAGAACCAACAACAACTTTAGTCAGATTTGACAATTAGTCCCAGTTGATTGCTTATCATAGGAACAATGAAAATTTTCTATAATAGGCTAAATTTTACAAATTGACTTAACTATTTGTACACTAAAACAAGTTTGCAATTATTATATGACCTAGCATGAATGCCCCAAGTAGTAATAAATTTTCGTAATAGAATATGCCCATTGTTAAGGCAATGGCCATCCAGTAAGTTAAGGCTTATCCAAAGGGAAAATATGCAAATTTGGATTTTGGATAAAATCATATCGCTAGTTTTAGAAAGGTTTTAGAAGCCCAGTGAAAGTTTCAATTTTTTTTTTTTTTTTGGTCTCTTTGAGACAGGGTCCTGGAATTCACTATGTAGACTAGGCTGGCCTTGAACTCACAGAGATCCGCCTGCCTCTGCCTCCCAAGTGCTGGGATTAAAGGCATGTGCCACCACACCCAGCCTTAAAAAATTTTTTAAAGTGAGCTTTCTTATGTAGAACTAAGTTACTATTCTTTCCTGTTTAAAAGCACTTCTTAACATAGTATGGGATCTCAAGGTTTTATCCTAAAACAGGGCATGATAATCTTTCTTTTGATACAGAATTTGTTTTGCTTGGAAATAAAGAAAGAAGAAGCAAGGTCAAAGGATAGCTAGAGTAGGGGGCTGAGAGAAGTTGGACTCCTCAGAATTTATCTTTAGTTCTAACACAATCTTTACATTTTTCTTATTCATTTTTATTTATATCAGCATCTCTTTTAAACATAAATATAGTTTCTAAAATTCTTAACAATTTATTTTGTAAATTATCATTTTTAGATACTTTAAAGTTCCGGTTAAAGTAGGTAGTCTATTTATGGTTTTTAATTCTGTTGCCTGGTACTTTCTGCATAGCATGCAAAAACTCAATTCAGAGGTACTAAATATTCTCCACTGAAAGGAACAAGGGACCCTACATTCAGACACCAAAAGTTAGTGATGCAAAAACAGCTCTCACCTCAAAGGCAGTAAGAAATGTTGATACTGGGGCCAAGTATGAGCAACCATGGCCCACGAACACAGATTTAAGTTATCCCAAATACTATATTCCAATGTAGTAACAGTTTTATGAAGTTTTCTTTGTTTTGTTTTGTTTTGGTCTTTTTGAAACAGGGTCTCCCTATAGCCCCAGCTCTCCTGGAACTCACTATGTAGACCAGGCTGGCCTTGAACTCACAGAGATCCACCTGCCTCTGCCTCCTGAGTGCTGGGACTAAAGGCATGCATCACCATACCTGGCTTATGAAGTTTTTATAGTAACAAAACAAAGTCATAGATCAAGGCGCTTAAACACACACACACACACACACACACACACACACACACACACACCTGTGAAAACATCAGGAAGGCAGGTATCCTAATTTAATTTCTGTTGATGTGATAAAGTACCTTAACAGAAAGTAATTTTGAGGACAAAGCTTTGTTTGGCTTGCAGTTCCAGGTTACAGTTTATCATTTTGGGGTAAACAGGGTAAAAACCTGAATCAGCTAGTCACATTACATCCACAGTCGAGAGTACACAGTACAAGCCAGGGATGTTGCTATCTACAATGGGCAAGTCGTACCACGTCAATTAATGTAATCAAGACAGTCCCCCACAGGCATGCCCATAGGCCAACCTGATCTAGATACTCCCTCGTTGAGATTCTTTTCCCAGGTGATTTTTTTTAGATTGTGGCAAGTTGACAATTAAAATTGATCATCACAGCTCCACCCCTTGTCAACCCAACATAAATATCACTGTAAGTCATAACCTTTCACCATTTGTCCCCAAAGTTTCATGTTTATTTCAAAATGTAAAATATAGTCCAACTTTTAAAAGTCCCCTGAGTCTTGAAACAATTTCAACTGTTAAAAAAATGCAGTCTCTTAACCCAGGGCCCCTATAAAATAAGAAAACAAGTTATCTATTTCCAACATACAGTGGCACAGAGTAAACACACTTATTCTATAGAGGAAAAACGAGGACATCACAAGGAACAATCACATCAAAACAAAACCAAAACCCAACTGGGAGACACCGAATCTTATAGCTCCGACGTCTAGCATCTGGGATTCATGATGTAATCTTCTTGGCTCAAAAGGCTCGGGTAGCCCCATTCTTCCAGCTCTACCACCTGTAGCACACACAGCTTCTCATGTTGGTTTAGGCCAGCTCCACACCTCAACTCTCCTTGGCAGATGTCCCACAGTCCTGGCATCTCCAGTGTCCTGCAGTCTTCACTGCAATTGAGGCTTTGCCTTCGCTAATGACCTCTTAGGACCTCTTTGTGAGGACTTTGACCCTATAATAGGGTGCTTGCTCAGCTGCTCTCTATGACCTTCTCAATCTTGTACCTTTCATGCCTTTAAAACTAGTACCATGTGGACAGTATTTAATGCATTGCCAAGTTCTGCTGCCAGTTCAAGATGTAGCCTGCTCCCCCTTGGACCAAAGCTATATCAGCCTCAGTGCTGACCCTGAGGAACCACTTTCTTATTTCTCTAATGCAGCACAGGAGGCTTCTCTGTCATGGTGCTGATCTCTCTATCAGTTATAGCTGCTTCTTTAACAGCAGCCTGAATGCTCTCCCATCTTGGAATTTTCTCTGTCAAACTGATTAGTCCATATGTTTAAATTCAATATGCAGGTTCTGAGAATAAATTGAAGCTAGAGTCTTAGTCAAAGTAATACACTAATAGCCTCTATCTAGCCCAGGTCTGTCAGAGTCCTTTCTCCCTGCTGAAACCTCACAAGCTGTGCCTCTAATGTTTGCACTTCTATCAGCATTACTGTCTTCCAAGTTCCCAGAAGACTGGTCCATTAAACACTGCTTTCAGCAGTCAATGATCTTTCAAACCCAAAGTTCCAAACTATTCCATATTCCAGTCATAATACATCAAAATAAATTTTATTTAAATTATTGACATAAAACACAGCTCTCACCTTAAAGGTAATAACAAATAGTGTTTTTTTAAGCCAAATAGAGGTGGTCACGGCCTGAGAACACTGACTCAGGTTGACCCAAATAACATGTTCTAACACTCCAACCATGTTTATAGTACCTGCATTAATTCTCTCCTATTGAGCAGGCCTTAAGTCCAATTAGACAGATGGTGATTACTCCCAAGATAAAAGTGCCACTATTGCACCAACAGATAATTTGCTTGGCCAATTGTTGGGGTTCATAGACTTTACAGCTGGGTAGGAATGTTGGTTGGTTTTCTCCCTTGGCAGCTTGACTATTGTATCTTCTGATGCTTTGAGAACTAGTCTTCAGGGAGGAGGCTTCCAGGTCAGTTCCAGCTCAGCTGTACCAAGTCTGTGTCAGTAGTATGTGGTATCTTCAGAAGTAGTATCTTACCTTCAAGTTCTAGGAGGCAATCAAGGTCTGAGGCAATAGCCTATGTTTTGAGACTACTCTAACCAACAGCTTGAAAAGAGGTTTCTCTTGATCAGCACTACGATTTTTGTTATATAGCCTTTGGTTTACATTTACTCATGTATATATAACGTGCATTTTCAGTAGGCTTATGAAAAAATATATTTTTCTTTGTTTTTTCACACCATCTAAGTATTATTTACCTCTTTTTCCTCTTTCTCCCTGTGTAGTCCTTCCTCCTCCCTCCCCAGTTAGAGTATCCCCCATTTCCCTATCTCCCCCTTGATAACACCTGTGTCCTACTATCTCCTTCTTCCCCTCTCCCCCACTGTTTCCCTTCTTTTTTGGCTCCTGCTGTTACTTCAGGTTATATAAGTTAAAGTTTATTTAATACACACACACACACACACACACACACACACACACAAAGACCACTCACAGCACAGAGACATATTCAAAAAATAAAAAAACATAACAACAAAATCTTTGATGCTCATATCTGTGGGGAAGGTACTGCTGGAATCCTTAAACCCAGGAACCCTTAAGACGATTGTTTTGTCTCTGCAATACAAATACTTAGCAATCAGGCTGAATAAATTTCATATAGGAAATTTGTGTTTCTAGAGAGGAAAAATTCATATTTCCTTACAAGATCACAGTCTCTTAGTGAATGACATGTGAACACCACCTACCAAAGGATCCATTCCACATGAAAAATGTATTGCATCTGGAGACAAGATTCAAAAGACCTACGCAAAGTGTATTACACACATGAACTGAACTGATTAGTATGCCTTTTCAAATTACTCTTTCTTGTTCTGCTTTCTAAATGTTATAGTAAACCCTCTCTCTCTCTCTCTCTCTCTCTCTCTCTCTCTCTCTCACACACACACACACACACACATATGTATGGATACATATGTAGCCTAGGATCTGCATATGAGGGAGAACATGATTTTTTTCTTTCTCATATTGGGTGACCTTATTTATAATATTGTACTTTATAGGTCCACCCATTTCCTGTTCGACTTTAGATGCAATGTGGTCTTCATGGTAAAATGAATTTAAGGACTTGATGCTTTCAAGTCTGTTTCTACTTTTTAGGCCCTTCTATGGTCTCTTAAGTGTTAGCTTTCCTTTTGATTCTAATAGGATCCTGGGTCCAATGTCATAAGGGGCATAAGGGGTTCTCCAGAAAGAATACTTAGGGCAAAGGAATGGTTTATTCCTGAGAATTCTTTATTATAAACATGTTGGAAAAATCTGAGAGTAATCAGTGTTTCTGTGGAGTATGCCTTTGAAGCAACTATCTAGAAGAGTCTACTATCTACAGTTCAAATGAATGGAAGAGTTCATTAGTCACTCACATGACTAATAGCGTGACAGAAATTGAAGTTAGAGCATCTCTACATTGATTTATGAGGGGGGCTTATAACATCAGAACTTTATTCTTATAGTCCTGGGAACTACACATCTGAAATCAAGTTGTCAGCAGGCCCATGCATTCTTTAAATACTGGAAAGAAGAATCCTTTCTTGTTGTCTAACCTCTGGTAGATACCAGCAATCCCTGGCTTTCCTTGGTTCATCGACATGTCACTCTAACCCCTTGGGTCTGTCAGCACATTGTTTTCTCTTTCTGTGTCTTCACACCATCATCTCTATAAGTGTCTCTGGGTTTCTCCTTTTCTTTTAGGAACCCCAGTCATATTAGAATTAGGGTTCTCTTTACCCAGTATGATCTCATCTTAACATTGCACTGGCAAAGACTCTATCTCTAAATAAGGTCACATTCATAGGTGAATTATGTTAAATATTTATACATGCTGTTTTGAAGAACATAATTCAACCCCCTAAAAGGTATCTGTACCATCTATTTCATAAAATGGTTGTACGGGGCACACAAATTTAGTCGGAGTCTTAGAACTAACTCAGCTAAGTTAGCTTAAGGCTTTACAAGCCCTGCTGCAGCTGGTATGACTCTTAAACAGGAAAGACACAGGGACCACTAGAGCCAAGGAAGGACTGAAATAAATGGTGACTCTCTGGTGTTTCCTTTATAGTTTAGTTGGAGCCCCTAGTGGGTTTGTTTAGGCATTGCATGACAAAAAAGAGAAGTGATATTGTGAGTCTAGACTTGTAGAAGAAAAAGAATCTTTTGTAATACAATTGTTACAGGAGTTTTTGTTCTTAAACATAATCATACTTCTATATTTAAATTATTATTTATTTATTTTTTATAGACATTTATTGAATTTATTCATTTATTGATTTGACACACTTCCCCACTCCAATCTAGCACATGATACAATCTGGGTAGGCCAGGTGCTGACACAGGAAGTGATGGGAACCCACAGCAGGGGTGGAGGTGGGGACAATGCAACTGGCACCAGGAGGGGCTGCTAGGGGGCTGGGGTGGAGGAGCCCCCGATGGCTCCCCTGGCAGGTGCTAGTAAACCTGATCCACATTCCCCCTATCCCTGCTCATTTCCCAGACCCTCAGCCAAACTCCCCAAGCTCCCCCTTCCCTGTTCTTCTTCAGGGCCCAGCCTGCCACCGTATACTCTTCCATACAACCCCAGCAGTCCAGGAAAAAGAAAGGCAGGGACAACTGTCCCGGGCCTTGAACAGGGAGGTCTCTGTACCTAACTGTACAATCCTAAATCCTTTCTCACCCTCCCACCCCCTCCCAAGCCCCAAGCTAATTCCAGGCCTCCTGATGCACTCTCCCCTGGTAGCATTAACCCGCTTTGAGTTGAACAAGAGAGTGGCTGTGCCACAACAGCACCCTCTTCTAGGCACAAGTTAACAGAAATGCAGGGACCTGACTTAGGTTCTTTTCCTTAAGGAAACCCCAAACTATGCATAGACCTTTTTCTAGACCTGGTCCAAATGGGAGTTTGTCCTCACTTCACTATTGCTACCAGCCTCTCCCCAAGTTCCCCATGTCTCCCCTAGTACTGTCTATAGTGTTTGTATCATGTCACTATGACAAAGCCTTTAGAAAGAAAAAAAGCGTTCTCCCCATCACTAGCACCTTGCCACTGTTAAAAATCTCTATTTGTGTTTATATTTTTTTAAAAGTTTATAAAAAGCCTGTCATCTGCATCCTTCCAAAGGTGATTTGGCCTGGTGAGCCACTCCAGTGCTCAGACCTTGGCCCTTCTAGGTCCCCAATTTTCCCCCTGCCCCCCCACCCCCACTGGCCTAAGGGGCCATTGAATAAAAATCTGAGACTCAACCCAACCTGGCCCAACTCTAATAAGACTCTCTACAAAAAAATCCTGCTCCCAAGGGCAGGGGTAAGGCCACTGGTGACTTCACATTTCCAACAGCATTGCTGGCCCCTGTTATAAGGCCTAGGGGGCGGGAATGGGGAAATCAATGATGGCTCCAGAGAAAGGGCCATAATTTCCCCCATCCTAGTTTGTTCTTCATTGCTGTGACAAAATACTCTGACCAATACCAACTTGGGGAGGAAAGGGTTTATTTGTCTTACATCTCCCAGGTCGTAGTTCACCAGGGAGCCCAAGGTAGGAACTCAGGGTGGGAACTTGGAGGCAGGAGCTAGAGCATAGGCCATGGAGGAACACTGCTTACTGGCTTGCTCTCTTGGCCCCTGCTCAGCCTGCTTTCTTATGCAACACAGGCCCACCTGCCCAGGGGTGGCACCACCCACAGTGGGCTGGGCCCTC
>NW_008360304.1:2977792-2989408 GCF_000622305.1 Nannospalax galili | reverse complement strand
GTCCCCTCTGTGTGCTGACCCTGAGGAAATACCTCCCAGAAGACTTTACCACAGTGATGCTGGTCTCTTGTTACTTATAGCTGATTTTACAGCCCAAGCTAACCAGCATCAACTGTCCCAGTAAAGCAAAGGTTTTACTTCAGGTTCTGGTCTCTTCTTAATCACAGCTGATTCTTCAGCACCAGCCAACCAGAACCCACAGATATGTAATCCAAAATCTCACACGAATAGCTCTGATAGTCTCTGCTTCCCTTTGAAGCTTCACAAGTCGGGCCTCCATTGTCTACAACTCTTTCAACATAACTATTCCAAGCTCCACTGCAACAAACTCTGAGCAAACAATGGCTTTTCCAGCCCAAAGTTCCAAACACTTCCACAGTCCTCCCAAAAACACCAAGGTCAGGTCTGTCACAGCAATACCCCACTTCTGGTACCAATCTCTGTCCTAGTTTGTTCTTCATTGCTGTGACAAAATACTCTGACCAATACCAACTTGGGGAGGAAAGGGTTTATTTGTCTTATATCTCCCAGGTCGCAGTTCATCAGGGAGCCCAAGGTAGGAACTCAGGGCAGGAACCTGGGGTCAGGAGCTGGAGCACAGGCCATGGAGGAACACTGCTTACTGGCTTGCTCTCTTGGCCCCTGCTCAGCCTGCTTTCTTATGCAACACAGGCCCACCTGCCCAGGAGTGGCACCACCCACAGTGGGCTGGGCCCTCCCACATCACTCATCAAGAAAATGCCCTTCAGACATAGCCATAGGCCAGTCCAGTAGAGGCAGTTCCCCAATTGAGGCAGTTCCCCAATTAAGGCTCCCTCAACCCAGGTGTATCACGTTGACACTAAAGCTATCCAGCACACCCTCTAACTGGCACAATGAGTATAAACCCTCTTCCCTTCTCCCTCCCATCACCCTCCCTCCATAGTCCCCTATGGTACAGTTTCATCTTTATAACTTTTTCAACACTCTTGTGTATGACCAGACCTCACCCTAGCTCTAAAGCAGGGTCTCAAACTTCTGGGGAGGGCTCAACAGGGAAAAGTGGATATGGACATGCCTGGCTCCACCTCTGAAGCAGGGGACAAAGCTTCTTTCCAGCTGTGATTCAGGGATCTGGCTCAAAGTTGAAGTCCAGTCCCTCACCACCATCCATGAGGTCACTGATGATGTTATCCATATTGCACTCCAGTTCTCCATATACATATCAAGATCTAGATCCTGAGGCATTCTGTCTTGGCTTGTAGCTTCAGTAGGGGATGTGAGCACGGGGGCTCCCAAGGCCTTGGGGATGGGAGCACCTGTCATGACTGGAGGTGGTGCTATCACCGGAAGGGTGGGAACCAGGTTGCTGGGGCCTGGAGCCTCTAGGGGCTTAGGACATAGGCTGACTCTAGTGGCCAGCTTACTGGAGGAAGGCATCACACTCAGCAGCAGAAGCGTGGGAGCCTGGGACAGAATGGGATCTACCTGGGTCATGAGAACATCAGCAGGGGGTGGTGGTGTATCAAAGGTGAGCAGGGCCTGTAGAGACTGGGAGCTTGAGAAGCACCCTTCTCCTACTGACAGAGGCCCATCTACTGGGCCAAAGAGGGAGGTGCCATAGCGATGTAAGGGGCCAGCAACCCCAGGATGCTGCAAAGAGAAGCCAGAGAGACTGCTGGGAGACAGCAAGGAAGGGGGAGAAGCAAGATTGATCCCGTCCAGCAGCTCGAGATCTTCGTTGAGGGTGGGAGGGACACCCCCTGCATAGCTGCTGACCGAAGCTGGTATTTCCTCTTCCGCCAGCACCTCAGACTCTGGCCTCATTGGGAACAGCCGGGTGCTGACAGTGCTAGCATTTGAACTGCTTCGTGGACGGAAGGTTGTCCACACATCAGCTTCTTCACGATTTCGAGAACAAGGACTGCCCGACCACTTGGTGAAGTGGTCCATAGGACTCCTTGGAGTGGCGCCTTCGGGTGGAGCTGGTAGTACAGAAGGTTTCTTCTTGGAGGTTTTGCTGCGGCCCTGGAGCAGCTTGCTGCTGCTATCCGTTGAGGCGGCCCTGCGGCGGGGCGCCTTGCCACTCTTGCCTCCCTCAGGGTTCAGCATCCACCAAGAGCTCTTGCCAGTGGCCTCATTGTGAACCTTGACAAACTTGCTGTGCAAGGACAGGTTGTGGCGGATGGAGTTCTTCCAACCTGCTGAACTGTTGCTGTCACCCTTGTCCTTGAAGTAGGGCACCGTGCAGACCATCCACTCATAGATCTGGGCGTCAGCCGCTTCTCCGGGGCGCTTTCAATGGCCTGGCTGATGAGTTCTGCATATGACTGATTTCCCCAGGCATTCCGGCGGGAGCCTCCCTTCCGAGGACCTGTTACACCCCCAGGATCCCCGGCTGGGGACCCCCAGCCGGCTCTGAGAAGGCAACAGGATCTGCTCAGAGGAACCCTCCGAGTGTACCTTCTCTCCCAGGCCTGGCTCCACCTCGGACGGTTCTGGTGGCTCGGTAGGGAGCTCTGGTGTAGGAAGGGGCCAGGTGCAGGAGCGGGGACTGCTCTGGGGTTCGAGGTCGGGATCGAGGTCTATGATCGCCGCAGCCTCTGTGGTTGATTGCTTATTCTTTGGATCCACACGTGGAGTTGGACCTCTACGGCTCAGCGTTCAGTGGAGCCGGCCACAGTCCCTCACCATGCCTCCCCCAAGGGGGTAAGCACCGAGGGTCAGAAGGCACATTCCTGCCAGTCCTCAGAAAGTCACGAACTTCCCCCTCGCCCTAGGACAGTAGCCCCCAAACTGTCCCTTCCACACAGTTTTCCAATCCCCTTCCCGACTACAGCCTGCAGCCCTGGAGCTCTTCTCCCAGACACCACCTGTGACCTCTGCCTAGCTGAGGCACTTTCTGCAACCTCTCACTCAGCTTCCTGCTCTTTTAAACCAGAAGCAGCTGTAACCCCTCATACATTGTGCTCCCATCACCAACGTCTCTAAATTATTATTTATTTAGAGTTTATTTATCTCTTCTTTGAGAGTTTCATACAGGTATACTTTGAGCATTTCCATCCTTTGCTTTCCTGAACTTCTCTCAGGCCTCTGTCTGTGTTCCCCTTCCAACTTCCTATCATTTTTTTTCTTTCTTTATAGCTCACTAAATCCAATTAGTGCTGTCTATATGCACATGGGGTGTAGGCCCAGCCACTGGAACTTGAGCAATTAAGGAGAGCTGACCCTGACCTCTCAGTCACCAACTGCCAATAACTCTCAGCTAGGGGGTGGGGCATTGTGAGCTCCTCCCCTATCCACTAGGCATGCTTTTTAAAAAAAAATAAAACCTTTGAAACATTTTTAAATATATTTTAAAATAAACTGTGAAATATATTTCTATTAGTATATTTTACTTAAGTATAGTTAACTAAGGCAAGAATCAACTTTCTTTTTTATCAGCTTTTAATTACCAAACTTGATAAAAAGTTCTCATGTTAGTTTTGAATTAATTAAAATTTAAAGAATATCTAGAAATTTAATTATTTCCACTGTCCTTCTTTTCATAGGCTAAAGGAACAAATCTGTTAGTGACTACCTGTAGCAACCCAAAGATGGTTTAAACTTCCAAACACATATTATGTCTTAATTATTCTGATTTGGGGAACTGAATTTGGGAAAGGAGGAATCAAGAAAAGTTGTTCAAAGAGACATGATATGTCTTAAGTATCTAAAGTTGCTCAAAGAGACATGGTATGTCTTAAGTATCCATAGAAATAATTGTTGGTAACATTGCAAACCACAGTTAACAAGAATTACTAGGACCCTAATGTTTATTTTTGTTAAAGTAAGGAATCTTTCTGAAAATAATTTTTTTTGGTCTTTTTGAGACAGGGTCTCCCTGTAGCTCCAGCTGTCCTGGAACTTACTATGTAGACCAGGCTGGCCTTGAACTCACAGAGATCCCCCTGCCTCTGCCTCCCGAGTGCTGGGATTAAAGGCATGCATAATCAAAATTTTTTTGATTGATAAAAGAATTATTTTATATGTATTTTTCCTGCATGTATGTATCCCCGTGTGCATGGTGGTGCCCATGGAGACCAGAAAAGGGCGCCAGATGTCCTGGAATGGAGTTACGGATGGTTGTTAACCACCATGTGGGTACTGAGACCTGAACCCCTGTCTTTTGCAAGAACAGTCAGAGCTTTAATCAACGAGCCATCTCTCTAGCACCCTCCCATGAAAATGATTTAAAAGGATATTAAAAGACACAAAATTTAATAACATATTTTATTGACAACAATATTTATTTGTAAGTACATAAAATAATTGTTTTACATTAAAGACCCAAATTCTAATTTTACTTATTTTGTTTCCCATCCAAGTACTAACCAGGCCCAACCCTGTTTAGCTTCTGAGATCAGATGAGATCGGGCATATTCAGGGTGGTATGGCTGTACAATAATTTTACTTATTTTGTACATTTTTTATGTAACAATCTGCAACAGAGGTTGTTTTAACATGCCTTTATGCTTATATATCCACACACACACACACACACACACACACGTGCATTTAAAATCTTTGGCACATTTCTACTGTCCCACCAGCACCCCACCTAGACAGGCAAATGTGCTCCTATCCTTAATAAGAGAAGTTTCTCTTTGCAGTGGATAGCAGTAAAAACAGAGATGTACTGTGGCTGAAGGTGCTGAGCGTAAGTGACAGTTGAGTGTGTAGCCCTAAACAGGACATTCCTAGCACCCTCTCTAAGGCCCAGAGAGCATCAAGGAAGAGGGAAAATGTAAGAGCTGGAGGGTGGGGAGAAGGCCTGAGAAGTGCTGTGCTCCTGACATGATATAGGCATTGCAAATATCTCACAGCAGTTGCAGTGGTCTGAGCTGGGCCTGCACAAGACTGGGTCTGTGGGCAGCCAATCATGGATCCAGGAGGGGCTTGGGGATTCTTCCCCTTCCTGATGAACTATTGGCTACTGATGGATTCTGAGGGTGGGACAGTCACTGTTTTCAGTTCTGCACCCACTGATGAGGGGCTCCTGTGGATAGTTCCAAACCAGTGGTCACACAGAGTTCCCGGTTAAAATCACCAAACAAAAAGACATGAATGCAGGAAAGGGACTTAGAGGGATGGAGGTTGTATGTGTGACAAGAGTGGGAGAAAGACAGGAGTGTGGGGTGAGAGAAAACAACACATCATATACATGTATGAAATTGTCAAAGAACAAATTTAATCAATTAAAAATGTTTACAGCTTTAAAATTAAGTCCATGAAATAAAACAATGTGTATATCATATTAATTTACTCAAGAAACTTGTCGACTTCACTGTTTCTAAATAAAAATCATAATTATTGTCATATTATCTTATTTGTACTTCTTTGTATTTAGTTAACTTCCCAATATTCTAACAAAATGCCTTAGGCAATTAACAATTGGCTCAGGGTTTGAGAGGTTCCAGCTCGTGATGAAGCAACCCCACACTGGCACACATTATGGCAAGAGGATAAGGAGAAGCAAACTGCTCACCTCATCCACAAAGAAGCAGCACTAAAAATGAGCCTGAGCCCCACATGCTCCTTGGGAGGTTTACCCCTTATGACCTAGACTTCCCACTAGGTCCTGGCCTCTAAAGATCCACAGTGCTTCCCAATAGTGCCACCTTGGGGAATAAGCCTTTAATACATAGACCTTTGGGGAACACTATAATCAAACCATAGCATTCTGTATGGGCCATTTACATTAATCTGTGACCAGAAAAATCAACCTTCCCTGTTATTCCACACATTAAACATTTTAAAAGCTATTTTCTGTCTACTAGCATTTAGTTCATACAATTACATATATGTCATGTGTGTGTGTGTGTGTTTCTGTGAGCACATGGAAAGAATGTGTATTCTGCTTTTGCTGAATGAACTGTTGTTTTAGTTTTTCTGTATCCTTCCTAAGTTTCTGTCTACTTGCTCTGTCGATTGTTGAGAAACCTTAAAGTCACTGTGATTTGTTTGTCTCTCTTTTCAGTTCTGTTTTGCTTCCTGTATCTTGCTGCTCTGCTGTTTGGTGCATCCCATTTAGAACTGATATGTCTTCATAGTGAAGAGATGATCTTATCAGTAGGGAATATTCCTTAGTTTTCTGTTTTCTAGTCATTTTCTTTGCTCTTAAATCTCTTTATTTTATACTAACAGAGCCATTTCTGATTTGTTTTGAATTGAATATTTATTTTTCTATCCTTTTTCAACCTGCCAATATTGTTATTTGAGGTTAGTTCCTTATGTGTAGTATCTAGATAGGTCTTTCGTTTTTAAGTGTTCATATAACACATGCACTGCCAGTCCATTTTTTATTGGTAAATTTAGACAACTGATAGTGTATTTATTAACATATTGGGTTATATCTCCTTTTTCTATTTATATTATTTTCTTTTCTATTTCTATTCTATTTCTTTTCCTTGCTTTCATATTTGTTATCTGAACACTTAAAAATTTCATTTCAACTCATTTAATTTCTTAGTATATATTTTTTGTATATCTCTTTAGTTTATGCTATTGAATTACATAAACATGACTCATCGCAATCTATTAGCATCATTTTGTTGGTTCAAATGAGGTATAGAGGGGCTGGAGAGATGGCTCAGTGATTAAGAACACTGGCTGTTCTTGCAGAAGACCAGGGTTCAAATCCCAGCACCCACATGGCAGCTAACAACTGTCCATAACTCCAGTTCCGACAACCTCTTCTGTTCTCCGTGCCCATTGCACGACATGGGTGCACTTATCTACATGCAGGCAATACACACATACACATAAAATAAAATAATAAATAAAATAAAAAACAGATTTATAAATGAGGTCATGCATATACATAAAATAAAAATAATAAATAAAATTAAACAGATTTACAAATGAGGTGTAGAAACCTTACCCCCTTTACATGTCTTTATTTTCCCTCATGTATGATATATTCTTAAATAATTCCTCTACATTCATTTAAAACTACATCAGAAAGTATTATAGTTTTTGCTATAAGCATCAAATGTAACATAGACTCAAAAAGAAAAGAAACGCCACTGTAGTTGAATATTTTTACTTTTCATATTTGTTATTTTTTTGATACTATAAGGTTATTTAGTTTATTAATTACTTCCTGCTTAGAGAACCTCCTTTAGTTTTTCAGGGTAGGTCTGCTAGCCAACAATTTCTTAATTTTCTATCATCTGGGCAAGTTTTATTTCTTCTTCATACACACGAGGAGTATTTTTGCTAGCTACAGAACTATAGACTGAAGGGTCTGTCAGCACCTGAAAAATGTCATACGACTTCTGCTGTCTAGTGGGTGCAGGCTACAGTACTACAGAGAGGCACCTGCAACCCCACGAGCACAGCCTGAGGCTTCAGATTTAGTCAAATACATTATTGATCATTCTAAAATCTATAAATTAGGAATTTTATCATGAAATATAAAGAAGCATTCACTAAGGACATTACTGGTATGTTTCAATGTGCTTTTCAAAGAAAAGCTTGCATTTCTCTATGTGATTAAATACTACAAATATTTAATCAGTGAGCAAGAAAGAAAATGGAAATGTACAAATTAATTTTTTGTGTTTACTTCTTTTTTGCCCAATCCAGAAAGAAAACTTATACCCCAGCCTCTTTCAGCTTCATATCAGAAATGGAACTAAATAGAACCTTGGACAACACCAGCGACAGCACCTGCACCATTGGAAACTTCAAGAAAGAATTTTACCCAGTCATATACCTGATAATATTTGTCTGGGGAGCCTTGGGAAATGGCTTTTCCATATATGTTTTCCTGAAGACTTACAAGAAGTCCACATCTGTGAATGTTTTCATGCTCAACCTGGCCATTTCAGACTTCCTGTTCATAAGCACTCTGCCCTTCAGGGCTGACTATTATTTCCGAGGCTCTGACTGGAGATTTGGGGACCTGGCCTGCAAAATCATGTCTTATTCCTTGTATGTCAACATGTACACCAGCATTTATTTTCTAACAGTGCTGAGTGTTGTGCGTTTCCTGGCCACCGTACACCCCTTCCAACTCCTGCACACCACCAGCATCAGAGGCGCCTGGATCCTTTGCGGGATCATATGGGTCTTCATCATGGCTTCCTCAGCCGTGCTTCTCAAGCGTGGCTATGAGAAAAACAACGATATCCTACTGTGCCTGGAGCTGAGTTCCCTTAAACTTACCAGGCTGAAGATCATGAACCACATTGCCTTGGTGGTTGGTTTCCTGCTGCCATTCTTCACACTCAACATCTGCTACTTGTTGATCATGCGGGTCCTGTTAAAGGCAAAGATCCCAGAATCAGGTCAGCGGGCTTCTCACAGGAAGGCGCTGACCACCATCATCATTGCTTTGCTCACCTTCCTCCTCTGTTTTCTGCCTTACCACATACTGCGGACCCTCCACCTGGTGTGGTGGAGCCCCGGGTCATGTGGGGAGTTGCAGAAAGCCACCGTCATCACACTGGCTTTGGCTGCAGCCAACAGCTGCTTCAATCCTTTTCTCTATTATTTTGCTGGGGAGAATTTCAAGGATCGATTAAGGGCCATATTCAGAAAAGCTCTTGTTCAGACATCAAAGGCAAAGTGCAGCCTTCCTTTTCGTACCTAGCTCAAAAACAGAATTAAAGAGTGCAAGGAGCTGTTAGGTAGGCGTGTTCATGAATCTTGGTGGCCACCTTCATTTACTCAGTCTCCAAACTACTATTTGCGTCATTCCCAACCAGTCTTGGTTCCCAACATTTAACTGACCACAGCATCTCTTAATAAAACCTATTTCAGAAATTTCATTAATTTTCTTTATTGGTTGAGACTAAATGGGGAAGTGGGAGATAAATATCTACTACAGTCTTGCATGCCATAATGTGATAATTGGGGAAATTTTTCAAGCATGGTAGATCCTTCTTTTCTTTTGGATACTATAGCTCTCTGGCCAATCAGACTTTCAAAATTCCCGGCTTTAAGACATCCTCCCAGGTGAGGTACAGATGCCTTTAATCCCAGCACTTGGAAAGCAGAGACAGGCAGATCTCTGTGAGATGGAGGCCAGCCTAGACTACATAGCAAATTCCAGGACAGCTTGGGATACAGGGAGAGTCTGTCTCAAAACTAAGGTAAAAACAAAGCAACTTCCCAAGCATTTACAACTTTCCATTAAGGCTCCCTTTTTATTAGCTCTCTTGAGGTACAGGCAACTAACAGACCTACAAGGGGCCTCAGTGCAATTAGAAAGGACATCCCAGGAACTCAGGGGAGATTTTAACTTGAAGAAGACTTCCCTGTCATAAAAGAAGTCAGGGCCCAAACAAGGATGGTGAAAGAGGGGAGAAGGATTAATGAAAAAGAGAGTTAATATATAAGGGGAAAGAGGAATTTTATTTCACCCTGGGAGAGGGCTTTTAACATACTGAATACAGGAACACTGGGCCTTTTGCCTCCTTGTCAACGAGTTTAGGAAGAACAGGAGTGGAGGTGTGTCTGGGTCACTCTGGGGGCAGGGGAATTATGTATAGAATAGGGGAGAAGGGGAGTCATGGACATGTATCTCAGTTTTACTTTGAGCCTTGGGTTTGAGCTGATGCCTCTGTAGTCATGGTTCCTGCTCATTAACCCACCAGGATGGGGTGGCAGTTGGAATAAAGGAAGTGGCTTACAGGTTTGAGTTAAGCCTTCAGGAAAAGACTTCAGCAGAACATAGGTAGAGCATATAAACGTCCTTAATTTCTATCCACAGAAACAGGCTACAGATAACTACTAACTACTAACATGACCCTTGTGCTGTGCTCATCAGCTGAGTGCCATCCCCAAGCTGGGAAGCCTGACCAGGCACTATACATTCACAGAACCCTCACACAAAGGCTCTGACATTGCATTTCACACATGAAGAAATGAAAGCTCAGAGAAACTGAAAAGTGTGCCCAAGTTCACACAGCTAGGAAAAGTTTTAAAAGCTTCCTGAAGAATGTGGACTGGGTCCTCTCCCCGCTGCCACTCTGAAAACCCCCAGGAGCACTAGCTGAACGTCTGAGAGCTCTCTCCCACCAGGCATGTATGCTTTTCTCATCCTCATGAGAAAACCAAGGTTATCTCCTTGGAGTTGTTGAGCCCTGACACTGTGAGCGATGCAATGGGAGGGAGGCTGTTAGGCAGTCTTCATAGAAAACTAAGACTCCGGGACCTTCCTTTATTCAGCTATCAGAGTCCATGATGTAATGAATTCCTTTCATTCCCAGACAACATCTCGTCAACTTGCTACAGTTACACTCCTGACTATGAACAACAGTCAATGGCACCACGTTTCAAGGAAGAGCCCCTAACATGTCAGACACCAACAAATAAATGAGGGTGCACATGGGGACAGGTATCTTCAGTAGGAAAGACCCCAATTTTTTTTTTATCATTCTTGCATTTATATCAGAAAGCTACTGGAGATGTGTTCCTCCAAAACAAAAGTTCAAGTCAAGAAAGAAGAAAACATAGCAACCAAGAAAGCAGGAATTCAACGCAGGGGAAAAATGAAGATGATTACCAGGATTCGAAAACAGCTCAGGCAGGTTGTAGCTGGAACTACAGCTACAGTCCCCGTCAGGGGACTCCAGGAGGAACAGCTCAAAGAAGAACAAGAAACCAGCTGAAGAGGTATTTATATCTCTCTTGGAGAGTTGGGGATGAACTAGTGATAAACACATAGGAAAATACACAAGTAAAAGGAGATATCATTATGCGAGAGCATAAAGGAACAGACAAGAAGGAACACTATGTAGTTAACATTTTCACACTTCAGTACACTACGTAGCTAACATTTTCACAGAGAATAATAGCCATATAGCAATATGCTGATATAATCTTTTTCTAAAAGGCAGAGGATATGTGGGGGGGGGGTATAAGAAACTTGAGTTTCCATCTTCCATCAGAACCCAAACTAGAGACTGATAAATAGCTACACAGCATATTATTTAGCAATAGGAAGTAAATACCAGGAAAGGAGCAAAAAGAAGGGCAGGTATTGCCTCTGGGAAGGGCTTGGAGATGGGGAGTTTTTTTTTTTTAAATTAAATTATTTAATAATCACATAATTAGAAGAAGCATTTCATTACAACAGCATTGACATATTCAATAACAATTTCCAGAGCTAAGATGTATCTCTTTCAAAATTGGCTGTAAATTTTTAGGTTTACAGTTGAATTAATACAGTTATACAATATTGTACTCAGTATAAACCATGTAAGACATAAAGTTAAATGAGGTTTTAACCTTTCAAAAAGATCTCCACTTCATTATTAAAATACCCAGTTTCATACAGAAAAATTCATTTTTAATGCAATTAACACTAACTGTTTGCACATGCGTTTCTATATATCTGATTATTACTAGTCACAGTTGGTTACTTTCTGAGCTCTTGGCATCTGAGCATAGATATAAAGTCATCAGGTAGATTTCAATGGTAATGTTTTTTACATCTACTAATTATTAAGGAGCAATTTTTTATGTTTTGAAGAATTATTTTTAATTAAATATTTTAAAAAATTTTTTAGAAGAAACATTTCATTACAGCTTTATCATACTCAATAACAGTTTCCAGAGCAAAGATACATCTCTTTCAAAAGTGGC
>NW_008360304.1:2962934-2977617 GCF_000622305.1 Nannospalax galili | reverse complement strand
ACTGAGATGTTGGCGCATGCGTCTCTCATCTGTATGTATCTGATTATTACTTACTAGTCAGAATCTGTTGCACTTGGAGCCTTAGCACCTGTGTATGTCTATAAAGTCACCGGGTAGATTTCAATGGTAATGTTTATCACCTCTACTAATTAACATGATGTAAATTTTTATGCTTCCTCCTCAAATATAATTAATTTTTAAAAATTTGTTGATATTTTTAGTTGTTTTTAAGAACTGTTAAACTGAATAATGTATGAATGTGTATTGCTGAAATAAACATAAAGCTGAAATTAAGTTGTAGCAATCAAATTAATTCTGTGTTTTGAAAGAAACAAGAATAAAAAAGAAACAAGGATAATAGAAAGGTGAACAGGAAGAGGCCGCTCAGCAAAGAAAGGCCCTGGGAAGGACACAAATAAAATAGAAGTCTACTTGATGAAGAAGGCCAAGAGTGCCCTGGGGTGTTTGTTTGTTTGTTTGTTTGAGAGATTAGGTATTGTTATAGTCTGGGATCCACAAATGCCCCAAGCAGACAAACAGATAGGTAAGTCTAGAGAAAGAAAGATTTATCATGGCCTACATGGCCAGGCTACACTCTTTCCTAGAGGGTCTGAGTGCAGCACCGAGCCTAAGCACTCTGACTCTTTTTATATTGATTATGTTGCTAGGCAAGCAAGCAGAATACAGAAGTCAATTATTGAGCATTAAGCTGGAGCAAACATTATCAAGGAAATACATACGAAAATACAATTTTCCATCCAAACCCCCCACCTGCACAGAACTCCTCCTCTTTCATAAATAGACATTATCAGTCTTCTACATTGCCTTTGCCAATAGTAAAGTTCCCTCTAGGGGGGTTTTGTTGTATAGCAATTGTATCTTAGGAACCTCTAAATGTTGGGGGATACTTTCTGTACAGAGAAACTATAACCAGGAGTGAAAAGTTTAGGCTCCCAAGCATACAGGTGGAGAGTCCCCTAAATAATTTCTATTCTATTAAGCAACAATTACTATTTTGCAGAAGCAAGCCAAGTATAACTTACAGAAGCCATAAATCAGCATTTAGCAGGAGCACTCTAGGACACTCTGACCTGTTCCCAAGACAACCAGGGCCCAGCTTGCATGTGTTTCCATATCCTGGGCTAACTACCTGATATTTTCAGAGACTAGAGTCAACCTAAACTTTAACATGGCATAGCTATGGTCAAGAAGGTGCCCTATTACAGTATCTCTTCAAACAAGTAAACAAATAACTTGAGTGGGAGAAAGGATTTGTATTATACAAACTGATTGAATTTTAATATTGGACCTGTGTTTTTTCAATGGAGACCTAAGACTGGAATGTCTTTATCTTTTATAACTATGTTGAATGATCAAAACTCTGCCTTAGGTTTACTATTTATTTATTTATTTATTTATTTTTGGTCTTTTTGAGACAGGGTCCCCCTGTAGACTCAGCTGACCTGGAACTTGCTAGGTAGACCAGAGAGCTGCCTGCCTCTGCCTCCCAAGTGGTGGGATTAAAGGTGTGAGCTACCACACCTGGCTACTTTATTTTTTAAATATTTTTATTTATTATTTTTATTTTGTGTGTATAAGTGTATTACCTGCATGTAGGTAGGTGCTCCCTTGTTGTGCAATGTCCATGGAAGTCAGAAGAGGATATCGGATCCCCTGGAACTGGAGTTAGGATGGTTGTTAGTGTCATGTGGGTGCCGGGAATAGAACCCAGGTCCTCTGCAAGAGCAGCCAGTGCACTTAACCGCCGAGCCATCTCTCCAGGACCCCAATCTTTTTACTGTGTGGTGTGTATGAATGTGTGTTCGCACTTTCGCATGTATGCATGTGAACGTTGGGCATTTTCAATTCTCAGTTGCACTCCACCTTCTTAGTTGAGGCAGGGTCTTTCACTTGAACCGGAACTTGAGAGTATGAGTGAGTCTAGGCAGCTTGCTCTGGGTGATAGAATGTGTGAATTGCAGAAGAGCCACAAGCCTCATTAGGGAAAGCCAAAAATCCCTTAAAGTGTCTAACTGGCCCTCAATTGGCAGCCTGGCCTTGCTCAAGCCTGGGTCTGCTCACCCCCTATCAGTTGGTCCTCTAAGGCCATAGATAACACTCCTGCCAGTTTCTGGGGAAATAATCTTGAGAAGACCCTCAGTCACTCCAAGGACACCAAGCCCGGGCGCTAACTCAACTCCCTTTTAAGAGCAGCTGTGTCCCTCAACCCTGGTATAACCCCCCCCAACATACACACCATTTTCTTTGTCTAGTTGTAGATGCTTGGTTCCCACGGACAGCCTCTACCTCTCACTGTATCTTCTTTGTAGGAAGGAAGGCTATTCCTTGCCTGTTGTGGGTCTGGCTCTGTTATCTTGTCTCCTCTTTTCCTATCTTTCCTTTTAGTTTCCAAAAATCTAACACTGGGAATCCCTCAGACCAGGATCCTAGGCTGCCATGAGCACCCAGCGTTTATGTGGGTTCTCGGGATCCGAACTCCAATCCTCATGCTTATCAACTTAGCCATCTCCCAGCTCGCCTTAGATTTATTAATCACAATTTGTTCTGAAGTAGAGATGATGTTAAACTGGCCACAAACGAGTTAGGAGAGGAGATTGGTAAGGATGATAGCTTTCTATCCAGAATTCACTTTCCTACCTGGAAAATGTTTGGAAAATAGCAAGTCAGAGGAGAATGAGAGGAGCAAGGGAATCCAAGGAAAATGGGGACTAGAGAGCCTTACTGCATAACATTCTGTCTCAACTAGATAGAGACAGTGACTTAAGGTTAATAGAAGTCACAAGGACTAATACACTGAGAAAGGACCTGTTACAATGCTAATATGAAGTTTAACATTCTAAGTATAGTACCTGCAGAAGAATCTATAGAGAACTGAGAAAAGCACAGCCTGGAAGCCAGAAGGAGTGGCCTAGGGTGCTGGGAAGGCCTCTGGCAGGTTAGCTGCCAGTGTGCCAAGGGAGCTAAAAGCTCAGCCCAGGGACCTCCAGTCCCAGCTCCCTGAGCTCCTGGATTCCAAGCATGGGTAGACACACATTGGCCGTGCAGGGAACCTGAAGCATAGGCCAGTGTGGGCTTGTGACTGACAACCCAAGAGGTATCTCTGATGAGCTCTTACACTGGGCCACCCAGGTAATGACCAAGCCTCAATTTTCCATTAGCTAGTGCAATGCATGCTTAAAGTCTGCTATAACTTTATGTTCTTAAAATTAACTATGAAGCTATGGAGCATTTTGGCTACAAGTTTTCATTCACAGCACATTTCACACAAAGATAAAGAAGAATAAAATTGTCGCCTCTATTTTATGAGAATAAAATATTAGTTCTGCCACAATCATTCACATACCCACAATCATAGAGATCATGAATCTGAATTTCATGTTATTCTTGATTTTACTTATAATGTCACCACATTAGATGCATACCCATGTAAAATATTTGGTTTTTATGTTTTTGTACTTTTTGGGAAGATGGAATAATATAGTACCTATGTTTTCGCTCAAATGTACTTATTTATGTCGAGATTCAATCAGGATACTGCTGCTTGGGTTTAAGGGACTAAATAAACAAAAAAGGGTCACTGAGGAGTAACACAGATGGCACACTTCTGTTTTGTTTTTGGCCTGGACAAAGGCCTGGGGTTCCTCCTCTAGCCAGCAGGGTTCTCTTTTCTGCCACCTAGTCCAAAGTAGTTCAGATAAGACTCAGGCCTGATCTGGATACCTCATATTGGAAGTCATAAGCCTATCAGCCTTTTCTTTTTATTTAAGCTGACCAATCCAAAATTAAGAGAAAGGGACCCCCTAAAACCCATTAAAGCATAGACCCTCCAGGAAGGGTTTGATTTCCATTTTCCAGGTTCCCTCTCCCTGTGCGGAGAGCTTCTGTCTGTGTGAGTGTGTTGATGTGTGTGAATCTTCATCTTTCAATAATAAGTTGAGCGAGGGGAGAGATAAATAAGGCTTAGCTGGTATGAAAAACCAGAGGGAAAATAATAGTTCAAAAACCTACTGAAAAATTATACATACAATACGTCTGCATGAGTCCATGTGTAGAGCCTTTGAAGGCTATATAACAAGAAACAGTGCCAGACAGGAGAAACCTTCCTTTGAGTTAGTTGTTGGCCAGGGTAGTCCAAGATACTCCCAAAATTATGCAGGCCTTTGCCACAGCCCTTGATTCTCTCCCAGAACTTGAAGGTAAGTCCCTACTGTTGAAGACAGGACATACTTAGGACACAGGATTAGGAGCAATGGAGCTGGAACTGACCTGGGCGCCACCTCCCTGAAGGCGAACTCTCATGGTTTTGGAGAACACTATGCAAGCTGCTAAGGGAGAACATCTATTGATGGTCTAATCCCAGTTTTAAGGCCTAATAACCACAACAATGACTGGCACAGAAAAATATTTTGAGGCAGTAGTGGCACTTTTATCTTGGGGGTGATCAACTACCTATTTGGATTTAAAGCCCACTGGATGAGAAAGAACTCATGTGTGGTAGTGTAAACAGTCAAATACACATGGCTGGAGAGGTCATAGATCATAGAGAAAACCCCGAGGCTGTCACTTCCCCAGACAAATGTATGCCAGTATACAAGTATGCCAGTCACCTCTTATCAAAGAGGCTTCTCTTGTAACAGATGGCAACTATTTCAGAGTTCTATAGCTGGTCACACACAGAGATTATCTGTGAAATTCCCAATTCTAGGTGACATATCTGCAATGGAGCCTCTACACCTAAGGTCAGGGAACAGAGTAGAACAAGGGGTAGAGAGAATATTAATGCATCTCTCAACTCTCATCAACATAGCTCCCTCATGCAACAGGGGTCTATAAACACAAAAGGACACAGAGAGTAAGAGTCTGCAGAGTGTGGGTCCTTGAACAGGTCTCCTGTATTAAACTTCACCCACCCAGGGCTCATGGATCATTGTGGAAGAGTGATCTGAAAGACTGTAAGAGCCAGGGGAGGAGGTGCATGACCATATTGAAATAGAGCTGTACAGTCTCCTGGGACCTTGCTCATATGATCCTACAGCAACAGTGTCAACATGCACAAGACCCATACAAACTCAAGCAAACAAAAACCCAGCATAGAACTGTGGAAATGGACAGCAGGCCCCAGTCTTAGTCAAAGAACTATTGGCAGCGGATTACTGCTGGGTGAGAAAGCGCTGATCTTAAAGGGAGGAACTCTAGGTAGGGCGACTAGGTCCCAGTGGATGAACTTGCACTGAGGGATGTCTGGTGACACTAACTTGACTCGATAGGCCTTAACATCCTATCCATGATAAACTGCATGAAATCCAGTGTGAGGGGGACTAGGGAAGGTTATCAGTGGAGAAGAGGGTATAAAGATGAAATATGTTTTGTATGAAGTACACATATAAAAAAGCATATTTTAAAAAGTTTGGTTGTTGCTCTTCGCTGCTTTGAGATTTTTCCTGCCTTTTAATTCTATAATTGGCTGAGAAAACCAACCCAGTTGTAACCTCTAGGCTGCAACTGATAAGTATTTCTGTGACATTGTAACTAGTCCAATTTAACTATCCATACTCCTGTTAATGGGGACTTAAAGTTTTATGTGTCTCTGGAAGCAGCGTTGTGCACCCACGCAGGGTACCTCTGATTAAATTTCCTTTTTTGTGTGTTTTATATATATTTATAAATATGTGTTTAATTTTTTATTTTTATTTTATATGTATGAACATTTCATATGTATGAGTTTTGTCCATATGCATATAAGTGTACTCATGTCATGCAATGCCCTCAGAGGCCAAAAGAAGAGATTCCCTGAAACTGGAGTTATGGACAATTATAAGCTGCCATGTGGGTGCTGGGAACCAAACCCGGTCCTCTGCAGTAGCCAGTGATCTTAACAGCTGAACCATCACTTCAACTCCACTTTACCCTCTTTGGGGGGTGAGGGGGTTGTTTGTTTTTTGTTTTTGAGACAGGTTCTCCCAGTAGCCTCAGCTGGCCTGGAACTCACTATATAGACCAGGTTAGCCTTGATCTCATAGAGATCCGTTTGCCCCTGCCTCATTTCAAGTGGTAGGATTAAAGGGGTGTGCCATCACACCTAGCTTCCAGTCCCCCCTTTATATTCTAAAATTTGCTTACAAGCTGGTGGATTTGCTTAAATCTTCTTCAAATATTCTTAGTTTGGGTTAACCTCCTCCTTACCCTTTGCTTTCCCTTATCTCCCTACCCCCACTCCCTCTTAAACTTTTAACCCAGAACATTTCCTCCCCCTCCAATTCTTTCATAACGCCTGTGTCACCTGTGTTTTACTATCCCCTATAATTATTTTTTTTTACTTGGGCTACAAGATCATAGTTTTAAAAAGTATTTTATTTATTATTTTTATTTTATGTATATGCGTGTGTTGCCTGCATGTAGGTAAGTGCACCCAATCATAGGTTTTTATATAACGTCTTTATTCACCCTTCATTTTGGTTAAGCATTCCTCTACCCCCTCACTTCCCCGTCCCCCTCTATTTTTGAATTTTCCCACCCCCAGTTTTCCCTCTCTCTACTTTCTTGTTATCTACATTTTAAATATTCCCCTTAATATATCTGTTCCCCAAAGTCCATTCCTAGTTACTTTCACATGTATTCCAAGTTAAACATTCCAAACAAAAGATTCAAAACCAGGATTCACATTGAGAGAGACTATGCAACAATTGTCTTTCTGAGCCTAGGTGACCTCAGTTATTGTAATTTTTTCCAGGTCCATCCATCTAGCTGCAAATTTCATGATTTCATTTTTATTTATAATTGAGTAATATTCTGTTGTATATATACACCACATTTTCTTATCTATTCATCAGCTGATGGACATCTAGGTTGATTCTGTTTCTAGACTCTTGTGAGTAAAAAAGCAGTGAACATGGGTGTGCAAGTAGCTCTGTAGTAAGATATAAAGTTCTTTGGGTACATACCCAGAAATGGTATAACTGGGTCACATAGTAGTTCTAGTCTTACTTTGTTGATAAACCTCCAGACTGATTTCCAGAATGGCTGTACTAGTTTACACTACCCCCAACAGTGTTGCCATTTATATTCTTGATGATGGCCATTCTGAGTGGGGTAAGATGGAATCTTAAAGTGTTTTTAATCTACATTTTCTTCATGGATGCTGACACTTTTTAAAGTGTTTACTAGCCATTTGTATTTCTTATTTTGAGAACTCTCTGTTCAGTTCCATAGCCCATTTAAAAATTGGTATTTAGGGGTTTTTGTTAGTTTTGTAGTCCTTTGTATATGGCACTAATCATCTGTCAGATGTGGAGCTGGTTTTTGCTGTATAGAACGAAGCCTTTTAATTTCATGAGATCCTATTTGTCAATTGTTGGTCTTACTTTCTGCACTACGGGAGTCCAATTCAGAAAGTCCACACTGTGCCTGGTCTCTTATCCTCTAACAGTTTCAGAGTATCAGGTCTTATATTGAGGTCCTTGATTTGTTTGGAGTTGAGTTTTGTGCAGGATGAGAGAGATTTGCTGTATAGAACGAAGCCTTTTAATTTCATGAGATCCTATTTGTCAATTGTTGGTCTTACTTTCTGCACTACGGGAGTCCAATTCAGAAAGTCCACACTGTGCCTGGTCTCTTATCCTCTAACAGTTTCAGAGTATCAGGTCTTATATTGAGGTCCTTGATTTGTTTGGAGTTGAGTTTTGTGCAGGATGAGAGAGATAAGGTCCAATTTCATTTTTCTTCATGTTGAAATCCAGATTTTCTAGCAACCTGTTTTGAAGATGATGTGTTTTCTCCAATGTATGTTTTTGGCCTCTTTGTGAAAAATCAAGTGTCTTTGTTTTGTGGCCTGATATATGGTCTATTTTATTCTATTGATATATATGTCTATTTTGTGCCAGTACCATGCTGTCTTTAGGACTATGGCTTTGTAGCATAATTTGAAATCAGGTGTGGTGATATCTCCTGCAATATTTTTCCTCTACAGGATTTCTTTGGCTGTCCTCTTTTGTGTGTGCCCCCATATTCATTTTTAGATTGTTTTTTCTATGTCTGTAAAGAATGGTCCCAAAATTTTTGTTTCTATTCCATTAAATCTATAGACTGCTTTTGGTAGGATAACAACTTTCCATTTGTAAGCTTAATTTACACCCATGAACATGAAAAGTTTTTACATTTTTATTGTCTTCCTCAATTTCTTTCTTCAGTGTCTTAAAGTTTTCATTATAAACATCTTTCATTTCCTTGACAAGATTTATTCCTATAATATTGTGTGTGTGCGTGTGTGCGTGTGTGCGTGTGTGTGCGTGTGTGTGTGTGTGTGTGTGTGTGTGTGTGTGTGTGTGTGTGTTGTGAATGGGATTGTTTCTCTGGTCTATTTTTCAGTCTCTTTGTCATTGTATATAGGGTGGTATATACAATGATTTTTGTATATTAATTTTATAACCTGCTACTTTGCCGTAAGTGTCTATAAGCCCTGAGGGGGTTTTTTTTTTTTGGTGGGATCTTTAGGGTCTTTTATGTATTGAATCATAATATTTGGAAAAAGGAATACTTTGACTTCTTCCTATGTGTCCTTTTTATTTGCTTCTCTTGTCTTATTGCCCTAGCAAAGACTGCTTCAAATATATTGAATAAGAGTAGAGAAAATGGACACCCTTGTTCCTGATCTTAGTGGGAATGCCAGTGCTCTTAATCGCTGAGCTGTCTCTCCAGCCTGATCATGTTATTTCTATCTTTGAGTCAATTTATGTGGTGGATAACATTTATTAATTTGCATATATTGAACAATTCCTGCATCTCTAGAATGAAGTTAACTTGGTCATGATTAATAATGTTTTTGATGTGATCTTGAATTCAGTTTGCTAGTTTTATTGAGACTTTTTGCATCTATGTTTGCCAAGGAGAACAATCTATAATTTTCTTTTTTTTTATTGTTGTGTCTTTATCTGGTTTAGCTATCAGGATAATATTGGTTTCATAAAAAGAATTGGAAGACTTTCCTTTTCTATTTCATGGAATAATTTGGGTAGTATTGATGTTAGTTCTTTGAGGTATTGGTAAAATTCTACAGTGAATCCATTTGGTCTTGGGCTTTTTTTAAATTTCTACTTCAGTCTTGTTAATGGTTGTGGATTGGTTTAAATCACTTATTTAATCTTTAATTAATTAAGTCTTGGGATTTTTAAAAATTTCTACTTCAGTCTTGTTACTGGTTATGGATTGGTTTAAATCACTTATTTAATCTTGAATTAATTTGGGCATGCCATATATCTAGAAATTAATCCATTTCTTTTAGCTTTTCCAATTTAGCATAACAGAGGTTTTAAAAGTATATCTATGATTTTCTGAATTTCCTTGGTATCTGTTTCAATGTCTCCCTTTTCATCTCTAATTTTTATTAATTTGGGCCTTCTCTTTCTTTTGGTTAATTTAGCTAAACATTTGTCAATATTGTTAGTCTTTTCGAAGAACCAACTCTACGTTTTGCTGATTTTTTTGTATTTTTTCCACTTCTATTTTGTTAATAGCCCTGATTTTGATACTGGCTACTGGCTTTGGGTGTTGTTTGTTCTGGTTTTCCCAAGGCCTTCAGTTGCATCCCCAAGTTATTAATCTGAGATCTCTTAACATTTTTTGATATAGGCACTTAGTGCTATAAGCTTTCCTCCTTAGGATGGCCTGATTGTGACCCATAGATTTTAGAATGCTGTATTTTCATTTTCATTCATTTCTAGGACTTTTTATATTTCCTTCTTGATTTCTCCCTTAACCTTCACTCAGTAGTGTGTTATTTTGTTCCCTCAACTTAGTGTACTTTCTGTAGTTTCTATTATTGTTGATATCTAGCTTTATTCCATTGCAGTCAGATAGAATACAGAGTATTGTTTCCCTGTATCTGCTTTGTGTTCTAATACATGGTCAGTTTTAGAGAAAGTTCCATGAGTTGCCGAGAAGAATGTGTATGCTTTGGTGTTTGGGTGGACTGTTCTGTAGGTATTTGTTAGGTCCATTTGATTTATGATATCATTTAACTAGCATGTTTCTGTTTATTTTTTGTCCAGATGACCTGTCTATTAGTGAGAGTGGAACATAAAAGTCACCTACAATCATTGTGTTGGGAATCAATATGTGGTTTTAGATTTATTAATATTTCTTTGATGAACGTAGATGTGTCTGTGTTTGAGGTTTATAAGTTTAGAAGTATAGTATTCTCTCAGTGGATTGTTTAATGAGTATGGAGTGACCTTCCTTATCTCTTCTGACTAGTTTTGGTTTGAAATCGATTTTGTCAGATATAGAATAGCTATGCCTGTTTGTTTCCTAGTTCCAGTTGCTTAGAATACCTTTTTCCATCCTTTTAACCTAAGATTATGTTTTTTTAGTGGTGAGACATGTTTCTTGGAGGCAGCAAAAAAAAAAATCCTGTTTTCTAATCTAATCTGCTACTTTGTGTCTTTTTGAGGAATTGAGACCATGAGCATTCAGCATTATCACTGTCACATGTGCATCAGTTCCTGTAATTTTGTTGATGTTGGGATGTTTTCTTAGAACTCTGTACTGATACTATTTATTCACCCCGTTAATTCTTTGATGTGTTTATCCTTCTCTTCAGACTGGAGTATTCAATTATCTTTGGAGAACTGGATTAGCTGTCATAAATTCCTTTAATTTGTTTTTATCATGATAAGCTTTTATTTGTCCTTAAATAGGGAGTTTTGTTGGGTATAAGAGTTGAGGTTGATAGTTGTGGTCTTTTGAAACTTGAAATACATCTTTCTGGGCTGTTCTGGCTTAAAATTTTGTCACATAATCATGTATTATTCTGATGGGCTTACCTTTATAGGTGACTTGAATTTTCCTATAACTTTCAATATCATTTCTTTATTCTTTGTTGTTAATGATATAACTATAATATGTTGGAAAAGTTTCTTTTCTTGTCTTGTCTGGTGTTCTTCAGGCCTCTAGTACCTGAAAGGACATTTCTATCTAGGTTTAGACTTTTTCTTTTATATTTTAATTGAAGATATTTTCTGTGTCCTTGATATGGTGGGAGTCTCCACCCCCCTGCTTCCCTCCTCCTCCTCCTTCTTTGCCCATCATCTGAAGGTCAAATCTTTTCATGATGCCCCAAAGCTCTTCCTTGTTCATTAACTAGACTGACCTTTACTGAGCACTCCAGTTCCTCTATCTTGTCTTCTAGTCCTGATATTCTGTTTTCCACATGATCCATTCTATTGGTGAGGCTTTTAAAATTAATAACCAGTTTATTTTTGGAAAATTAAAAAATTCAGGTTTTTATTTGACTTATTGAGTTTTTCATTTTAGTTTGGCTTTTCTTCAGTCATCCTATCTATTGAATTCTACTTTCATATCTTGGATTGACTTCCTTATTTCATTCAGATTTTTGTTTTTGTTCTCCTGGAGCATATTCATGTTTTCCTTGAGTTGTCTGAAGAAGACACATTGTCTTGGGTTTTTGTGTTGTTTTTATTTCTGTGCTGGAACTTGTGCATTAGGAATAGTTGCTCAGTTTATTTTTCTTTCATTCCAGTCACCTTTCTTCTTTCAGTGGAGGCATTTACAATGTTCAGGAGGGGGCTAAGTCTTAGTGGGTTGAGATGTTGTTTTCCTCTATGGGGCTGGTATTCAAGGTTGTAGCTTCTATTCTTGTCTGAGAGTCAGCTACTGGCTTCTACTTAGAGGTCCCTGGGGCAGTGTAGGCAGGGCCTGGCAGAGGATACCAAGCAGGGGGGATACCTGGAGCAGGATTCCTGGGTGGCATAGGCAGCCTAAGCAGGGGAATCTGGGGTCTCTCCCTAGGTGCAGGAGGCTGTGTAGGCTGTGCTCCTAGAGTGAAATTCCTTTGCTGTATAGGTAGGCCTGGTACAAAGCTTGGCCTGAAGTTCCCAGATGGCCTAAGCAGGGTGAAATCTCTCACCTGCTGGCTGGTGTAGGCAGGCCTAAGTAGGGGAAACTGGAGTCCTTCACTTGATATAGGAATCTGTGTGAGCTGGGCTCTTGGGGTGAAATTTCTGAGCCCTGTAGGTGTGCCTGGTATAAGAGGCCACATGGGCCAAGAACCCGGAGCAAAGTTCCCTAGATATGCTTGTAGGCCTGGTACAGTAGGCTGCGGGGGCCAGGACCTGGAAACCCTATGCTCTTTATCAACTGCACTAACCTGTACTGTGATCCTGCCTCACTAATGAGCTGCTTTTCTTTGTGGTTGGCCTTAAAAGTTTCTCTTTGTCTATGATATTCTAAAATATTTCTGTGATGTGTTGAAGTATGGAATTCTTGTTCATCAACCCGATTGGACTCTGTTGTGTCTAATCCACTGTTAAAGCCATGCTTTGCCATTTAAAATATTCTTTTACAGCCATCCCTCTATATTCATAGGCTCTACATCTGTGGATTCAACCAACTGCACACAGGAAAAATTGAAGGGCCAGGGCTTTATTTAGCTCAGCAAAAGAGCTCTTCCCTCGCATGATGCCCTAGGCTCAATCAAAAGAAAATACTGAAAAAAAATCTAAACATGTACAGATTTTTTCTTGTTACGTTTCCTAAGCAAAATGGCTTAACACCTTTTTATATAGTATTTGTGTTGCATTAAATATCATGACTAATATAGAGAAAATCGGAAGAGCACTGGAGCATGATGTAGGGCATACGCAGACATGACACCGCTTTGAGCATCCGCAGATTTTGGTTCTGGCTGAGACCTGGAGCTAATGCCCTAAGAACAAAGGGATGCTGTATTTTGCTTTTCATTTTTGGAAATTCATTTTTCAAAGTGGCCTGGTAATAGTTAATACTTTCTTGCTATTGTTAATCTCTTCATATTTTATCTTAACTTATTGAAATGTACTCATTTTTTCCTGTTGAATACTTATTTTAATAAATAACTTAATTTTTGATTAAAATTGATAACAAAAGGGTTGGAGAGATGGCACTGTGGTTAAAAGCATTTGCTGCTCTTTCAGAGGATTCAGGTTCAGTTTCTACATGGTGCCTCGCAATTGCCTTACCTCCAGTTCCAAGGATCTGATGACCTTTTCTGGCCTCTGTGGGCATTAGGGATGCATGCAATGCACACATATATACACACACACACAAATAAACACATACAGATAAATACATACATGCACATAAATACACAAAAATAAAAGAAATAAATCTTTTAAAATTAATAATTAAATCTGGATCTCTTGGAAATGAAGAATTATGATGTCATAATATTTTGATTATTAAAGGAACCAATGCTGGACTTACATGCTTAGCAATCTGGAGTCTCACTTTTGTACCAGAATGTATAGAATGCAGCAAAATCTCTTCTCAGAATAAAATGGATTGATTTAAAGAACTGAAAGGCACTTACTTCCTGCCCTGGGTCTAACAATCCGTTTCAAAGTCTTTGTCAGTCTGATCTTGCTATCATTTCTGTTGCCTCTTGCAATGGTAATGTGATATGTCTTATGATTTTAAAAGTATTTTATTTTATGTGTATTTTATGTGTATTGCCTGCTTGTAGGTAGGTGCACCCCTGTTGTGCAATGCCTGGGGAGGTCAGAAGAGGGCCTCAAATCCCCTAGAATTGGAGTTATGAATGGTTGTTAGTTGTCATGTGGGTGCTGGGAACTGAACACAGGTCTTCTGCAAGAGCAGTCAGTGCTCTTAACTGCTGAGCCATCTCTCCAACTCCTGTTTTATGATTTTTTTAACTGTGGGCTCCTGTTCTTTAGAAGTTTGGAAGTGGGGATTTTTAAGACTTATCTCGATTTTCCTATACAAAGGTTATACTTTTATATCTATTAGAGTGTTTTTAATGCATTATAATCCTGGGATTACATTAAATTAAATGTACCACTCAATTTTAAAATACCCTATTAGAAGTACAAATTATGAGCTGGGTGTGGTGGTGCAGGTTTATAATCCCAGCATTCAGGAGGCTGTGCAGGGGGATTGCTGTGAGTTTGTGGTCAATCTGGACCACATAGCAAGTTCTAGGCCAGTCAGGATTACATAGAAAGACCCTGTCTCAACAAAAGTACAAATTCTGGCCATAACCTTCCCAATGATAAGTTTGTGATTTAAATTTCTCAGCGTGCGGGGCTGGAGAGATGGCTCAGTGTTAAGAGTGCAGACTGCTCTTGCAGAGGACCCGAGTCCAGTTCTTAGAATCCATGTCAACAGGCTCACAACTGCTTGCAACTCCAACTCTAGGGGCATCTAGCTACTCTGACCTCTGAGGGCCCCTGAAAATCATGGGTACATGACTTCACCACCCTCCCCCCACATAATTAAAAACAAAAATTTTTAAATCTTTAAAAATTTTTTCAGGATGGGCATTTTTTCATATAGAAACATTCATTTTTTAAAAATTATTTATTTAATAACCACATACTTAGAAGCATTTCATTACAATAGCATTGACATATTCAATAATGAAGTGCTTCTTCTAATCATGTAGAAAAATAAATAAATCTTCTTTTAAATATGGAACCATGGGGACTTTAAGGCATCTTGGTACCAAAAGAAATGCACCTGGCCATCTAGTGCCTCCTTTTCACCTCACCAGTAAAGCACAGATAGGCCCAGTATAGAATCCTGAAGGTTGTTTCCTCTTTGCACACTTCTTCTCATAATATTTCTCATTTAATGGCCAGAATATTACCATATC